>NC_138778.1:183004142-183386642 GCF_965119305.1 Pelophylax lessonae
GATCTCTGCAGTTCATCCAGAGTGATCATGGGCCTCTTGGCTGCATCTCTGATCAGTCTTCTCCCTGTATGAGCTGAAAGTTTAGAGGGACGGCCAGGTCTTCATAGATTTGCAGTGGTCTGATACTCCTTCCATTTCAATATTATTGCTTGCTCCTTTGGATGTTTAAAGCTTGGGAAATCTTTTTGTATCCAGATCCGGCTTTAAACTTCTCCACAACAGTATCTCGGACTTGCCTGGTGTGTTCCTTGTTCTTCATGATGCTCTCTGCACTTTAAACGGACCTCTGAGACTATCACAGTGCAGGTGCATTTATACGGAGACTTGATTACACACAGGTGGATTCTATTTATCATCATTAGTCATTTAGGTCAACATTGAATCATTCAGAGATCCTCACTGAACTTCTGGAGAGAGTTTGCTGCACTGAAAGTAAAGGGGCTGAATAATTTTGCACGCCCAATTTTTCAGTTTTTTATTTGTTAACAAAGTTTGAAATATCCAATAAATTTCGTTCCACTTCATGATTGTGCCCCACTTGTTGTTGATTCTTCACAAAAAATTACAGTTTTATATCTTTATGTTTGAAGCCTGAAATGTGGCAAAAGGTTGCAAAGTTCAAGGGGGCCAAATACTTTCGCAAGGCACTGTAAATAGTATTCCACCTGCCATTCGTGCAAAGCAAATATACATACAGTTTTGAAGGACAAATAGCTCTGCAAATTTTTTCTAACTACACCCCTAAGAGTCTCAGTGGCCATAGATAAAAGGCTTGTTATAATACCATGCAATATGATGCACAGCAAAATCACATATATGAAAAATATCTGTTTTTGTTCAGGTGTGGGAATGATGTGAGTGATAAAAGGAATTCTATTATGTATAGATAATGCACATAAAGGAGGCACATTGATTAAAACTGGAGCAGATAAAATCTGGAGCAGCCGTGCATAGTAACCAATTAGCTTCTAACTTCAGCTGGTTCAGTAAAGCTTTGAAAATTAAAGCTAGAAGCTGATTGGTTGCCATGCACATCTGCTACATTCTGGCTGCTCCAGTCTTAGTAAATTCTCTTCATTGTCATTGTCCCCCCCATATTATTTTCAATTTACAGTGATCTATGGAGATGCATGTCTTTGTCACTCACTTCTTAATGGTGCAGGAGTCAGGACAGGTGGGGCATTTTTCACAGGTGTCCCCGTAGGAGCCTGGCTGGGTGCAGTCACACTTGCCGCAGATGCACTCCCCCCTACTGCTGCACAAGAGCCCACTGCTGGACATACAGGTGTCTGTGCGTGTGGTGCAGTTACAGTTATCGCCAGACCAGTCGGATTCACAGATACAATCACCACAATTACACTGCCCGTGCCCTGTGGGATAATTTGAGAGAAGAGAGAGAGTTAAGTAACATTCCTTTTTTTTTTATCTCTATAAATAAAACAGATGCCTTGTGTTCCCACATTAGATTTACATAATTTATTTTAAAACGGCATCAGACTTAATTTAATATATGATCCTGCATCCAAATCTTTGTCTGATTCTGATACTAACATGAAAAATAGTCTTCAGATCCGCCATGTTTAATAAGAATTACAGTTTCAGGGAGCAGCATTCTTGGTAGGTACAGTTAGGATGTTTTTAGAAGACTTTTTGTGCTTTACACATAGAGTTCCTCTCCGTATTCACTACCAGTAAAATATAACAGGATGGGAAGGACTTAAAATGTAAAAATCAGGATAATAAATGTAATTGGGGAATAAAGACTAACCAAATAGGTAGAAATACTGCAAGGTTAACTTGGACCTCAAAGGACAACCTCACGGTTGATTCTGATGACTTGCTATTGCTGCTGCAATTTGCATTTAACTCTTGTATTTTAGTCAGTTTATTTGCTCGTATTTTTTTCTTTATAGGTACAAAGTACCTGTACCTAGGTATAATATACTGACGTGCAATATACAGGTTTACAGTAAGTATGTATAAATATTTGATGCCATAACAAAACAACATGAAAAAAGAGACTTTAAGTTGCTAAGCATAAACCCAAGAAATAAAGGTACGGTATGCGACCTTTATATATAATTTACAAAAAGTTTATTGATTTTTGAGTTAAAAACATAAAATATAAAACATAACAATCCGATCCCTGAAATGATGACACTTCCTGCCAAGCCCTATTCACTATGTCCTTAAAGTATATTGCACATTAACACAAATATCTATAAAGAACTGATGTAGAAGTAGGGCAATAATGCAGGAAAATTGTCATAGATCCCAAATGCATTTCACAGGTTTAGTGCCTCCTCAGTTGACCAAACAACATATTTTATACAAATAAGGGGGGGGGGGATTTTATGTTACTCTAGGACAGTGATGGTGAACCTTGGCACCCCAGATGTTTTGGAACTACATTTCCCATGATGCTCAACTACACTGCAGAGTGCATGAGAATCATGGGAAAAGTAGTTCCAAAACATCTGGGGTGCCAAGGTTCGCCATCACTGCCCTAGGATAACCCACAACATGGGAGAATAATGAAGAAAAAATTGGGGATGGCTCAGTGGAGCCCCCTCTGATGGGTTCAAACATAGACCTTATTGCTTGAAGGTAAAAGTGGCCATCTATGAGAGAGTAAGCTCTCCACTTAAGATAGGAGACAGATTTAGCATTGCAACCGAACCACATACCTATCTAGGCCAATCCCATCAAATTTGTTTCAAAAGAGGTTTTTGTGGCATCTTGAAGCAGCTCAGAATTTTCATCATAACATATATACAGAGATGTATAGTAACTAAGTATAAGTAGAACTACTTCACTACTGTACTTAAGTACTGAAAGGCGGTATCTGTACTTTCCTAGAGTAGAATTTTTTTCTCCTACTTCCACTTTTACTTCACTACATTTTTTCAATGATTTCAATACTTCTACTCCAATATTTTTTTTTTGTGCTGCATAGTTACTCGTTACAATTATAAAAATTACCACTGCCAGAACAGTAGATGGCAGGTTTCATGAAGCTCAAAACATGTGTATTATCAGCGCATACGAAAATAAAAGCTATTGTATGTATAAATAAAAGCTGCATTTGAAATAATAAAAAACAATATGATGTTCAAACTTTTGACTTCTTTCTTTAATAACTACATAACACAGTACTTGTACTTTTACTTTCAGTACTTGAGTAGCAATTTTTTAAAAAAAACTACTTGCAATACTTAAGTACAAAAAATGTTGAATACTTTAGTACTTCTACTCAAGTCACTTTTTGATCGAGCACTTCCACTTCTACTCAAGTCACTTTTTGATCGAGCACTTGTACTCTTACTCAAGTATGGGTTTCGAGTACTTTATACAACTCTGCATATATAATTTGGATGTATCCAACTCTTGCACTAAACTACACTGTGTATAGTGCATACCCATCAGGATTTCGCCATAGGCCTAGAAAAGCTAGTAACTAATCTGAAAACTCCAGATCCAAGACCAGGTATGATCAATTCAATGGTGCAGGATTCGCATGCACATCCACCACTTTCTAAACTAGCACAGCAAAAATCCCAGCGTCCGCACATGCTAAACCAGTCTTTCTCAATCTATTTGTCCTGGAGAACCCTTGAAATAATCTTTATAATTCCCCAGGGGAACTCTTTCTGAAAATGATTATTTCTGTGGCTCAAGGTACTTTAGCTGATCAGTACATTGCAGACATTTTTAAAGAAAACAATGAACAATGTGGCATACGTATGTATTTTACTTCCCTAGCAGATCATTTTTTAACACTTCCATTTTTTAAGATAAAATTATTTTTAGTAATAATCTTGAAATGTAATTTATTTATTACAGGTACTTTTATAGCACCAACTATTTGCGCAGCCTTACATACGTATTGTACATTCACATCAATCCCTGACCTCAAGGAGCTTAGAGTCCAAGGTCCCTAACTCTCCTTCATATGTACACATACTAAGATCAGTTTAGGCACGAGGCAATAAACCTGCCAGCATGTATTTGGAGTGTAGGAGGAAACCCATGCAGGCACAGGGAGAACATGCAAACTCCAGGCAGGCAGTACCATGGTTGGGATTTGAAACGGTGACCCTAGTGCTACCAGGCAAAAGTAATAAGCACTTAGTTACTATGCTGTAATGAATAATTATAATAAACAGAAAAAAACACCAATGTCCGTAGAGAAATGCCCCCTTGCATTTTTGGTCAGTGGAGAAATGCCATCTTACATTGGTAGTCAGTAGACAAAAAGCCCCTTACATTGGTGGCAAATAGAGAAATGCCCTGTCACACTGGTTGTTAGTAGAAGAAGAGCCCCTTATGTTGCTGGACAGTGGGGAGTGGGGTGTACAAGTGAACCTTTACATTGGTTGTCAGTGGAAAATTCTGCTCCTAACATTGGTGGTAGATATAGGTGGGAAATTATTCTGCAACTGCTCAAAGAACCTATAGAAACCTCTGAAGGAAACCTCAGGTTTTACAGAACCCTGGTTGAGGAAGTATGTGCTAGGTAGATGGTGGTGATCCTCAAGTTTTAATAGCCTTGGCAATATTAAAAATGCCTTGGTCAGTGTATGCTGCTGCCTGTGACTACAGAGCTGCAAGGATGCTGGTGGCAGTCCTGAGACAATCAATTCCTGAGAGACCCCCAAGAATGAAGAGTCAGCCGTTGGTTCCTGCTCCTTTATATGTATTGAACATCCTGTACTCAGATAGCAAGGCTACTACCTGAGCCACTCGTAATTACGAGACATGTCATGTAACCATTTCCAATCATTGCAAGTTTTGATGGAACAAGAAAAAATAAACTCTTCTTCACAGTGTAACATGAACTGTGATGCACGCAAATTGTGTAGAATTATAGCCAAGATAATAAATTTGTAATGTTTATAAATTACAAAAAAATAACATTTTAATGGCTACTTATCCCACACAAACTGTCTCATATCCTGGTATTTAACCACAATTATATCTTCTTCCCATGGAATGGCTTACTGTTCCCTGTAATTTAGTAAAAATAAACTCTCCAGTGTTTCACAATAGCAACTCTAACATTATTAAATAGTTATTTCCAAAAAAATCTGTTTTTTTGCCTGTTTATACATGTAACCTCTAGAGATACTTGTATTAATCTCTCTGTAAGCCACAGTTAGGATAACTAGCAGGAATGGCTTCTCCTGGGCTAGTGCCTTCCTTCCATGCTGATTAGTGCAGAAAATTATTAGTGAGCGGTGGCTACAGGAGACAGAGACAAGTACAGAAAAATGACTGGAATTTTGTTTATAATTCCTGCTATAGGACATAGGTGTCATTATTGTGGACAGTGGGCTTCATTCACAAAAGCAACTCACATGTGGTATGTTGTTGTCTGGACACATTTTGCCTTAATATTGCATGCGATCCTGAAACTGTCAATTCATTATACCATTTTGCACTTTTTACAATAAAACGCTCTGTAAATACTGCATGAAAAGGCGTTAAACTAAATTCACAGAAGGAAATAAATAATTAAATGCATGTAGTAATTAAGTAGTGGTTCAGGCATGCGGTCCATACAGCTGGATATCATACGACGTCCTAGACTTGAAGTAGAGATATCTAAATGATGCCTGCAGTTGCAGGCACCATTGAGATTTTTTTTTATTTTTCTGGCGATTTCCTTCAATGTAAAAACAATCATAGCAGCTGTTCAGTCACTTGATTGCTTTTACAGGTGGCGGGAGGGGACGTCCTCTGCTTCTACCACCTCCCCCGTGTGACCGGCGAGCTGAAGAATGAATCGGCTGTCGGCGGCCGTTTACCAGCGAGCTGACCTAGGACCAAATGGTCCCCGGCCATGTCTATGGCCTTCAGAGGCCGTGCGCGACGTTATGACGTCACTTCCGGGGCTGCCAGATGTAAACACAAACATTCTTTTTGGGCTGGGAAGCTATGTTTTTTTTTATCTCAGGCTTTCCAGCCTAGAGGATCTGGGGACTTATAGACGCTGTAAAGAGGACCTATCATGCCCTATTCCTAGTACAAGGGATGTTTACATTTCTTGTAATAGGAATAAAAGTGATAAAGAAATATCTCTCTCTATATCTATATATCTATATATATATATATATATATATATATATATATATATATAGAGAGAGAGAGAGAGAGAGAGAGAGAGAGAGAGAGTGTGCAAAAATAAAAAAATAAACAATAATAAAAAAAAAAAAATCGAACGTGTCCCCGTCCCCTTGTGCTCACACGCAGCGGCAGAAGTGAGCGTATACCTAGGTCGTGTCCCCAAATGTAAAAGACATTCAAAGCACACATGGGAAGTATTGCCGTGAACTTTAGAGAAAGAGCAATAATTATAGCCTAAGACCTCCTCTTTAACTCTAAACTGGTAACCTGTAAAAATTTTTAAAGGGTAGCCTATGGAGATTTTTAAGTACCGAAGTTTGGCCCTGTTTAACAAGTGTGCGCAATTTTAAGGCGTGACATGTTAGGTATCTATTTACTAGTATAACTTTATCTTTCACATTGTAAAAAAAATTGGGCTAACTTAATGTTTTTTTTTTTTATTCATGAAAGTGTTTTTTTTTTTTCAAAACAAATCGAGTTTGAAAAATTGCTGCACGAATACCGTGTGACATAAAAAATTGCAACGGCTTGCTTTATGTGATTACGATTATTCTCATATTCAACATTTAGCCCCGGTTCACATTTGTGCGTGTGCGGGGTTCGCATGTAATGTCGGAGCGCACTGCTCCGACATTACATGCGATCGGCTGTGCGGTGCGAGTCTAGCCATACAGTTTGTATGGCTAAATTCGCACCGCAGCCGCACCAAACACGCACAGGGACCCTTTTTTCTAGCCGCATCAGGATCGGATCGCACAGCGGTTCACACTTGTGCGATCCGATCCTGTGCGAACTGCACGATCACACTGCGATATGCGATCAAACTGGGGGTGTCGTTGAGATTACATTGACACCCCCAGCGTATCGCATATGGCAGTGTGAACTGCCAGGGGGGCGTGTGCGATGCGGGATCAGGCTGCGAATTCGCAGCCTTCCCGCACTCGCATAAGTGTGAACCAGCCCTCAATAAAGTTTATTTAACCCAGGAGAGACCGCTGCTTGCCTCATTCCCTTCCTCCCTTGTAAAACTCCTGTGGGTTCTTTCCCATTCCTTGTGGTCAGGAGTTAAAGACAGGGGCTCCACCATAAATTACTGGTGATTTGGTACCCCGCATTTGTCCTGGCTATAAATATATTCAACCAGCACCTTGATGCTGCTGTGCTTTCTATTCTTTACATTCATGAAAATTGCAATGACTGCCATTTTATTCCCTAGGGTCTCTGCTAAAAAAAAATATGAAATGTTTGAGGGTTCTAAGGAAAATTCCTAGCAAAAAAAATGATGATTTTTACATGTAGGAGAGGAATCCCAGAATTAGCCCGATATGGATGCAGTTAAAAAAAATGTAAAAATATCATAGCCAGTTTTGAGCAGTTTCTGTCTTTTTGGATCAGTTCTCTCATTAGTAATGCATAGAAACCTAAATATGAAAATAAATGGGGCTGATTTACTTAAAGAATAAATAAAGAAATTGTTTTCTTTAGTTTTTGATCGAGTGGAGAAGGATTTGAACCCCCCTGTCAATTTTTATTGCTGTCTGTGTCCCCGTTAGGGAGATTCACTCTCTCTATTTGACCTGTTTACCATTATCATTGAAAGCAAAATGAAAAGAAAATCCCAAATGTGGGGTTGTCCCCAGAAAAGTAATAGAGGGGACATCTTTCAATGGGGACACAAATAGCAAAAGAAAAAACTGACAGGGGTTATAACCCTCATTTGACTTTTAATGATAATGATAAACAGGACAAATAGAGAGGGTGAACTAATGGGGGCACAGACAGCAATAAAAACCTAATAGGTGTTCTAATCCATCTCCAACCTATCCGAAACTTAAAAAAAAAAGTTTTTTATTTAGTTATACCTAAAGTAAATACAAAATATCTTTCTAAATGTCAAAAATTGAAAGAAAAAAATATTAAAAATCACATATATATATATATATATATATAAATGCCCTTCTTGCAGCAATAAAAAAGACAACGGGGAGGGGGTTTCGAAAGATACTTTGTATTTAACTAATTGAAAGCATTTGCATTTGTAAATCCAACATTTCATATCCCTGAGTTGTTCCTGCTGTACCATGTACTTATATGAGGAAGTATCCTATTCTGTTTGTATTGCTTCCTTTGTATCAAATTCCTGGTGTTCCTGCCGGTCCCTTTGCTTTCCAATACAAACTGACCATACTAAGCAGGGGAACACACTGTGGTCAATTCTCTAGCTTTGCTGGTAACTCAGCTTGCTCTCCTCCAAAGATAAGACTTGTTCTGAATCCCCCCCCCCTCCCCCCTTTACACAGCCACTCAATCGGAAGATCAGTGTACTGCTGCTTATCTTCCCCCAGCTTTTATGCAGCTGAGAACAGAGGGAATGCGATCACTTATAAAAAAGGGAAAATGTATTTATATATATATTTTTATATCTATACACAAATGTTTTTTCCTTTCATTTCTATTTTAAACTGAATGGGTTAATTAACAAGGTGATCGTTAACAATCACTTTAACGTAGTTGTTTTTGATACACTGCATGTGTCCCGTGAAAGCAGCTTCCCTTTGACTAGTATTCCAGTCACCTTTTTTCTTAATACATAGGGACTGCAGGGACCGTACTAACTTGAGAAAGTTGTCATATTTTTACAGTTTAAATCATTTTACCTCTTTTTTTAGCACTAAATATTGACGGGAGTTCTAATTCTTCTCCATTGTATCCATCCCACTTGATATCGCATTAGATAAAATAATGCATGGTTTCATGGGATAAATGCCACATATTTCTAAGAAATACAGCATGCCTTATTTTAACCACTTCCTGCCCGCCCTATAGGGAATTGCCGGCGGGAAGGTGGTTGCATTATCCTGACTCGCCGTCATATGATGTCCAGCAGGGGGCACTCAGAGCGGCGCTCAGTTCTACGATGTGTCACTCTGACACACCGCATCTCCGATCTGACATAGGCTCTTTACCATGTGATAAGCTGTGACCAATCACAGCTAGTCACATAGTAAATAGGAAGAGCCGTTGATCGACTTTCCTCAGAGTAGAGGAGAGCCGATCCTGACAGGGGGGGGGGGTGGGGTCTGTGCTGGTAATCAGAGCATTGATTACCAGTGCAGACGCTTGGGGGGGTGCCACTAGAGCCACCAGGGATGCCCACCCATGGCCACCAGGGATGCCCACCCATGGCCACCAGGGATGCCCACCCATGACCACCAGGGATGTCCACCATAGCCACCAGGGATGGCAATCAGGGCTCAGGGAGCCTGCCAGTGCCCTCCCCATCAGTGCTGTCCACCATTGCCATCTATCAGTGCCGCCCACCGGTGCCCATTGTTGCCCGCCAGTGCCGCCTATCAGTGCCCATCAGTGGCACCTATCAGTGCCCACCAATGCTGCATATCAGTGCTACCTCTCAGTGCCACATATCAGTGCCCATCAGTGCTTCATATCAGTGCCACCTATTAGTGCCCATCAGTGCTGCATATTAGTGCCACCCCATCAGTGCCTCCTCATCAGTGCCTGTCAGTGTGGCCTAATCAGTGCTCATCGGTGCAGGAAAAAACGTATTTTATAACATAAACAAAAAACTTTTTTTTTTTTCAAACTTTTTGGTCTTTTTTTATTTGTGTAGCAAAAAAAGAAAAAACCTTGCGGTTATCAAATACCACCAAAAGAAAGCTCTATTTGTGGGAAAAAATGATTTGTTTTAGGTACAGTGTTGCATGACTGCGCAATTGTCATTCAATGCAACAGCGCTAAAAGCTGAAAATTGGCCTGGGCAGGAAGGAGGGGTAACTGCCCTGTATTGAAGTGGTTAATAGTGTTTTACCTTAATGCCTTTCAATAGTAAGCAGAGACAAGCTTTTGAGCCAGCCCCCAGGACATCCTTGGTGACTGCATGAGGCACAGATCTGGATTGGTGCTGCTTGTTTGACAAGTTTAAACTAAGAATTGGAATTTTGTTTTTAATTTTTGTTGTAGGATACCAACGCCATTATTGTGGACAATGGGAACACATCTATGACATGGTGATATGATGGACATAATGGCGTGGACAGTATAGCAATAATTGTTATGATCAAAATGCATATGATGATATGATCGATATCCACAGCATAGCACTTGGTAGCTACACAATGAAGACTTTTCAGCAAAGTATTCAAATGAAAATAAATTACACTCAGACTTGTCTATGCATTTATTTTCCCAGTTGTCAGTTACAGTTGTTAATAACTGGACACTACTGAAACAGGGTAGAATAATAGAGTTCGACTCATTTGAACTTTGGTGGTGGAGGATTGTTTGCATGCCGTGGACAGCCTATAGAACTAATAAATTGATTATGGAAGAGAACAAACTGGCTATGTCACCAAAAGCCCAAATGATAGAGTTAGAACTGTCATATTTTGGTCACACTATCAGAAGAGAGAGATGACTGGAGAAGGAAATAATGTTTGGGAAGATCAAAACAACCGGGTAAAGAGGGGGACTGACTACTAGGTGGTTGGACACGTTGACTACAGCTGTGG
Source organism: Pelophylax lessonae (assembly GCF_965119305.1). NCBI lineage: Eukaryota > Metazoa > Chordata > Amphibia > Anura > Ranidae > Pelophylax > Pelophylax lessonae. The sequence goes on from NC_138778.1 coordinate 183,014,798, forward strand.
GGATGACACTGGAGGATGTTGTCAGACTAGCACAAAGCCAACTTTTTTTTGAGAGCTCTCATTCATCAAGTCACTAGGACTCAGACTCAAGTTGATGGAACATTATATTAATAATTAGTGCACAATTATTGCCATACTAAGGACACTGGAAAATTGAGGAAAATTCTTTTGAAAATTTAAAGTGTCAAAAACAAAAGTCCAGTGGTATTCCTCAGATACTACTGGCATAGGACAGGTATGCATATGCACAAACAATAGATGGACTTATCATTCTAAAAGATGTGAATACAAGGCTTTTGATGCAACTTTTAATATCAAAATTTGTATATATTTCTAGACAGTTGACTCAGTGAAAAAGGGTGGTTCCCCTAACCACAGACTGAGGCTTTGCAAAGTCCAGAACTGAGAAATCAGGCACTCCCACAGATCTCCAATCACATTCTCTATTTGTTATGTGTTCAGTGATCAATCCATTACAATCTGTGAGTTGTGTAACACAGGAACAGGTTATCTTTGGTAATCCCTGCATTATCAGTCTGTCTGAAAAAAAGTTGTCTAGAACTTTCTAATTGAATCTCTTTAGATGTTGGTGAATTGAAGTCTATTCAGCTGTTTTTGTTCTCTTCATTTGAGGAATGTTGCATCACGTCACTGTAAACATTTATATTTTGTAATAATTTTTCCCAGTATGCGGCCATCCCTGGCTAAAATTAGCTAATTCTCCAGTTGTGTATTTCCTTCTGACATCTTTTGCCATCTAATTTTAGTCCATATAAGAAAACGAATAAGAAAAAGACAGTGATATGTTCAATTAGGGAATAATAGAGCTTGAACTTTATACCCTTTGTTATCTTTGTTTGCTCCACCATGTGCAAATATTTAATATGAAATATCACACACTGCGTGTGTTTTAGCTGTGGTTGTACTGTCTTTCTAAAATTCTACATTTGCTTGTGACATTACAATGTCTCCATACTATTTATAGCTATGTTTTAGCTGTTTTTAGAGCAGAATCATTTGTTTTTCACATAGGGGCTTCTGATAGCAGCAACGCTGACCCCTAGTTCCAAGACATCACTTTCTGTTGCATCTCTGGAATGTGAAATGGAAGGTAATTTGGTTGCATTAGGGTAAAAGACACCCCACTACTTGTTCACCCCCCCCCCCCCCAATACATTAAACAAAAGTAAATATCTGACACCTCCTACGATCCAGTGCTGTCCCTGCCGGCAACACCACTCTACTCTCTCCATAGGTTCCTGCTTCTGTCAAATCCTGAGAGGAGGGAACAGGGGGCCTGGTTAAGTCGCGCTGTGTGTGTCAATGGATGTACACAACCCGCCTCAGGAGTGCATCTGAAGAACTTGCTATGGGGGCACTCAGAAAAAAGGAGGAGCAGAGAGCGCCAATGCAGGATTTAAGAAGAGCAGGTATGGGATCACACATACAGCTGCAAGAAAAAGTATGTGAACCCTTTGGAATGACATGGATTTCTGCACAAATTGGTCATAAAATATGATCTGATCATCATCTAAGTCACAACAATAGACAATCACAGTACTTAAACTAATAACACACAAAGAATGAAATGTTGCCATGTTTTTATTGAACACATCATGTAAACATTCACAGTGCAGGTGGAAAAAGTATGTGAACCCTTGGATTTAATAGATAGTTGAACCTCCTTTGGCAGCAATAACTTTAACCAAACGTTTCCTGCAGATCAGACGTGCACAACGGTCAGGAGTAATTCTTGACCATTCCTCTTTACAGAACTGTTTCAGTTCAGCAATATTCTTGGGATGTCTGGTGTGAATCGCTTTCTTGAGGTCATGCCACAGCATCTCAATCAGGTTGAGATCAGGACTCTGACTGGGCCACTTCAGTAGGCGTATTTTCTTCTGTTTAAGCCATTCTTTTGTTGATTTACTTCTATACTTTGGGTCATTGTCCTGTTGCAACACCCATCTTCTGTTGAGCTTCAGATGGTAGACAGATGGCCAAAATGTCTTGATAAACTTGGGAATTCATTTTTCCTTCGATGATAGCAATCCGTCCAGGCCCTGACGCAGCAAAGCAGCCCCAAATCACGATTCCCCCACCACCATACTTCACAGTTGGGATGTGGTTTTGATGTTGGTGTGCTGTGCCTCTTTTTCGCCACACATAGTGTTGTGTGTTTCTTCCAAACAACTCAACTTTGGTTTCATCTGTCCACAGAATATTTTGCCAGTACTGCTGTGGAACATCCAGGTGCTCTTGTGCAAACTGTAAATGTGCATCAATGTTTTGTTTGGACAGCAGTGGCTTCCTCTGTGGTATCCTCCCATGAAATCCATTCTTGTTTAGTGTTTTACATATTGTAGATTCGCTAACGGGGATATTAGCATTTGCCAGTGCCTTTTGTAAGTCTTTAGCTGACACTCTAGGATTCTTCTTCACCTCATTGAGCAGTCTGCGCTGTGCTCTTGCAGTCATCTTTACAGGACGGCCACTCCTAGGGAGAGTAGCAGCAGTGCTGAACTTTCTCCATTCATAGACAATTTGTCTTACCGTGGACTGAAGAACAGCAAGGCTTTTGGAGATACTTTTATAACCCTTTCCAGCTTTATGCAAGTCAACAATTCTTAATCGTAGGTCTTTGGAGAGCTCTTTTGTGCGAGGCATCATTCATATCAGGCAATGCTTCTAGTGAAAAGCAAACCCAGAACTGGTGTGTGTTTTTTATAGGGCAGCTGTAATCAACACCTCCAATCTCATCTCATTGATTGGACTCCAGTTGGCTGACATCTCACTCCAATTAGTTCTTGGAGATGTCATTAGTCTAGGGGTTCACATACTTTTTCCACCTGCACTGTGAATGTTTACATGGTGTGTTCAATAAAAACATGGCAACATTTCATTCTTTGTGTTTTATTAGTTTAAGCAGACTGTGATTGTCTATTGTTGTGATTTAGATGATGATCAGATCACATTTTATGACCAATTTGTGCAGAAATCCATATAATTCCAAAGGGTTCACATACTTTTTCTTGCAGCTGTATATCAGATGAAGGAAAAAATATTGGGTAATTGGCTCTGCCTGTAGAGAAGATTACAGTGTGTAAAATAAATAAATAAATAAATGCACCGTGATATGTGTATAAAATGTGGTATACAATAAATTATCTGTGCAACAAATATTATATATTTATATTATTATATTATTATTATTATTATATATTATTATATATTATATATAAAAAACACTGATTGATAAATATCCCAGTGATAAGGTTCAATCTGAGTGACAGAGTATATATAAGATGAATAAATATAATCAAGCAGTGAATAAATAAAAGTACAATGGTGGTAATAACAAGGTAAAGTGATAGTGGCAATATTTATATATACACACATAGTAGTAGTATATCCTACCTGTATTTCTTGTCTCGCCTATGGGTCACAGCAAACCTCTTTAATCGGCACTATTAGTTATGATTGGCATGTTCATTTCTTTCCCCGCCATGTTATTGGAGCCTCTAGTAGCGCCGACTCTTCCGCTGTCTAGATCCTTGGCATTTACCGTTGCCTGGTAACCACCGTATACATAAGGGAGTGTACTGGAAGTGATGCCACGCTGCAGAAGACGTCTGATGACGAAACGCGTACAGCGCCGTCACATCACTTCCGGTTTTGGCATTCTAGTGGAACGCATTGCGTTCCAAGACGCTATTACCTTGCTCATATCCATCACTATATTGTGAGTACCCATCTTTTGTATTATTTTGCTTAAATAAAGGCTAAACAATATTACACTATCTAGCTTTCTTTCGCCCTATATGACCCTCCTGCCCCTATACACCATTGAGTGGCCGGAGTCCACCCACGGACCACTGGACATACTACTGCCCTGATAGGAGAGGAGCATAAGATCCTGCTTTTCTTCTGGGACATCTTGGACCCCCAGGGACGCCCCCCGACATCCCCCCATTACAGAAGAGAGTTAGGAGCCAACGGAAGGAGCTTCATTTGCACCTCAATACCCGCTCTATACCCCTGTGTGTGGTGGGTATATCTGGTTAGTAGGTCATTTTACTTTAGGGGTCACCCAGCACCTCGCCAATTACCCACCACGGGGTCACTGTAAGATTGATTCACAAGTCACCTGTACATCTATCAAGTTACGGACTAATCTATTTCTCATACAGCACTATTCTATTACTGGCTATTAGAACTTTATCCCAGCCAGGCACTATATCATATCCAATAGTCACTTTCTGTGCACCCTATTGCACTATTTGTTGTCACATTTATTTGTATTGAATGCATAAACCACTTTTTATATTTCATATTTTATAGTGTAAGTTCCCAGCACTCCTTGCCACTGTCACTTTACCTTATTACCACCATTGTACTTATTTATTTTATTTATTCACTGCTTGATTATATTTATTAATCTTATATATACTCTGTCACTCAGATTACACCTTATCAATTAGCCTTATTAATCAGTGTTTTTTTATACGTTGAATTTATATTCTCATTTTGTATACGTATTTGTTGTAAAAAGTACTTTACTATCACGTTGATGTCCCCAATAGAACACATACAGTAAAAAATAGAATTATATTCATATTTTTTTTTTTTTTTTTTTTAAGGGAGCAGCAGCTATAGAAATAATGCCTTTAGAAAATAAATGCCTGTGGGATAATTATTGCAAACCAATGCACATTTATGTAAAAAAAAAAAACAATTGTTTGCCATTAAAAAGAGAGTGTAATGTGATCTGACCTTGCCTGACTGGGCCACATAAAAAAGGTCAAAGTGCAAATCCTCCAGTATTGTGCGTCATTGTGTGCATGTGCAAGTGAGAACAAGCTGTGGATTCCATACATAGCTTAGGAGATGTATGGATAATGAAAGCTGCCGACACTCCTTGCTGAGTATGACATGGAAAAGATCAAAACTCTGCAAAAACATTTATTACTTTATACTGTATTTTTTGTCACACTTTTTTATATAACTAAATTCTAAAAGTACCTTCACAGGTAGGTGACACATGGCAAGTTTATGTTGTTCTAGATTGAGTGTGGTGATTATTTCCCTATCCATGAGCTGTACAAATCTTCTGAGCCTGTCAGCGCACAGATATTGATCCTCTCTTATCGAACTTGATCATTGGCAGGTGTACAGTATGTATAAAGGAGAAGGGCTGTAGTACCTGTAGAGAATGTTCAAGGAGGAGTTTACAGCCCACTGATATAAGGGGCTTTCCCAGAACGTAACCCATTGGTGACTAGTAAATAAACAGTATTCCTATAAAGCTGCACAACAATTACTAGAGATGCACCAAAACTTCGGCGGCCGAAACATATTGGCTGAAAAAAGGTGTTTCTCTTTTGTTCATTGATAGACACAGTTTCTGATGATGGACACAGATCTCAATGTTTTTCTGCCTAGTCAGGAGTAAGGACCTAGCTCCTTGCTGGGATCTTTGGTCCTGGCATTTTTTTAAACTGAACTTTTTTCCTTTTGTTGTTTTTTCTTTCTAGCATTAAGTCTGTTCCAGTGAGAACTACAATCAACTGCCGGACTGAGTGATGCACTGGATACCCTAGATCCTTACTATCTCCCCAGCCTGGCCAGTGAGCAAGTGCAGACAGCAGCTCCGCGCTAGGTCGGCTGCGACATAGCCCCACAAGACGGGGGCTGGCCGGCGAGTGAAACACCTCACAAGGACGCACACGACCAGGTCGGGGCCTGAGTCGCAGCGTACCTCTGGCCCGCAGCACCCCCCATTCCAAGATGGGGAGGTGATCTGCCCTGAGTGGTGCCCGCCTGGTTTCGAAGGTGCGGTGGGTAGTATCCCTCCTCTCCTCTGGGAAATTTTGGGGTGGACGCGGGCCCCTCCCTGGGTTGGTTGGTCCCTCCTGTGCCCTTCCTACTAGATTGGCTCCCCTTCCTCATAAGTGGGTTCACCTGTGCTAGCTACCCCTAGCCCCCCTGGCTGGGGTGGCTGTACTGATGGGTGTAGGGTGTGTGGGAGAGGTGGTTGGAGGGGGGGTGGGAACGCACTGCGGCAGATCCAGATTTGCTGTTACTATGTGCCATATTGCCCTGGATGGGGGTCCCCAGCTAGGCCCCCCTTGTTGGATGAGGTACCTGATGGGTTCCTAGAGTCCAGTAAGCCACACTCCCGCCAAGTGGTGCCGCCATTTTCCCATGGCTGACTGCATGGGGGCTCGGCGGCCATGTTTGTGTAGCCCGGCAGCCATGTTTTTATAGTTTCCCATTGAAGTCTTTGGGCAGCCATTTTCTTGTAGCCTAGTGGTGCTCAGCGGTGGGCCTCTAGCGGCCATTTCCTCTTCCTTTCTGACCGGCGTGGAGCAAGCAGTTTGGCACTTTCTCTCTCACTACTAAAGCAGGGGTGGTGAGTCCATGGGGCCTCACGTGTAGCCAATAAAGGGCAATATAAGCTGTAAACAACTATCTGAATAGTATATCTATATATTTAGCGCGGCACTTTTATATCTTTCCATTCTTTTACAACATTGTTGTGTTGCAGTGTCTGCAGCTATATGTATTTGACATTGGCAGTAATTCTTTATATATTTAGTCCATGGGGCTCCTCCTGCTATAGCAGTGCTGCTTGGTGCGCTGGGACCTGTAGTGCCATCAGTACAGCGGTGGTTGATTTTACAGCATTTTCCCAATTTTTTTGTGCAAACACTACTGGTGTTTGGACAGAGCAAGTGTCACCATCTGACCCACTCTCAGAGGCTGCCGGACCCTCTGAGTCTCAGTCCGCCCTGGCGGCCATGATCACGGTCCTGCAGTCACTGGTCACTGGTGTCAAATTGGATATGGCCCTACAGAAGAGACATGGAAAAAAGCGCCATACACCTTTACCTGCTTTCTCTGCGTCCTCAGATTCTGAGGCTGATTTGGCCGCCCCGGACGCGGGTCACCCCACAGGGTCTGCGTCCACACACTTCGAGTGCTCAGATAGTGAGGATGAGTCCTCTTCCACTACATATGTGCAAGAAAAAGCGCTTGTGGAGGCACTGATTGTATCAATGCGGGAAACTTGAAAAATTGAGGACACAGCCAATGCTGCGTCGGCCATGCCAGTGCAATTTGGTACCCGCAGACCTTCCAAGGCGACTAAGATTTCCCCTTTCTCACTTATTTTGACGAGATTGTCACTGGCCAGTGGGGTTTCCAGAAATGCATGGTAAGGATACCTAAGCGTTTCGCTAGGAGGTATCCCTTTGTGCCAGTACAGGATTTGCTCTCACAAGGGGTCATTGTACCAGTTCCTGAGTCGGAACCTTTTCAGGGGTTTTACTCAAAACCTATTTGCTGTTCCCAGGAAGGAGTGTAAGGTCCGTCCAATCTTGGACCTCAAGGCCCTGTACCGCTTTGTGCGGGTTAAGAAATTCAAAATGGAGTCCATTCGCACCGTAGTGGCTTCCCTTCATCAAGGGGATTTCCTAGCCTCTATCGATATCAAGGACGCTTCACAGGTTCACAGGGACAAAATGGTTCTCCGTGCCTGTCAGTTGTTCCTTCCTAAGGCCATCTCAGGTTTTCACTTGAATGAGGACATTGTGTTGCCTTCGCTGTGTCCTAAGCCATTCCCTGGATGTGGTTCGAGCCATCAGGGTGTACCTGGCGACTGAATCGATTCGCAAATCATTTATTTGTCCTTACAGATGGTTCTCGTAAGGGGCAGGCCGCATCTGCTGTGACCATTTCCAGATGGATCAGGCAGGATCAGGTGCAGGCCTATTCCATTAAGGGTCAGGTTCCTCGTTTCCCTGTTCAGGTGTATTTTACAAGAGCGCTTGGTGCCTCCTGGGCCTTCCGTCATCAGGCGTCAGTGGTCCAGGTTTGCAAGGCGGCCACCTGGTCATCTGTGCACACATTTACAAAGTTTTACAAGGTGGATGTCCTGGCATCTGCGGATGCTGCTTTTGGCCACAAAGTTATGCAGGCCTCTGTTGCAGCGGCTACGGCCTCTTGAGGGTGTGTTTTTTTCCTGGTAGGTGAGTTCCAATTCTTCCTGGTTGGGCTCTTTGGTTACCTGGTTGGCTATGTTTAGCCCTTTTTGGGAATTCTGTTTTTTGCTGTTTCCCACCCCTCATGATGACACTGCTTTGGGACGTCCCAACGGTCAATGAAGATATGAAGCTGTGTCCGTCAATGAACGAAAGAGAAAACTGGATTTTTGTCTTACCGTAAAATCCTTTTCTCTGATGTTCATTGATGGAAACAGCACCCACCCCTCTGTGGAGTTGGGTTACGTATTCTTCTGACACTGCTTGTTACTAAACTGAGATCCTATAGCAGGAAGTGAGAGTATACCCCCTGGGACTACCCTAGGGACGTAGTCAAGCTTTTTTAACTCTTTTCCGCCTACTCCTAAGGAGAGCAGCATAACCCAACGGTCAATGAATATATGAAGCTGTGTCAATCAATAAACATCAGAGAAAAGGATTTTACGGTAAGACAAAAATCCAGTTTTCTCTTTTGTTCATTGACGGACACAGCTCCATATCTTCATTGACCATTGGGACTTCCCAAAGCAGTGTCATCATGAGGGGTAAGAAACACAGCAAAAAACAGAATTCCCAAAAAGGGCTATTTTGCCCATAGCGAAAAAGGTGCCGATAACAGCGCCGAAAATGCACGCAATTTTGCTGCAATATTGCTGCAATTTTACCACAATTTTACTGTGCTTATGGTGTGTTTTTCATAGATCATGTGACTAGAAAAAAATGCATTAAAAACGTAGCACGGATGCGTAATTGATGCGTTCTTGCTGCGTTTTCAATGCATTTCAATGAGGAGGTGCATTTTTGGTGTAGTTTTTTTAACTGACCAAAAATGCAGCAGGCAAGATTTTTAACACCAAAATGGACACACAACAGACCAGTGTAAAAACATACATAGACTTTAAAGGGACATGTTTTTTGTGAGCTTTTCTTGTGCTAAATGTCCCGATAATGGCTAACAATCAATTCATATTCATTTAAATTTATGATATTAATTAAAAAGTCAAATACATTACAATTATATTTAAATATATATATATATATATATATATATATATATATATATATATATATTTATTTATTTTTTTAAGCTGTCATTTTCAGTTTCTGTTTCGTCCAAATGCATCCTGTTCGGCACCAAAATTTATATTCGCTAATTCTCTACTATCCTTTTAATCAGTAACTTAAAAAGATATTAAACCCTCAGTTTGTTAAGTACTTTCTGCGGCTGATTTAACAACTTAGTGAGTATGCAGCTTCTTTATCGTTTTATCCATGCCTGTTTTCCAGTTTAAACTGGTGCCATGACCGCTGCCCCAGATTTCCTGTTTTAGTGTAATGCCTGGTACATGCGATGAGATTATCGGACGAATGATCATCCATTTTTTTTGCATGTTAATCTCATAACGAAAATGAAGAGGTTACTAAAGGTATGAAATTTTTAGGATGACAGAATAAAAATTCTGAAGTAACGTAATGTGTTGTATTTCATTTTCAGAATAAATGAAAATCTCACGATCTGGTATCGAATGAGAACATTTTTTGCATTTGTCCCATTGAGTAATATCAGATGAACTGTCATGATCGGCTCTTAAAAGTGTACTAACCAATCAGATTATCGTACGATCGCTTCGAAAACTGTATTTTTCATACAATTTTCTGATTATGTGTACGGGCCTTAAGACCTTTTACTTGCAGCATCCTATTAAGCCACTCTTGCATGCAGGGACTAGAGTTACGTCTTCCTACACTGTGTGCAATAATAGAAACACACAGCCCCATAGCCTAAGGCAGACTATACATGATTAATTCTCTTTCGTTCAACCAGCAAGCACATAATTGAGGTGGATGAGGGAATCCCTCCTGCGGAGCTATTGTATTCTAATGGCGTGAAGAATTTTCCGCCGTCAGAATACACTCATTAGCACCAGCGGCTATAGCCGCCGATTGCGAAAATTTTCTTCTGTACAACCAGCCTGCCCATAGATGGATCCAGGATCCAAATTTAGCTGGTTTCCACTGAACCAGACAAATTTAGATCCATCTATGGCTGGCTTAAGATGGCAAGGCACTCCCCTGCTCCTAGGGGGCAAGGCACTCCCCTGCTCTTAGGCTCTGAGGAAGAGGCTAAGCCTAGAAACGCGTAAGTCTTCAAGCTTCAGAGGATGATATACCCTTTGGTTCTGATGCTGATGGCAATATATCCATTTGATATTCTTGTACCAAGAATTTGTTTGTATTTTTATACCTTCTATCAAATAAAATCTTTATAGGGGATAATGCACTAGGCGGGTGTGCCCTTGTGTTTGTTTTTCGATTTTACTCCCCTGCTCCTCCCTACCCCCATTCCTCACCACTACCTTCAGACCCCCACTGTGAATGGACTGACTAGAGACTGCACTGTCAACTGTTAATTATTTCCTGTAAAAATTAAAAACGGAAAGGAAAGCATCACTGAGAGCGCAGAAGCAACCCGCATTGAAAACTGTGAACTGCAAATGCTGGGATAGGAATTTTAACAAATAGTTTACTGGGGAATATTTATTTTATTGTGCTTGGTGTGTTAAGCTAAAAAATGCAGAGAATTTAATACTAACTTAACGTAATCTGCAGACATAAATAGCTATAATTGTCATGTCCTGATGTTGTAACTTTACCAGATATTGAAACCACGAGTTGGGGATTAGCCATGGTTAGGCAGCTAATCTGTCATCTAATGCTCTGTTGACGATAACAGATTACGTGTTCCAAAACAGGAAGGTGAGCAGCGATTTAGTAGACACAAAATCCCAGCCCTGGAGGCAGTAATTACCGGTCATACCAATGATTAGGAGAAGGTAAGCTGCAAAGGTTACAACTTTGCCAGTGAATCAGTAACCATCTCACAATGAAGTGTGACAAACCACTTCACTGGTTACTGGACTAGACAGGAGGTGTTATATATTTACCAATGTCTAATAAACAGCTCATCATAGTAAGACATCCACATTTCACAACATTTGTGTACTGCACCTCATGTATTACAACTTCCTATATACTATAATTTTTATCTAAATACATAATCTGTAGGCCACACCTTTCACATTTTCCTTTGCAGGCATGTCACTGAGTTTGTAACAAGCACATCTGACCAAGCATCCCCATATACAACTTAAGGGCCATGTCAGCGTTTGGGTTTTGTCACTTTCAGGTGCCTGTCAGTAGAATACACTATATGATTCAAAAGGAAACATCCAGGAGGCATTGGGATATCCCTATATGACAAAAAATGGCCAAGTAGAAATCCACTGGAAGAATAGCACTCCACAAAGCAGCCCCTTAATGGTTAGGTGAAGACAAAATGGTTAAACCGAATGATTAATGTGTGATGTCAACGTAGCAATATACCACTTAATGATCTCAAAATGGAAATGTGATACCACAAATAAATATACTACACAAATAGAACCTGCTAATTGGGTAGTCAACACTATACCAATAAATGCCAATACCAATAAATGCTAGACTGACAGATGGGTGCTGCAGCCTGCAAATAGGGAGATACTCCATCTAGTATGCACACAAGGGGAGAAAGAAACAGACATAAGGGCCACCATAGTGTAGTATTGAAAACAAATGTTGCACTTACAACAGCAAGTAGGAGGCAGGCAAAGGTGACAAGATTCGCAGCACCGGGGCTCAGCTATGACCATCAGGTAAGTCAACAGGTGACAGCCAAAGAGATGGTGTATTGCACTGGGTGTTCCTGTATAGAAGCTGGGGCTCATCCCTCAAATCAGAAAGTGGCCGCAATGACAGGGAATGTCCCCCTCCGCCTGGTGCTGACATCACTTAAGGAGCATGCACGTGTCTCAAGGCATATCTGCCTCTTCAACAGGATTTTCTGCAAATCTTGTCACTTCTGCCTGTCTCCTACTTGCTCTTGTGATTGCAACTTAAGTTTTAATAAAGTGTTTGTTTTCAATACTACATTATGGTGGTGCTTTTACCTGTTTTCTCTCTCTTATTGGGACAGTATAGAAGAAGTAAAAAAGACAGAGAAAACTGTCTCACATGCAACCAGGGCTACCCTCCAATAGGCCGCCAGGAATGTCACTCAGAGCTTAAACCCACAGAAGGAATGGCAGACCAAATTGTTAAAAAAGTTAAAAACAGCTTTAGTTATTCACAAAACAGCAACACATTTCGGAGGTAAAACACAATCCCCCTATATGAAATCCATAATTCTACCCCACCTGATTTATTACCAAGCAATACTTTTATGATTTCTTTGCCATCTGCCTCCCTGAGTCTATTTTAACACTTGAAACTTTACTAAGCTCTAATGAAGGGAAAAATGTTTCGCCCCTAAAGCGCATTGGCTGCTTTGTTAATAATAAAACCGTTTTAAACTCTTTTATTCACTTGGTCTGGAACTCCTTCTGTTGGTTTAAAGCGGAACTAAATCCATCAAATTGAAAGTTTCAAAAAACAGTGCAGCATCATAGCAGTTGAAGATAAAACAGAGGCCAAGATGGCAGCTTCCTTGGCTGAAAACAATACGAGGGTTTAGTTCCACTTTAAGCTCTGAGAACCCCATATGTGATGAGAGTTTATCTTTAAAGTGGACTGAATGTGGCTCACAAGTCATTACATGAGAACCCCTCGGTCCATTAGAGAGAAGATCCCACCTCCACTACCACTGAAGGAGAAGAGGGCCCTCTGGCAATCACCAGATTGGCCAAAGGGCTTTTGGGAAGAAGGTATGTTTAGGTGGTGATGAAAGCCAGAGTTTAGCTTCAAAAAAATGTTAAATTTCCTATTACTTTATGCTGTATGGTTGACTACCTACCACCAGAACCGTAAGCAAGAGGAATGCTCTCCAGGGGCATAGCCAGGAGTAAAAACTCAACAGCAGTTCTATACCTTCATTTCTCTATCTAAACATAGAAAAATTATTTGACTGGGGTTCTACTTTATGACTTTTCTTTCTCAATAAACTCACAGATTTTCTGTTCACTTTTGATTGATCTAGGCCTTGTTAAATCCCAGGGATTTTTTGGTTGGTAAATATGAGGATTCCAAGAAATGTTTGGCAGTAATCCAAATTAATCATATTAGTTGCAGACAATGCTGTTCAGTTTATAGAGGATGTTATGTGATTGTTTTTTCAGATGGAACATTAAGTGATGTCACAGACACTTCCACATTTACTACCGTCTGATTGAATTCCTCTGCTGCATGCCTGTGTGTAACCTACTTTAGAAAAACAATAAAAAGAAAAGGGCGCATCGACCTAGCGCATTACCTTAATAAAATGAATTAGATGATAAAACAGCAATAAATGTACTCACAAGTGTGAATTAAGTAAACACCTGTCATAACAAGTGAGATTGACTGCCTGAAGGTCTAATCAAGTCCATCGGTACTGCCGGAAGACCACGAGGCGTCCAAAAATGGCGTAGAGTATTCAGAGTAGTGAATTTGATTAAGAGGGTTCGCCCTTGAAACGCGTCAGCCATTTTCGGACGCCTCGTGGTCTTCCTGGCAGTACCGATGGACTTGATTAGGCCTTCAGGCCGATGCGCCCTTTTCTTTTTATTGTTTTATTGTTTTTTAAAGTAGGTTACACACAGGCATGCAAGAAATTTAATTAGACGGTAGTAAATGTGGAAGTGCCTGCGACATCACTTAGGCTCCGTTCACATCTAGGCGTTTTGGGGCGTTTTTGGGGCGTTTTTCTGCTCTAGGATCAGCTCTCAAAACGCCCAACAAGACAAATCCTATTCATTTCAATGGCCCCTGTTCACATCTGAGCGTTTTGAGGCTGTATACAAAACGCCCAACGCTCAAAAAAGTACATGAGCTTCTTTTTGGGCAGATTACAGGCGTTTTCCATTGATCTCTATTCAATCTAAAAACGCCTGCACAAAAATCGCGGTAAAAATCGCGGTAAAATCGCGGTAAAAAACGCCGCAAAAATCGCGGTAAAATCGCGGTAAAAAACGCGCGAAAAACGCTACGCTCAGGTGTGAATGTAGCCTTAATGTTCCATCTGAAAATACAATCACATAACATCCCCTTTAAACTGCGCAGCATTGACCTCACTTACTATGACATGTGATTACTTAATCCATGTTTGTGAATACATTTATTGCTGTTTTTATCTTCAAATACATTTTATTGAGGAAATGCGCTAGGTCGGTGCGCCCTTTTCTTTTTATTGTTGTTTTTCAGTCCGAGGATACCTGTCAGAGAAACGGCCATGCTGCAACTGGCAACTCCGCCAGTACTTCCAATGGCCGCAATGGACTCAGGCCATAGACTCATTGTAAGTGAAATGGCTGTGCTGCAACTGGCAACTTTGCCAGTACTTCCCATGGCTGCAATGGACTCAGGCCATAGACTAATTCACTGGCCTATAAAAGGACTCTGCTCAGCCCATCTGATTGCTGGATTGTCTTCAGCTCTTCCTGTTTCCTGTGTATTGTTACTTCCTGGATTCCAGTTTGACCCGGTGTTCCGTGAGAATTACCTACCCGTGAGAAAAACCTACCCTCGTCACTTCCGGTGCACCCTCAGTGTCTGTAACGCGGCGGTGACATTAAAACAGCTGCCCGACAATATGAATCATCTCCGCTCCTTCCCCTGACACTTCACTGATGTCGGCTAGTAAATATAAAAGCCCCGCCGGGTGTATGAGAAGATACATAACGGACCCGCCAGCCGCTTTTATATTTACTCGCCGACATCAGTGAAGTGACAGGGGAAGGAGCGGAGTTGATTCATATTGTCGGGCAGCTGTTTTAATGTCAACGCCGCGTGGGTAGCTTTTTTTCACGGACACCCTAATACTGTCATACTACTGCGCATGCCCAGTAGTCAGCTCCTTATCTTTTTCATTCGGTTTCCGGGGCTCTGAGCATGCGCAGTGCTGCGCTGCTCAGCTGTTCCTGCCCGGAAGTGACGAAGGTAGGTTTTTCTCACGGGGTAGGTAAATCTCACGTTACACCGGCTTGTTCCTGACCTGTCTGCTCTCTCTCCTGGCTTTGACCCTCGGCTTCATCTGACCATCCGATCCTGCTCCAGTGTTTGACCCTCGGCTTGTGTGACCATCCCTGCTCTTTTGCCCTCTGCCTGACTTCTAGTGTACCGATCCCGGCTTGCTCAACGGACTTGCTTCTGCTCATATCCCCTTGTCTTGGCGCCTGTTTGGACTGATACCTGTGTATGACCCTCGGCCTGGCTTTTACCTGCACATTGCTTGATTCCCTGGAGTTCCTGAGAGTTGTTCCGGATACCCTTGTGAACCTCTACCTGCACTCCACAAGCATCCAGTGCTCCTTGGGACGCGTCACCTCCTGTCCCACTTCCAGGGGTGATTCGCACCGAGCTGCAAGGGAAGCCCTCTCAGCATTTCGGCCTCTACCAAGAAGGGATCTGACAGTACAATCCAGCCATGTCAGAGGCCGACAGAGGTGCTTCCCAGCTCGAGACTCTTTGTCAGCAAGTCTCCTCTTTAACACAGGCAGTCCAGAGACTGCAGGACGGTTATTTTCAATTAGAGGGTCGAGTGTTGAACCTAGCTGGCGCACCCTCTCCTTCCGACCCCAATCAACCTCCTGCCAGCTCCGGGGGCACCTCCACTCAGCAAGGACCAGCCAGCCCTGCTCAGGCAGCCATGGTTTTCCCACCTGAACCCAGGGTACCTACACCTGAACGCTTCCGTGGGGAACGGAGAAGGTTCAGATGCTTTAAGAACGCATGTCTCTTGTATTTAGCCCTTCAGCCCAGAACATTCTCTTCAGAGACTGTCAAAGTAGGATTTATAATTTCTCTGTTGTCAGAAGAACCCCAGACCTGGGCCCATAACCTCCTTGAGCAAAAGAGCCCCTCATTGAACTCTGTAGACTCCTTCTTTCAGGCCATGGCCCAGTTATATGAGGACCCCCAACGGACTGTTACAGCTGAATCAGCCCTACATGCCTTACAACAAAATAAACGTCCTGTAGAGGACTATACCATTGACTTCCGCAGATGGGCTGCGGATACAGACTGGAATGAGGCAGCACTCAAGTACCAGTACCGTCACGGATTGTCTGAAGCCCTTAAGGACGAGTTAGCTCGGGTAGAAACCCCTACGTCGTTGGAAGGTCTAATCTCACTGGCAATCCAACTGGACAGGCGCCTGCGGGAGAGACGCTCAGAGCGCCTTCAAGGGGCCCAACCTACCTGGGTACTCCCGAAAGTCCCCCTTGCTGCTTCACCCCATCCTGGGCCTTCTGTCTCCGGGGGATCTGAAGGAGAACCCATGCAGATTGGTTTAATCCGTTCTGCCTTGACCCCCGAGGAAAGACAACGTCGCCGTCAAGCGAACCTCTGCCTTTATTGTGGGGAATCTGGCCACTTCCTACGCAATTGTCCTGTGAGACCCAGTAAGTCCTATTCACGACCTCTGCTGAACTGTCAAGTCGCCGGGTCATCCCCTACTCATCTTATTCTCCCTGTCTCCCTACAGGTAGCAGAAAAGAAGATTCGGCTTCTGGCGATCGTGGATTCCGGGGCATGTAGTTGCTTTCTGGACCGTTCTTTAGCTCAAAGACTGGGTGTCCCCATGCAAGCTAAGGAACAGCGACTCCATATTCTTCTGGCTGATGGTTCTTTGCCCAGTTCCGGGCCTGTTACTGAAGAAACGTGCCCCATCTTCACCACGACAGATTCCCTTCATCAGGAATTCCTCCGATTTGACGTCCTTTCCTCACCAATGTTTCCCATTATTTTAGGACTTCCCTGGCTACAGGCCCACAACCCACAGATTGACTGGGTTAAGAGAAGGATCTCCTTCACATCTAATTACTGCCTGAACCATTGTTTCCCACCTGGATCTGATACTTCTGCTGCTTGCCTGGCCGTCCAACCAGTACATGATCTCCCGGAAAATGTCCCCGCAGTTTATGAGGAATTCATGGACGTATTTGATAAAAAAAAGGCCCGAAGCTCTGCCTCCTCACAGGCCTTATGATTGCCCTGTAGAACTTCTGCCCGGAGCCGAGATTCCTTTCGGAAGGATATTCCCGTTATCTGAGAAGGAGCTAGAAACCCTCCGGATTTATATTAACGAAAATTTGGAAAAGGGTTTTATCCGCCCCTCCTCCTCACCAGCAGGGGCCGGGATATTCTTTGTCGAAAAAAAGGATGGCACACTAAGACCTTGTGTAGATTACCGGGAGCTTAATAAAATTACTATTAAAAACCGGTATCCTCTACCTCTTATCCCAGAACTGTTTCACCGTTCCGGGCAGCTCAGATCTTTACCAAATTGGATCTCCGTGGAGCTTACAACCTTGTTCGCATTAGGAAAGGAGATGAGTGGAAGACGGCGTTCAGAACGCGGTTTGGCCATTTTGAATACCTGGTCATGCCTTTCGGGCTGTGTAACGCCCCTGCTACCTTCCAACATCTAGTTAATGACATTTTTCGGGAATTCCTGGATCTCTTTCTGATTGTCTACCTAGATGACATACTAATTTTTTCCTCCACTCTGGAACTCCACCGGACCCATGTTAAAAAGGTACTATTTACTTTAAGGAAACACGGACTTTATGTGAAACCAGAGAAATGCGAATTCGAGAAGGACTCCATTCAGTTCCTGGGTCTCATTATCTCAACAAGCGGCATTTCCATGGATCCACAGAAAGTGCAGTCAATTCTCGATTGGCCAGCCCCCTGTGATAAGAAAGGAGTTCAACGCTTCGTGGGGTTTGCTAACTTCTATCGGAGGTTCGTGAAGGGGTTCTCTATGATTATCTCCCCCATTACCCAATTGACCCGCCAACAGGTCCGTTTCCATTGGTCACAGGAAGCTCAAACGGCCTTTGACAAACTGAAGACGTTGTTCACCTCAGCACCTATTCTCCAGCATCCTGATCCAACCCTACCTTATGTGCTTGAAGTGGATGCTTCAGAAATAGCCACTGGAGCAATATTATCTCAAAGACAGGGCCCAAAGACTCTTCTGCACCCTGTGGCTTTCTTTTCCCGGAAGATGACACCTCCGGAGAGAAACTATGACGTAGGGGATCGGGAACTCTTGGCCATCAAATGTGCCTTGGAAGAGTGGAGATACTTACTTGAAGGGGCTACTCATCCCATTTTGATATTCACAGACCACAAAAACCTGGAATATCTCAGGACAGCAAGACGCCTGAGACCCCGTCAAGCTCGATGGGCCTTGTTCTTTTCCCGGTTTAACTTTCATCTGACTTACAGGCCAGGGTCCAAGAACGGGAAAGCAGACGCCTTGTCCAGAATGTTTCCAGATACCCCAAACACAGCTGAACCTAACACCATCCTCTCGGCTCAAAATTTTTTGCTTATTCAAACGGATCTGCAATCAGCAATTAAGCAAGCCTCAGTTCAATGTCTCGAGCCTGGGACCTCTTCCTTGGAAAAACGCGGGGGATTCTTGTGGTTCCAAAAAAGGATTTTTGTTCCTTCACAGATCAGACTACAGGTCCTAAAGACTTTGCATGATCACAAGCTTGCCGGGCACTTTGGGGTCAGGAAGACATGTGAACTCATTCAGCGCCACTTTTGGTGGCCCAATTTAGTTCAGGACTGTAAATCCTATGTGGGTTCTTGTATTACGTGTCAGCGTAACAAGGGGGCTAAGACCAAGTCCTGGGGCCTGTTAAGGCCATTGCCCATCCCGGAACAGCCCTGGAAGCAACTATCCATGGATTTTATAGTGGAATTACCACCTTCAGAAGGTTTCACTACTGTCCTGGTGGTGGTGGACCGTTTCTCGAAGATGGCGCACTTTTTGCCTATGATTGGCACACCTTCTGCCGTGGAAACAGCTAACATGTTTATTAAAGAAGTGGTCAGGCTACACGGTCTCCCGGACAGTATAGTATCGGACAGAGGCGTCCAGTTCACCTCCAAATTCTGGAAAGAGCTTTGCAAATCCTTGTCCATAGAGATATGCCTATCATCAGCCTACCACCCGCAGAGTAATGGTCAAACGGAAAGGACCAACCAGACCCTTGAACAATACCTACGTTGCTTTTGCACTTGCTCCCAGGATAACTGGGTCTCTTTACTTCCGTGCGCAGAATTTGCGTATAATAACGCCCTGCATTCTGCAACCAACCAGACCCCGTTCTGGGTGAATTACGGGTTCCATCCTTCTTTTTTGCCCAGTGCTTTCTCAGAAACATCAGTTCCTGCAGTGCAAGACCGGATAATGGCTATCAGGGATAACTACCGGGTGCTACAGGACTCCATATCCAAAGCCCAACAGGAGTACAAGAAATTTTATGACCGCAAGAAAAAGGAAAATCCTATGTATAAGGTCGGGGATAAGGTGTGGCTCTCCTCTAACAATCTACGACTATCTTGCCCTTCTAAAAAATTGGGACCAAGGTTTATTGGGCCTTTTAGAATCAAAAGGATGAAAAACCCTGTGGCTTTCGAACTAACTTTACCTAATTCATACAAGGTCCACCCTGTATTCCATGTTTCCCTGCTTAAGCCTGCAATTTCTAGCCCCTTCCCAGGGAGGGAAGAATTGCCTCCACCTCCAGTTTCAGTGGAGGGTGAACCTGAATATGAAGTGGAAACCATTCTGGATTGTCGAAGAAGGGGTGAGCTCATACAGTATTTTATTAAATGGAAAGGTTACCCCCCTGAAGACAATTCCTGGGAACCCGCTAGTAACCTGCATGCCCCCAGGCTGGTACAGGAATTCCACAGGAGATTCCCGGAAAGATTGGCCCGGTTGGGCATCCGGAGGCTGCCCCTTGGGGGGGGGCACTGTCAGAGAAACGGCCATGCTGCAACTGGCAACTCCGCCAGTACTTCCAATGGCCGCAATGGACTCAGGCCATAGACTCATTGTAAGTGAAATGGCTGTGCTGCAACTGGCAACTTTGCCAGTACTTCCCATGGCTGCAATGGACTCAGGCCATAGACTAATTCACTGGCCTATAAAAGGACTCTGCTCAGCCCATCTGATTGCTGGATTGTCTTCAGCTCTTCCTGTTTCCTGTGTATTGTTACTTCCTGGATTCCAGTTTGACCCGGCTTGTTCCTGACCTGTCTGCTCTCTCTCCTGGCTTTGACCCTCGGCTTCATCTGACCATCCGATCCTGCTCCAGTGTTTGACCCTCGGCTTGTGTGACCATCCCTGCTCTTTTGCCCTCTGCCTGACTTCTAGTGTACCGATCCCGGCTTGCTCAACGGACTTGCTTCTGCTCATATCCCCTTGTCTTGGCGCCTGTTTGGACTGATACCTGTGTATGACCCTCGGCCTGGCTTTTACCTGCACATTGCTTGATTCCCTGGAGTTCCTGAGAGTTGTTCCGGATACCCTTGTGAACCTCTACCTGCACTCCACAAGCATCCAGTGCTCCTTGGGACGCGTCACCTCCTGTCCCACTTCCAGGGGTGATTCGCACCGAGCTGCAAGGGAAGCCCTCTCAGCATTTCGGCCTCTACCAAGAAGGGATCTGACAATACCCATTGTCCTGAGAGGGCAGCAAGACCATTGGAACTAAGAAGGGATTTTACATTGTGTACCCCTGGGTCAACCATTGTGAGCGCAGGAGAATATTGGCTAACCTACTTTAGAGGCAAGGGTGTCAAATCCATCTATAGTTCTAATCATTTACAGTACCTGATTCTATGAGCATGGAAATCCCAAGTCTCATGGAAGAATCAACATTCTGTAATTTACTGTACAAAGAATCTAACTTGGTGTCAAAAGAGCCTGCTGCTTTGCTATAGGAATTTCAACTTCTAGAATATTTTTAACCTTACTAAACTTTCTGCATGCTAATGTGTCTTTTAATAAAAAACAAAGCCGTGAGAAAGTGAAACATGACTTACTCAAACTAACCTGTTCGTGCTATTTACAGCTTTAAAGTTTATCTAAACCCTAATTTTTTTTGTGAAGGACTAAAAGTGAAGGAAATTTCAAAATTATTTCACCAGAACAGGAGTTGAGGGGACCTACCAATGGGGCCACCTGTTCAAGTGACATCTTTCTGAGAAGAGGTGTCCTGTTGTGCCTACAGGTAGCAATTTCAACCATCCACTACTCTATCCAAAAGTAAAAAAAGTATTTTTGCTTTGGATATAGTTTGAAGCCAAGCTTTGAAAGGTTTGCGTCACTCAGTAACCACCACCCTCTCCTAGAAATACTATTAGCTTTGGCAGGATGATGATTTAATGACTTCACTGCTTTCTAAGTCACAGAACCGAAGCAAGCATGCAGCAGGTGAAGTCAGAACTGTTATTCTTCATGCATGTTCCAGGCCAATATCTCAGAATGTCTAAAGCAAATAGATTAGTGGAACAAATATCTAACATTTTCAAAAGTTTTAGCAAAGGCAGCCTCCATATTTTTTTTTTTTTTTAGCAAATGTTTCATTTAAAGTGAATCTTTCAGTTCCCAAAGCATATAAACATATTGGTGTCTTCATCACATGCTCTGTCTGCAGTTTCAAATACACAATTGTATAATTTATTGTATTCATTAACGTTTTGCCTTACCTGAGCACATCTCGCCCTTGTACCGCAGACAGGAGAAGTCATCGCATTCACAGTATTTCCCCCACACTTTGCCAAAGTCATTGGTGTGACAAATGCACTGGCCGCACACACACTCTCCTCTCCGGGAACAGAGGACTCCTTTGTCATTTTGGCTGCAGCGGTCTTGTTTTGAGGGGTCATAATCCTCCTCGGAGCACTCACAATGTGGTCCTAACCAGCCAGTGTAACAGTCACAGATTCCACAGCTGAGGGTCCCATTTCCTTTATTACAAGAGTCGCTGTTTCGCTCATCATACTGCTGACACTCACAGTCACACTGGAAGTGTGCCGTCACAGTCAGGGAATCTTTAAATCCCACAGGTTTGATGGTAAATGTCTTCACCCTCTCTGTGGGGCAGCCTCGAACTTTGGCTTCAATGGAAAAGCTCACCTGCGAGATTAAACGAGATTGGTCAGTGATACTATCAAAAGCCACAGGAACCTAGTGCAAACATTAAATTGGTGTCACATTGCATTTCCTGGAATATGCTTTAACTTTCTTCTTCAGCTCTTCAATTTCATAAAAGGTAAAATTGCACTTTTTTAATGGCTATAAAGCCCACTACAGTCTCAAACAACAGTAAACACAATGGGAGATGGGACATTAAAAAAAAAAAAAAAAAAAAAGGGAAATGTTGTTTTTTTATGTATATGAGTGCACAGGTGTTAAAATATATTTATCAAAACTACGCAAATTGGAATTCGCCCTAAATGAGCTGCAGCAAGTAAATGCATCCGATAACATACATGCAAATTAATCAAAAAACCACATGCCAGGCTATTGATTAAGGGCTCTTTCACACGGGCGGTCCAATCAGATCCGCCTGTCAGTTTTTTAGGTGGATCTGATCGGATGCCCCATTCAGCCCTATGGAGCAGCGGATGTCAGCGGTGTCATGTCCGCTGCCACCCGCTGCCACCTGCATCCGATCCTGTCCGTGAAATCCGGACGGATGGAAACCCTATTTTCCATCCGTCCTGGGGATCGGATCGGATGGGATCGGATGAGAGCGGACAGGCGGTCCGCTCTCATCCGATTCCCCATAGAGAGCAGCGGGGGCTGTGACACCTCCCTCTCCACACTGCAAGCGGAGACGGAGCTGTCATCCGCTGGCACAGCGGGGATCGCGGATCGATCCCCGCTGAGCAGCACGGATCCGCCTACGGCGGCGGACCGTGTGAAAGAGCCCTAAAATATATTAGTTGTCAAGATTTGGCCTTCTGACTTAAAGCGTTTGTTACCTCAACATTTCATATTCCTGATATGTGCCTGCTGTACCATGTACTTGTATAAGAAATTATCCTGTTCTCTTTGTATTGCTTATTTGTTTGAAATCCCTGGTGTTCCTGCTAGTCCCTCTGATTTCCTATTAACAACTGACCACACTAAGCAGGAGAACACACCCTGGTCAGTTCTCTAGCTATGCCAGAAACTTAGCCTGCTCTCCTCCAATGATCACATTTATCCTGACACACCCGTGCTGCACAGCCATTTAATGGGAAGCTCGGTGTACTGCTGCTTCTCATCCCCCAGCTCTTCTGCAGTTGAGAACAGAGGGAATGTGATCACTTAAAAAAGGGGCAAAGCGTATTTATAATGTTTTTCAAAAAAGTTTTGCCTTTCATTTCTTCTTGAAACTGCATGAGTTGTTTTACAAGGTGATCCTTTACAATTACTTTAAGGGACCCAAGAGAAATTGTATCTTTACAACCACTGCAGTTACTGTATGCTTTAAGCCAGCCTTACATGGATCGAAATTCGGCTGGTTCAGCAGGAACCGTCTGAATTTCGATCCATGTATGGGCAGGCTGATTGTACCCAAGTCGATCCATTGATGGACTTGGGTACAACCAGCGGGTCAGATTTTTCTGCATGCAATTACTGCCAGCAGCCATAGCTGCTAGCAGCAATTATTGTATTCTGCTGGCTGGGTAGGCTCCCTGCACCTTCCCTGCTTGCAGAGTACAGCAGCGCTGCGGGAAGCCTTCCCCCTGTGTTGATAGGGGAATTGAGCGATTTTCTTTTCTTTCCACCAAGGTGGAAGGAAAGAAAATTGATTAATCTATGGCTTGCTTTAAACTATGACTATACCCGTTTAGGCCCAAATGCCTATAGCTACTCTCCCTACAAATACAAAAATCACTCAAGTCTGCTCACTGATTTGCCTGTTTATGAGTTTACATGTTGCTTTCCTAAATTCATCAGGCAGTGACTTTATCGAAACCTTCTATGCATCAAAAAGTCACTGTTAGGCATAAATAACTAGCTACGTCTACCAAGAGGCTTCTTTTTCAACTAGAGGTCCTGGGAATATCTCTGAATGCACTGTCTGGAACATGGGACCTGGGTGAAGCAGATTTTCCTTCATCACTCATCTCTGTATCCACCATATATACAAATGCTTCTCGCAACTTGACAAACATTGTATAAGCATAAACTACAGCATAACACATAAACACAAGGACAATCCTACCTAACTCTCTGGGTTTGGCTTGTGACTTCTATACAAGTTACATCCCCATACTTGCCAAGAATCCTTGTCTTTGGCAAGTCATGTGCATATACAGTAAGTTGCCAACATTTCTTTTATCCCTAGAAGACAGCTTTCTGTTTTAGGAGAACGGTTTGTGGTTTTGAACACCCTTAAGTAAACTGTAGTGTTGCAGTCTGTTTATAGTATCCTGGCTCTGTCAATATAAACTGGAGTATTTAGCTGCAGTAAGTGATTTATAAGCCAGTTCAAAGTGTAACAAATCTGGCCAGCTGAAACTCATCATATAATAAAAATATACATAAACAGAGGTTACCTTTAGTGAAATGTCAAAATAGTCAGTAAATACAGATCTATTGACAGCTAATTTTTTTATCTTTTTTGTAAATTTACAATTTTCCTATTAAGTGGAGCATCACATCACCTGGAGCTTCCATGTTTGTCTGTTTTTGTGATGGCTGGCCCTAAAGTCCAAGTCTACCTTGAGTATTAGGCCTCATGCACATCGGACGTTTTTACAGCTGCTGTTTTTGACTTCAGGCATTTTTTCTGCAGCCAGTAAACTCCCCAGCATATTATCCTATGTGTCCATGCATACATAGACTGTCATCAGTGTTTTTTGGCAGAGGAGTTTTCTGGCTCGAAAAAAAACCCCAGAACTAGTGGGTTGTAGGAGGAATTTTTCAGTTGTAAAAATGCTCTAACTCCGATAAAAGCTTAAAAACCCTGAAAAACGTAACATTTTTGAGCCATAAGCTTTTGTGGGAGTATAGTTTTGCTAAAGAAAAGCT
The DNA here is from genome assembly GCF_965119305.1 of Pelophylax lessonae. NCBI lineage: Eukaryota > Metazoa > Chordata > Amphibia > Anura > Ranidae > Pelophylax > Pelophylax lessonae. The sequence continues at coordinate 183,039,692 of NC_138778.1, forward strand.
AAAAAACATATCAGCTAAAAAAAACACTGAAAAGCGCTGAAAAACGCTACTGCAAAAATGCTGCAAAAACTCATTCTACAGCTACAGTTTTCTACAACTAACGCTACTAGCATTTGTATAACGTCCAGTGTGCATGAGGCCTAGTGCTAAAATTGTAGCCACCAGTGCAGTCTGAAAAAAACAAAAAAAAAACAGCTAGTATACTTAATTACACTCAGACTCAGTCCCCCAAAGACTCACTGCTCCACTTCTACATTGAATGATATCCAGCATTTTATTAGCCCACTTCATGTAAGCCCAGGGTGTCAAGGCTTAGCCCCACACCCTGGACTCACAGTAGAGTATTACCATATGATGCCACTTCCTGCAGCATTTAGGATCCACCCACCACTGGAGAACAAAGAAGGTATATAGGACTTGTGACAACACTGAACCCCAACATTGGGGGTAAAAATGTTGACATTTTTTCTTTAATAATTACTTTCAAAGTAACTGGAATTAAAATTGTTCCAAAGAGAGAACGGGGGCAAATGATGTGGGCAAACAAGCCTGGAAATGGGCTTTATTGACCAGCTCAGGAGTAGTGATGTCGCGAACCTAAAATTCGCCGTTCGCGAACGGCGAACGCGAACATCGGCAAATGTTCGCGAACCGGCGAACCGGGCGAACCGCCATAGACTTCAATAGGCAGGCGAATTTTAAAACACACAGGGACTCTTTCTGGCCACAATAGTGATGGAAAAGTTGTTTCAAGGGGACTAACACCTGGACTGTGGCATGCCGGAGAGGGATCACGCAAAAAAAAGTTCTTAAAAATTATAATTTTTTGATAGAGAGCCAATTATTGGAAAAATTAAAAAAAAATAAAAATAAAAAATTTCTTTGGATTTAGCATCTGGGGGGTCTAAAAAGTGTACCTGTGAAGTTTCAGCTCTGTAGCATGTCCAGAACCCCTAAAAAACAGCATTTGTCTTATATTTTCAGGAATATGACTTCTCTGCGGCTGGCTTTTTCTCTTGCAGGCATTTATCGGGCATTTTTTTAGGCAGGCATGTCATTTTTTGTATTTAGTGTCTGGGGGGTCTAAAAAGTGTACCTGTCAATTTTCAGCTCTGTAGCATGTCCAGAACCCCTAAAAAACAGCATTTTTCTTATATTTTCAGGACTATGGCTTCTCTGCGGCTGGCTTTTTCTCTTGCAGGCATTTAGCGGGCATTTTTTTAGGCAGGCATGTCATTTTTTGTATTTAGTGTCTGGGGGGTCTAAAAAGTGTACCTGTCAATTTTCAGCTCTGTAGCATGTCCAGAACCCCTAAAAAACAGCATTTTTCTTATATTTTCAGGAATATGGCTTCTCTGCGGCTGGCTTTTTCTCTTGCAGGCATTTAGCGGGCATTTTTTTAGGCAGGCATGTCATTTTTTGTATTTAGTGTCTGGGGGTCTAAAAAGTGTACCTGTCAAGTTTCAGCTCTGTAGCATGTCCAGAACCCCTAAAAAACAGCATTTTTATTATATTTTCAGGAATACGGCTTCTCTGCGGCTGGCTTTTTCTCTTGCAGGCATTTAGCGGGCATTTTTTTAGGCAGGCATGTCATTTTTTGTATTTAGTGTCTGGGGGGTCTAAAAAGTGTACCTGTCAAGTTTCAGCTCTGTAGCATGTCCAGAACCCCTAAAAAACAGCATTTGTATTATATTTTCAGTAATACGGCTTCTCTGCGGCTGGCTTTTTCTCTTGCAGGCATTTAGCGGGCATTTTTTTAGGCAGGCATGTCATTTTTTGTATTTAGTGTCTGGGGGGGTCTAAAAAGTGTACCTGTCAAGTTTCAGCTCTGTAGCATGTCCAGAACCCCTAAAAAACAGCATTTTTATTATATTTTCAGTAATACGGCTTCTCTGCGGCTGGCTTTTTCTCTTGCAGGCATTTATCGGGCATTTTTTTAGGCAGGCATGTCATTTTTTGTATTTAGTGTCTGGGGGGTCTAAAAAGTGTACCTGTCAAGTTTCAGCTCTGTAGCATGTCCAGAACCCCTAAAAAACAGCATTGTTCTTATATTTTCAGGAATACGGCTTCTCTGCGGCTGGCTTTTTCTCTTGCAGGCATTTAGCGGGCATTTTTTTAGGCAGGCATGTCATTTTTTGTATTTAGTGTCTGGGGGGTCTAAAAAGTGTACCTGTCAAGTTTCAGCTCTGTAGTATGTCCACAACCCAAAAAAAACAGCATTTTTCTTATGATTTTTAGTAGAAAACTAATGCAGTGTCTTTCCAGCTGTCTTTTTTTCTTTCTGGCAAGCTGAAATATGATATGCCAAGGCAAACATGCCTATCAGTTGAGCTATGACACAGACAACACTGCACACATGGGGAAATATGTAAAACAAAAAACAGGAAAAGGAAATTAGGTGACGGTCACAAAACATGATATTGTGATTGGCCAAATAAAAAGTCGCCTCGAGATGAGGTCGCGCCAAAGTCGTGCTAAGTCGCGCCAAAGTCGCACTGGAAGCGACGCTACTTTAGTGGTAGCGGCAGTGTAAACCAGCACTAAAACATCCAGTGTGTGAATACGATCAGGTATGATGTTTTATCGGTCAAGTAGTGTAAGGGTTACGCCCGTCGCCCGCTTCACAGTGACAGACCAAACTCTGACAGACCAAACTCCCCGTTTAACAGTCAGTCAGTCCATTTGCACAACCGCAAACTCCCAATTTGCACAAGGTTGGATACCAAGCTAGCCATGTCCCGTTCCTTGTCCTCACTGACATCATTGAAGGTCTCTTCCTCCACCCAGCCACATACAACACCAAGGGTCCCCGAAAGGTGAGAACAAGCCCCCTGGGACGCCTGCTGTGGCTGGTATTCCACCTCCTCAAAGCCACCTTCCTCCTCTGACTTCTCTTCTTCAGACTCCTCTCTCTGCGTTGCCACAGGTCCAGCAATTGACAACGACAAGGCTGCTTCTGGTGGTGATGAGGACCACAACTCTTCCTCTTCATGCTCATCTACAGCCTGATCCAGTACTCTTCGCAGGGCACGCTCCAGAAAAAACGCATATGGGATGAGGTCGATGATGTTGCCTTGGGTTCGACTGACCACCAGGGTTGTCATCTCCGCAAAAGGACGCATGAGCCTACAGCCATTGTTCATGAGCATTCAGTAACGCGGCCAAAAAATACCCAGCTCCGCAGAAAGAATGAAAGAAAATGAATGTTTTTTTTTATGAAAAATTATCCTGCGGATCGCTTTTGGTCTGTACACAATGAAGCAACGACCTTATCATCTGGGGTGTGCCAACACAATCCTAGAGGTGATCGCTTCATTGTGATACGCAAGCCCCTTCACCACGACAAGGTAACGATCACGAAGGGGAATTGACACATGTATGTGCCTTTTTTTTTGTTTTTTTGCAGCCACAGTGTAGCACCAGAGGCCAGAAAAATTAGGCATGTACACATGCATGAAAAAGTAGGTATTGTTGCAGCCGCTGCTGTAGCAGCGGCCTGAAAAATTGAGGTTTTAAGGCAGAAAGTGCACTAAAACATTGCGGCTTGAACCGTAGTTGGTGGCGGAGACGTCACGTAAGTCATCCGGCATGCAGAGAATGATTATATACAGCAGCGTGTGGACCATTTTTAGGCCAAGGCATCTCAGTCATCACCAGGCCTTTTTTAGTCAAATGCATCCCCCACTGTCAGTCCCTTCGGGATCCATGCCTCATTCATCTTAATAAACGTGAGGTAATCAAGACTTTTTTGACCTAGGCGACTTCTCTTCTCAGTGACAATACCTCCTGCTGCGCTGAAGGTCCTTTCTGACAGCACACTTGAAGCGGGGCAGGCCAGAAGTTCAATGGCAAATTGGGATAGCTCAGGCCACAGGTCAAGCCTGCACACCCAGTAGTCAAGGGGTTCATCGCTCCTCAGAGTGTCGATATCTGCAGTTAAGGCAAGGTAGTCTGCTACCTGTCGGTCGAGTCGTTCTCTGAGGGTGGACCCCGAAGGGCTGTGGCGATGCATAGGACTAAAAAAGCTCCGCATGTCCTCCATCAACAAGACGTCTGTAAAGCGTCCTGTCCTTGCTGGCGTGGTTGTGGTGGTAGGAGGAGGATTACTTTCACCTCTTCCCCTGTTGGATTCCCGTTGTGCTGTGACATCACCCTTATACGCTGTGTAAAGCATAGTTTTTAACTTATTTTGTAGCTGCTGCATCCTTTGCGACTGCCGGTAATTGGGTAACATATCACAGACTTTCTGCTTATACCGGGGGTCTAGTAGCGTGGCCACCCAGTACAGGTCGTTCTCCTTCAGCCTTTTTATACGAGGGTCTCTCAACAGGCATGACAGCATGAAAGACCCCATTTGCACAAGGTTGGATGCCGAGCTACTCATGTCCAATTCCTCGTCCTCACTGATGTCATTGAAGGTGTGTTCTTCCCCCCAGCCACGTACAACACCACGGGTACCAGATAGGTGACAACGAGCACCCTGGAATGCCTGCTGTGGTTGGTGTTCCTCCTCCTCAAAGCCACATTCCTCCTCTGACTCCTCTTCCTCACACTCCTCTTCCAGTGTTGCCGCAGGTCCAGCAATCGATGGTAAGGCTGTTTCTGGTGGTGGTGATGGTGACCACAACTCTTCCTCTTCCTCTTCACGCTCATCTACGGCCTGATCCAGCACTCTTCGCAGGGCACGCTCCAGGAAAAAAACATATGGGTTGATGTCGCTGATGGTGCCTTCAGTGCAACTCACTAGGTTTGTCACCTCCTCAAAAGGACGCATGAGCCTACAGGCATTGCGCATGAGCGTCCAGTAGCGTGGCAAAAAAATACCCAGCTCCGCAGAGGCTGTCCTAGCACCCCGGTCATACAAATACTCGTTGACCGCTTTTTCTTGTTGGAGCAGGCGGTCGAACATTAGCAGTGTTGAATTCCAACGTGTCGGGCTGTCGCAAATCAAGCGCCTCACTGGCATGTTGTTTCGCCGCTGAATATCTGCAAAGTGCGCCATGGCCGTGTAGGAACGCCTGAAATGGCCACACACCTTCCTGGCCTGCTTGAGGACGTCCTGTAAGCCTGGGTACTTCTGCACAAAACGTTGCACAATCAGATTCAACACATGTGCCATGCACGGCACATGTGTCAACTTGCCCAAATTCAATGCCGCCAACAAATTGCTCCCGTTGTCACACACCACTTTGCCGATCTCCAGTTGGTGCGGGGTCAGCCACTGATCCACCTGTGCATTCAGGGCGGACAGTAGTGCTGGTCCGGTGTGACTCTCTGCTTTCAGGCAAGTCAACCCCAAGACAGCGTGACACTGTCGTATCCGGCATGTGGAATAGCCCCTGGGGAGCTGGGGGGGTGCAGTTGGTGTGGAGCAAGACGCAACAGCAGAAGAGGACTCAGCCGAGGAGGTTAGCAAAGAGGATGGAGTAGGAGGAGTAGAGGAGGTGGCAGCAGGCCTGCCTGCAAGTCGTGGCGGTGTCACCAACTTCTCTGCAGCAGAGCCACGCATTCCATGCTTGGCAGCCGCCAGCAGGTTTACCCAATGCGCAGTGTACGTTATATACCTGCCCTGACCGTGCTTTGCAGACCAGCTATCAGTGGTCAGATGGACCCTTGCCCCAACACTGTGTGCCAGACGTGACATGATTTCCTTTTCCACAATAGAGTACAGGTTGGGGATTGCCTTTTGTGAAAAATAATTTCGGCCGGGTACCTTCCACTGCGGTGTCCCAATAGCGACAAATTTTTTGAAGGCCTCAGACTCCACCAGCTTGTATGGTAAAAGCTGGCGGGCTAAGAGTTCCGACAAGCCAGCTGTCAGACGCCGGGCAAGGGGGTGACTCTGCGAGATTGGCTTTTTACGCTCAAACATTTCCTTGACAGACACCTGACTGTGGGCAGGTGACGAGCAGGAACTGCTGAAGGTGAGAGGCGGAGGGGCGGGTTGTTGATAGGGGGCATGGAGGACAGCAGTGGTTGACGTGGCTGAAGATGCTGGACCAGGAGGAGGATGGTGGCTTTCAGTTTGTGTGCTGCTTTTACTCATGTGTTGATCCCATAGGCGTTTGTGATGTGAGATCATGTGCCTTCGCAAAGCAGTTGTACCTAGGTGGGTGTTGGACTTCCCACGACTCAGTTTCTTTTGGCACAGGTTACAAATGGCATCGCTGATATCAGAGGCAGACACACAAAAAAAATGCCACACTGCTGAGCTTTGGAAGGACGGCATTCTGGTAGTGGCAACAGCTTGCGTTGATTGGCGTGCTGTCTGGCTGACCCCGGGTGCCGAATCTACATGCTGTCTGACTGCGCCACTAGCTCCTTGCGATGACCTCCTCCCCCTGCTTCCAACTCGTCTCCTCCTCCTCTCTGTCTCCCCATCTGAACTTTCCCCCTCTTCTTCTGCTCTTCGAGCAGGCACCCAGGTGACATCCACAGACACATCGTCATCATCAGCCGCTTCACTTGACAACTCAGCAAAGGCAGCAGCAGCAGGTACAACATCATCATCATCATCATCACAATGTACGTCCATGTGTATAATGCTGCCTGACTGAGAAATATCCCCGTTATCTACATCCTCTGGCACTAATAGTTGCGCATCACTTATTTCTTCAAACTGATGTGAAAATAACTCCTCTGACGGATCAAGTGAAGCGGCTGTGGTGCTAGTGTTGGTGGTGGTGCCGGCGGGCTGGCGAGTGGTAAATTGAGAGGTGCCCGAAGCTGAGCTGGAGGAGGATGGTGCGTTCCGAGCGGAAGCTGTAGACGATTGGGTGTCTTGTGTAAGCCAGTCAACTATGGCCTCAGAATTTTTTGAGTTCAGGGTCTGTGGTGGCCTCTGAACACTGGGCATTATTCTAGGGCCTAAGGAAATCACAGCACCACGACCACGACGGCCCTTGCGGGGTGGCCTGCCTCTGCCTGTCATTTTCTTTTTTAATGTGTTGTGTACTATGAGTGCAAGGTGCTGTGCCACCCTATAGGAGTGTTGGGCAGTGGGTACAGTACACTCTGTGGACCTGACAGTCACTGGCACTCAGGCAACTGCAATTAAAAAATATATATATTTTTTTTACTTGGCAAGCTGCTGTGCCACCTTATATATCAGTGGTGGGTGGGCAGTGGCACAGTACACTCTCTGTGGACCTGACAGCAGTCACTGGCACCCAGGCAACTGCAATTTTAAAAAAATATATTTTATTTTACTTTGCAAGCTGCTGTGACACCTTATATATCAGTGGTGGGTGGGCAGTGGCACAGTACACTCTCTGTGGACCTGACAGCAGTCACTGGCACCCAGGCAACTGCAATTTTAAAAAATATATTTTATTTTACTTTGCAAGCTGCTGTGCCACCTTATATATCAGTGGTGGGTGGGCAGTGGCACAGTACACTCTCTGTGGACCTGACAGCAGTCACTGGTACCCAGGCAACTGCAATTTTAAAAAAATATATTTTATTTTACTTTGCAAGCTGCTGTGCCACCTTATATATCAGTGGTGGGTGGGCAGTGGCACAGTACACTCTCTGTGGACCTGACAGCAGTCACTGGCACCCAGGCAACTGCAATTAAAAAATATATATATATTTTTTTTACTTTGCAAGCTGCTGTGCCACCTTATATATCAGTGGTGGGTGGGCACACAGTGGCACTGCAGTGGGCACAGTACACTCTGTGGACCTGACAGTAACTGGCAGCCCAGGCAACTGCAATAATAAAAAATATTTTTTTTTTCCAATTTATTGCAACAAGATGCTGTGCCACCGTATATATATCAGTGGTGGGCAGTGCACTGCAGTGGGTACAGTGCACTCTGTGGACCTGACACAGCACTCACTGCAATTATGACAGAGGAAAAAAAAAATATTTTTTAAAATGCCAGGTACTGTGCCTGTGCCACCCGAAATGAGTGTGGTGTGCACACAGTACAGTCTGTGGTAGGTCTGTGGCCTCTCACACACAGCGGGCAGGCAACTGCAGTGTACAATAGATATATATAGATATATATATAAAGAAAAAAATCTATTACCTTACCAGCCCTTAAAAGGGCTTTTGGGGACACTATATATATATATATATATATATATGTATATATATAAATAAAAAAAATCCTCAATTACCAGCCCTTAAAAGGGCTTTTGGGGACACTAGATAGATATAGATATATATATATATGAAGAAACAACTCAATTACCAGCCCTTAAAAGGGCTTTTGGGGACGCTAGGTATATATATATATATATATATATATATATATAAAAAAAAAACCCACAAATACCAGCCCTTAGAAGGGCTTTTTGGGGTGCTGATATTACAGCAGTAGTGGACCAAGAACACTGCAAGACCAGGAACACTGACTAACTGTCCCTAGCTTAACAGCAGCAGCAGCAGCAGCAGCAGCAGCAGCTCTCTCCCTACTCTCACTACACACACTGCTTCAGAATGATCTAAGATGGATGCTGCCCTTGCTTATTTATAGGAGGTGGGAGGGTGTGGGAGGGAGGTATGCTGATTGGCTGGAAATGTGTCTGCTGACTGTAAAGTTCAGGGTCAAAGTTTGCCTCAATGATGTCTTATGGGGGGCGGACCGAACATCGCATATGTTCGCCGGCAGCGGCGAACGCGAACATGCTAAGTTCGCCGGGAACTGTTCGCCGGCGAACAGTTCTATACATCTCTACTCAGGAGGTGGGGCTATGTTCAACATACTCAAGAATAGTCTAGGTTTGCATATATTTTCCTTTGCCCTACTGATCATTTTGACTTTGGTTCTTACAGAATGCATTTTTCCCCATAGGCTTAATTTCAGTTGTCCAGGATTGTTTACAGTTTGCCTTTAGTGCCCCAAAGCTGTAAGCAGTATAGCAAATGATCACATAAAATACATGGCAGATGTAGCATCCCTGGAAAACATTTCAAAATATTGGCCATTATATAGGACTTGAACTGTGGAAGCTGTGTCCAAAAAAGGCAAGCAGAGAGGAAAAGACTTGTAACCAGTGTTGCCTATAACAGACCTTTTCAACCGCATATCAGAGCTGCTGTCTGATGACCGGTGATCTGATAACCGGTGGTGCAGTATTCAAATAATGGCATGAGAAGAAGTGCAGTTCTACATAATGAATGGAGCCGAAGCAGGGGCATTTCTACATGCAGGTCATCAGGTGCAGCTTCCTCTCTAACAAGAAGAACTGAAGTTACTAAGGGGGCTGGAGGGAGTTATGAGGAACAACTACAAACATTAAGGCTACATTCACATGTGAGCGTAACGGATCGCGGGCAGAATCACCGCGATTCTGCCCGCGATCCAGAATTTATTGCAAATCGCGGGACAGCAGAGTAATGCCATCACCATATCTCTCTCTAAACCTGTTGAGAATAGCAGTCAGAAGAACAGTTTCTTAGATGATCTCACACTGTAGATATACACATAGATATACACATATGAGGTTCAAGGCACAAGTGTTTCTAGGCACAGGAAGTGCACACTATTTTCCAGGAGGAATGTTTCCGGTAACATAGCAAATCCTAATTTACTTTTTATCCATTGAATGTCAGGTTATACTGCCGAATACAGGAGGAATGGACATTGGCAAGAAATAAAAATGTTGGTCAGTACAGGTTAACTCAGTCCGCAAGTATTTTGCCAGTGTCCTCAGGAGAGCAGATGTTTTTTTCTTCTGTAGGTGGCAGTATAACCTGACAGCCTAAGAATTGCTGTACCCCTCAATAGATTCCCAAGTAAAGGATTTTACAGTTTATACAAAATCCTATTTTTTTAATTTGAGTCCATTTTAACTACATGGCCAGTGTTTGCTTACCAGAGACAGGGTTCAGTGACAGTTAAAATGGTTGGGGGGTTGGGGAGAGGAGTAATGCCAGAATTCTAAAAAGTGCTGTTGAGAAGGTAATCCAAAATTTTACATAATGGTGCATACAAACATTAGATGTTTGGAAGCAAATCATACCTCTACAAATGAGTGTTGTTGCTACTCTCCACCCTTTTGATATTTTAGCATTTATCATCCAGCCTGCTCTAGTAACCAGGACTTTGAATAAATGTTTTCCCTCTGTTGCTATGGTTTACCCATCTCTTTACTCCGCTCAGGGTAAATTTCTCATTATAAATGATCAGCTTTGGAGATAGAATGGTCTAAATCATTGAGCCACAAACAGAAAATTTGATTCTTGTCAGTGCTTTAGATAAATCAGATCTGACACCATGTGCTTGTTTTGAAACAAAGATGTGGCAGGCCTGTCATTAGCAGGATGTAGATAACAAGAAACATGTGTACATGCGTGTAAGCTGCACTCATGTGGAAACAGCTACAGAAATAGATAAAGAGAGTTCAAATACACATGTAACCGCATGCAATTGTGTGCAAACATAGCAGAATTTGGGAAAAGAGCTTAGGTGCTTAAAGGGAAACTCCTTCTTAATGATTGATATATAAAAATGTAACACAAATCTATTTGCAGAGGAGATTTCTCTCTACTTTCTGTCCTGCAGTCACAATTTTGAGAAAATCTTTCCAAATTTAGGGAATCACTGGTTGTCACCAGAACTAGTGTCCTTTTTGAAAGACTTCCTCTCTATTTCTGGCGACAACCCAAAATCTGGCATTTCTTTCACTGTCACTTTCGGTGATAATGGTAAACAGAACAAGAGAGTGTGATTCTCCCCAATGGGGGCACAGTCCATATGTCAACGAGTCTGTGGTAATGAGCCCTTATAGATCCCCACCTCAGGATTCCCCAGGGCGCGGAGTCTAAGCCCCAGCCTGCTTCTTCACCAGGGCCCCTGATGGTGGGGATGGACTTGCAGCAGACTGGAACCAGGTCGTGGCCCCCAGGTAGGCCCAGCTGAGGATTTGGAGACCGCTGGCGTGTGCAGGGTAAACAGGAGACTATAAGGAGATCCAGGAGACAAGCCGAGGTCAGGACAGGTAGCAGACGAACATAGACGGAGAAACGAAGCAGGGTCGGTACACAGGAGATCAGATACAATAGCCAAGGGATACACAGATGGGAGCTCAGAGAACAGCGATGTTGCTCAAGCAAGGAGCAGTGCACTGAGCATGTGTATATATAGGGAAGCATACAGGGAGGTGACCCAGGAAGTAATTGACAGGAACAGGATATAACCCACAGTGGAGCAGGCGACGCCCATAGAAGCCCAAACACCACATGTGAAGGGAGGCAAGACAGAAGCACTGCAGCAAGGAGGTAAGGATATACAGACAAAACTATAGGCTAACTTGTGACACCATAATACAAACCTGACAGGCGTTCCAATCCCTCACCACTCTATCCAAAACTAAAAAAAAAAAACGGTTTTGTTCCTCTTTATAATTTAAGCAGAGATTTACCCAAAAGGGGTAGTTCTGCTTGCTCACACCCTCCCCCCTTTCCATGCCACATTTGGGGGGGTACCTGGTTTTGACAGGTACCATCTCCCACTTCTGGGTAAGATCGCAGATCGGCGATCTACGTCATTTCCGACCGCTCCTCCTTTCCCCAGCTGCCTTCTGGGACACACAGAGGTCTCAGAAGACGGCGGGACCATCGTGGGATCTCTGGACAGGTAAGTGTCCTTATATTAAAGGTCAGCAGCTACAGTATTTGTAGCTGTTGACTTTAATTTTTATTTTTTGTACAGCCTGGAACTCCTCTTTTAAATATAACTCTCTCCAATTAATTCTTTTCCAAATGACTTTACAGAGCTTGAGCTCAAATTGCAGGCATCCCTGGTAACGTTCTGCACTAAACCCAGATGCAGACATTACACCCTAACTGCACTATTTCTACTGGATTTTGCAACAGCTATGTAGCATATGGGGATAGAATTGAAATCTTATTTTTTAAGGTTTGTAACTCACACTACCCCACCGATAACACCTATGCTTATTAACCTGCGCAAGAAAGATGTTTATACGTCATGGTAGAGGAGGGAGAGCCGACAATGGATGGGCCATAGTAAGCCTATGGGTGACATTACCGCTCCGTCAATACCAGCTGTTGTTGAGCGGTCTCTCTTCTCCCCTGTATCTGATCGCTGGCTGACACAGGGGACATCACATGACCAAACCGGTAGCGGCTTGCAGATTGGTAAGTATAAACATCTTTTTACAAAGGTTAGCAAGCATAGATATTTGGAGGGGTAGGGGGTATTTTTAGGATTAATTAGGGCAGGGGTGGGAAACATACAGCCCACGGGCCATATGCAGCCCACAAAATCATTTGGTTCAGCCCCCCATGCGGACATCCCAAGTCTCCCGTGAGGTGATGTGTCTGTCTCAGCTGAGCTGTCAGAACGGAGCCGATTTTTCCTGTATAGTTTCAGGCTTTGTCCTGACAGTCTGAGTTAGTCACATGCGTAGTAATATCAAATGCACTCCGCCTGTGAGGAGACTGACCAATACAGGAAGCATCTTCCTCCAGCGCGGCGCCGCTCCTGAGTCCTCACACGTGACTCGCTCTGTTGAACTTGATATTTCTAGCCAGCATTTCCCGCCAGCAGTACCCACAGCAGTATCAGCCAGCACTACCAGCCTGAGCCAGCAGTACCAGCCAGCAGTGTACCAGCCTGAACCAGCAGTACCTACAGCAGTACCAGCCAGCAGTGTACCAGCCTGATCCAGCAGTACCAGCCAGCAGTACCATCCAGCAGTACCCACAGCTCAGTATCAGCCAGCAGTACCCACAGCACAGTATCAGCCAGCAGTACCAGCCTGAGCCAGCACTACCAGCCTGAGCCAGCAGTACCCACAGCAGTACCAGCCAGCAGTACCCACAGCACAGTACCAGCCAGCAGTACCCGCCGCCAGCAGTATCAGCCAGCAGTACCCGCCGGCAGTACACAGCCAGCAGTACCCACCAGCACCTCACCAAATAGAAGCAGTTTCCAGCCATCACATTAGGGGTGAGATAATTAAATGTTTGACCAAATATAACAGGCCCCCATACATTTTAAGTTGATAGTTTTGTACGGCCCCCAAATGATGTTAAAAATATCCAAATCCCCCTTGTCAGAAAAAAAAGCTCCCCACCATTGAGTTAGGGTTACCCAGAATTCTACTTTAATCTAAAAAGAATAATATATCAAACTATCTTATTGTTACTTTTAAGGCCTGAATAACATTGTAGTTGCAATGTGTTTTCTAAGTATACTGGAGCTCATCATGTGAGTATAGGAGGTGGAGAAGTGGAGTCTTAGCTTGGCCCATGTCATTATCTACAAATGACAAGACAGTAAAGATCATCAGTTGCTAAATTTCTCCTTGTATATGAAAGGTCTTGAAGAGAATGTTTCTCTTTTTTCTCGAACTAGATAATCAGTTCAATCTTACATTAACATGAGAGAATTAAGAAAACAAAAAGGCTTAAAGGAAAAATACCATGACACATATGGTCTGAATTTGTGTAAGTGGAAAACACGTGTTCAGTGCATCATTTTTTATTTACTTGTGTCCTAAGCAAGCAGAATTATGGAGGAGTTCTCGATGATTTAATAAGGGTGGTATGTGCCTAAACATATATAGGTAGGAACAGCACAAAATACCACAGAGCTCAGTGAAGGAAGATAATATAAAACATTTTTTTTTAAAAGAACAATAAAAAAATATGAAGAACTTAAACGTAGGCTAAAAAACAGGCTCCTTGTGTTTCAGCCAGCTAAATTTTATAGCATTAAAAAGTAAAACAAAAACGATAACGGTAAAGGTAAACATGCATGTAAAAACTTGTAGCAAGTGCAAATGAAGCAACTGGTAGGATGTGAGAACATGTATAGTACACTACTATGCCTAAAGGCCCGTACACACGTACCGATCGTCGGCATACAAACGTCGGTGGACGAAGGATCTGCCGATTGTACGCGTGTTAGTATGGTGCCTCCGACAGATGTCTGCGCACAATCCGCGGACAAAAGTCTTTCTTGCAAACATGAAAATTTTTGTATGCCGACACCAGAACGGACGATTGTTCGCCTGTCAGTACACAATTCGGCCGACAGACCGCAGATTTGCAAGACTGGGCATGCTCAGAAAATAGAAAACACAGGGAAAGTTAACCATTACATGACATCACTTCTGCAGTCGGCGGACAAAATTCTTGTGCTGTCCTTGTGCTGTCTTTGCACTTTTCAGCAGACACCGACATCCCGGGGAGAAAAGAGGAACATTTGTATGCCGACCATCGGTACGTGTGTACGGGGCTTAAAGCAACTTCTGAGCAATAGCGACGTGTCTGTCCCTGATTTTCACCTAAAGAAAGTTCATCAGGTGTTCAGGTAATTGTAGTTTAGCAGCATCCATATACTTTTGTTAATTTGACTATAACTATGACTAATTTACCTACATAAATAAAAATTACACAGATTTTCAAGGACATACACCACATTACCAAACGTATTGGGACACTTGCCTTTACATGCACATGAATTTCAATATCCCAATCTTAGTCCGTAGGGCTCAATATTTAGTTGGCCCACCCTTTGCAGCTGTAACAGCTTCAACTCTACTGAGAAGGCTGTCCACAAGGTTTAGGAGTGTGTCTATGGGAATATTTGACCATTCTTCCACTGGTCTAAATCATTTGGTGGAGGGGGATTATGGTTTGGGTTTTTTTTTTTCAGGGGCTGGGCTTGGCCCCTTAGTTCCAGTGGAAGGAACTCTTAAGGCATCAGCATACGAGGACATTTTGGACAATTTAGTGCTCCCAACTTTGTGGAAGAGTTTGGGGTTGGCCCCTTCCTGTTCCAACAATACTGCGCACCAGTGCACAAAGCAAGGTCCATAAAGACATGGATGACCGAGCTTGGGGTGGACCTGCACAGAGTCCTGACCTCAACTCAAAAGAACACCTATCCTGGGAGGAATTAGAATGGAGACTTGGAGCCAGGCCTTCTCGTCCAACATCAGTGCCTGACCTCACAAATACGCTTCTGAAAGAATGGTCAAACATTCCCATAGACACACTCCTAAACCTTGTGGACAGTCTTCCTAGAAGAGTTGAAGCTGTTATAGTTGCAAAGGGTGGGCCAACTCAATATTGAACCCTACGGACTAAGACTGGGATGCCATTAAAGTTCATGTGCGTGAAAAGGCAGGCGTCCTAATACTTTTGGTAATATAGGGCAGGGCTCAAAATTTCAAGTACTGAGCCACTAGCCAGGCCTTAAGAGTTACTTGCCACCACCGCCCCTAAACACGCCCTCGTAAATTATCTCATGAAATAACACCGTTAAATGTTTTTTGCAGGATTAAGTTACAAAAATAAATATTAACAGCAACTCTAACAATATTAACATAAAGCATATCAGTACCAGTACCATATCAGTGCAGCCTCATCAGTGCCCATCAGTGCAGCCTTATTAGTGCCCATCAGTGCAGCCTATCAGTGCCCATTAGTGCAGTCCCATCAGTGCAGCCTCATCAGTGCCCATCAGTGCAGCATATCAGTGCTGCCTTATCAGTGCAGCCTCATCACTGGCCATCAGTGCGGCCTCATCAGTGGCCACCAGTGAGGCCTCATCAGTGGCCATAAGTGAAGCCTCATCACAGGCCACCAGTGCACATTAGTGCAGCCTATGAGTGCCCATCAGAGCAGCATATTAGTGCCCATGAATGCAGCATATCAGTGCTGCCTCATCAGTGGCCATTAGTGCAGCCTCATCAGTGGCCATCAGTGCAGCCTCATCAGTGGTCATTAGTGCAGCTTATTAGTGCCCATCAGTGCAGCGTATCAGTGCAGCTTATAAGTGCTGCCTCTTGGTCATCAGTGCAGCCTCATTAGTGCAGCAGATCAGTGATGCCTTATTAGTGCAGTTAATCAGCACCCATCATTGCCACCTCATCAGTGCTCATAAGTGCAGCCTTATCAGTGCTCATAAGTGCAGCCTTATCAGTGCCCATCAATGCAGCCTTATCAGTGTCCATCAGTGCAGCCTATGATTGCCGATCAGTGAAGCCTATCAGCGCCCATCAATGCAGCCTATCAGTGCCCATCAGTGCAGCCTCATCAGTGCCCATCAATGCAGCAGGGAGGATCTGGCGGCCAGATCGCACAGAGTGGGGATCTCCCGCTGTGACATAGCTTGTATATGAATAGCTGGCCGCTGTCAAACAAAGTCCTGCCTCCTGGACCGGCATTGAAACAGTGTGCTGTCTATCATAGTACCTAGTCCAGGAGGCGTGACTTTGTTTGACAGTGGCTGGCTATTCATATACAAGCTTTGTCACAGTGGGAAATCCCCACTCTGTGTGATCCGGCCACCAAATCTTCCTGACACTTTCCTGGCTGATTGGTTTCGGGATGCTCTAATGGCCACACTGCTTTTGCCAGAAGCGATCAGCCAGGAAACTATCAGCCCAGCCCCTCCTCCACACTCGCCCTCCACTAATTTTCAAATTAAAGTCAAATGCGAGCAGGCGAGTGGAAATTTTAAGGGCTGATATAGTATATATGTCTATATTTGGTACATTCTTTTCTAAATACCGGCTCAAATTTTTAAATTATAAGGGGGGGGGGGAAGCATTTTACTTTTCCACGGCCTATTTTAATCTTTTAAAAACTTTAAAAACTTTTTTTTTTTAACTGTGTTTTTATTTTTTTATTTTACATGTTGCATTTCACATTATTAGCCTTAGCCTGCCCATCACTTCTGTCAAAATACCCCTCCCTCTCTGTGCAAGGTGCATTGATAGTTCGGGCAGTTAGTACCAGATTGTTTATAAACAAGGCAATGTGATCACATGCCAAGATATCATAGTGATCACATAATCAGGAACCATGCCGCCTGGTTTCTGGTTACTGTATCCAGCAGGGCCACTGTTAGATACAGCTCTGACAAAGTCAGCTTTCACAGGCTGCTTTATTTACTCAGCAAGTACTGGCTTTTATTGCTGGTAAAGGGGCAGGGAGAACAGCAGCAAGAATAGATTTATGGGATGTACTATGTGCACTCAGAGTATTTTGGTGACGCTTTTAACTCCAGACAATTTTTTGTATTTTTGGACAAAAGGGGAAGCGGGTATTTGTCTGTTACTTCACAGAGGAGGTTTTTATCACTACCTTTCCCTGTGACATTAAGACATGTAATGGGGGAGGGCAGCAGTTTTCGCAGAAACTAGAAGGCACAGAATATTCCTAATTCAACTAAAATGTGGCGCACTTCCTTACTTCAGAATGATTGCAATTTGAAGCAATGAAGTATAAAGAGTGGATCATAAAACAAAGTACAGTGAGATACTAAGTGAACATGACAATAAATCATACAGCTCCTGTGCCTGTATCCCTCTTTGAGGCCTCCTTCACACAAGCGATTTTGTCCCTACACTGGACTTTAGCATCAAGAGTCAGCAGATTCCTCCAGCTGGAACTACTTCTGTATGTGAACACCAGTGGCTTCTCAGCCTGTTTAACCACTTCCCGCCCGCCCTACAGGCAATTGACGGCGGGAAGGTGGTTACATTATCCTGACCGGACGTCATATGACGGCGGCAGGATAATGCGCTCTGCGCGCCCCCTGGGGGGCACGCAGAGCGGCTATCGGTGATGCGGCGTGTCACTCTGATGTAGGCTCTTTACCATGTGACCAGCTGTGTTCAATCACAGCTGGTCACATAGTAAATAGGAAGTGCCGTTGATCGGCTTTCCTCAGTTCGTGCCTGACAGGCACGAGTAGAGGAGATGCAAGAAAGGAGAGAGCGGCGCCAGCTTAGTATAGTACAAGTTTATTTAACACTGTTAAAATTGGTGACTCACTGTCCGAGGTTGGGTGAGACCGGTACACAAAGACTGTTAGGGTCATCCATCTTCCTCTTCCAGGATAGTGGTCATAGGAGAAGGTGGTGAGGTTCCAGAGGTATAGCCGAGCCGCTGTGGGGCTGCTAGTTGTCACTGGCCACGGCGGAGCATGCACAACAGGGCTCCGGCTGCCGACTTCTGATCCCTGATGACATCACTTCCTGGCAGGAGAAAAATAGGGGTTGCACGCGTTCAGAGCATCCGTGCTCCTTCGTCAGGCGATGGGAGTGTCTCAGGTGGGGCAGGGAATTTATACCCTGTTGCCGGACTAATTGCAAAGACATCTGTCTGTGGGGGGGCGGAGCCAAAAGACTCTAAGAAAGTCATCTCAGTAAAAACACAATTGGGGATACATGTCTCTAGGAAATCCATAAAAGTACATAAACATACATAAAAATACATGATGGTATTACATAAAAGAGGACTTATAAGAATAAATCCCATAAAAACAATACTGACATGGCCATGGGGAAAATAGATCGGTAATGTGTGTATACATCTACATGAAAAAACGGTATTGGAGGGAAAAAATAGAAATAAATGTAAAGATAAAAAAAAAAAAAATATATATATAAAGATAAAATATGTATGTATATATGTATGTGTGTATGTATGTGTGTATTCTATTCTCATTTTCATTTTTATTTTTATATTTATTTTTATTTTTAGTTTTATATTTATTTTTATTTTATTTTTACTTTTATTTTCATGTTTATTTTTATTTTTATTTATATATTTTTATTTTTATTTTTATGTTTATTTAATTTTATTTTTTTTTTTTTTATCTTTACATTTATTTCTATTTTTTCCCTCCAATACCGTTTTTTCATGTAGATGTATACACACATTACCGATCTATTTTCCCCATGGCCATGTCAGTATTGTTTTTATGGGATTTATTCTTATAAGTCCTCTTTTATGTAATACCATCATGTATTTTTATGTATATTTATGTACTTTTATGGATTTCCTAGAGACATGTATCCCCAATTGTGTTTTTACTGAGATGACTTTCTTAGAGTCTTTTGGCTCCGCCCCCCCCACAGACAGATGTCTTTGCAATTAGTCCGGCAACAGGGTATAAATTCCCTGCCCCACCTGAGACACTCCCATCGCCTGACGAAGGAGCACGGATGCTCTGAACGCGTGCAACCCCTATTTTTCTCCTGCCAGGAAGTGATGTCATCAGGGATCAGAAGTCGGCAGCCGGAGCCCTGTTGTGCATGCTCCGCCGCGGCCAGTGACAACTAGCAGCCCCACAGCGGCTCGGCTATACCTCTGGAACCTCACCACCTTCTCCTATGACCACTATCCTGGAAGAGGAAGATGGATGACCCTAACAGTCTTTGTGTACCGGTCTCACCCAACCTCGGACAGTGAGTCACCAATTTTAACAGTGTTAAATAAACTTGTACTATACTAAGCTGGCGCCGCTCTCTCCTTTCTTGCATCTCTCAGGGCTTCTCCACGCTTCAGCCGGCTGCCGCGGACTATAGCTTCCCTACAGTACCAAACTTTGTTCCCCCCCACGCAGCCCCATAACCCCCCCCCCTCCCATCCACCCACATTCCTTGTACCACCTTGGGATATTAGAAGAGCACCATGACACCCCCCACTTTCACGAGTAGAGGAGAGCCAATCTGCAGCTCTCCTGACGGGGGAGGGGGGGGGTCTGCACTGGTAATCAGAGCATTGATTACCAGGGCAGACCCTTGGTGGGGTGCCACTAGAACCACCAGGGATGCCCACCCATGACCCCAGGGATGGCCACCAGGGATGGCAATCAGGGCTCAGGGAGCCAGTCAGTGCCCTCTCCATCAATGCTGCCCACCAGTGCCCATCATTGCCATCTATCAGTGCTCCCACCAGTGCCCATTATTGCCCACCAGTGCCGCCCATCAGTGGCAATCAGTGCCCATCAGTGCCCCACCAATGCTGCATATCAGTGCTACCTATCAGTGCCACATATCAGTGTCCAACAGTGCTGCCTATCAGTGCCGCATATTAGTGCCACCCCATCAGTGCCTCCTCATCAGTGCCTGTCAGTGCTGCCTCATCAGTGCTCATCAGTGCAGGAAAAAACTTATCTATTTACAAAATTTTATAATGTAAACAAAAAAAACTTTTTTTTTTAACTTTTCTGTCTTTTTTTATTTGTTTAGCAAAAAAGAAAAAACCTTGCGGTGATAAAATACCACCAAAAGAAAGCTCTATCTGTGGGGGGAAAATGATATAAATTTGGTTTAGGTACAGTGTAGCATGACGGCGCAATTGTCATTCAAAATGCAACAGTGCTGAAAGCTATAAATTGGCCTGGGCGGGAAGGGGGAAAAGTGCCCGGTATTGAAGTGGTTAAGTAATGAAAGGCTGAGAGAAGCCATCACTGTTTCCATGTATCTGCACACCGAGTGGTTATCTTTGGTTAGGATGCCCAAGCTTGGATGCATCCGTCTGTGGGTTTCAACTACAACACACATGCATGATTCCACAGTCTGTCACTTCACAAGACAGTATGTACGGGTAAGAAGTTGATGTCTGATAGAGCCATGGCAGTAAAGACACTGAAAATGGGACAGCTTCTTTGTGCCCCTTCTAGATCTCATCAATGTCAATGGAAAATGGATAGGGAAACGGGGGCAAAGCTCCTATCTGCCTACAATCCTGTTCTGCTCTGTTTCTTGTTGTGACTCTATTCTCTTTTTCTGGAGGACACTTACCATATCAGTAGGAAAAACTGGAATGCTACAAACATTTCTTCAATAATCTTTCTTAAAAAAAAAGGTAGAAAGAAAATTTAACTCACAGTATCTCCAATCTTGAGCCCTGAGCAGGATTTTAGGCCTGGTGTGACCTCATTGTTGGTGCAAGTGGCATTGAATGAGAGTGACAGCTCCTCGGGAAGATCACGGATCTCCAGTTCCACCCTAGATCGAATCTTCTGTACTCACAAAATGAAAAAAAAAAAGAACACAAAGAAAATATTAGAAAGTGCAGGTGAGAAAAAATTAAGCTGAATGATGACCAAAGATAGGCCTCTCCCCACACCACCCTTTTCTTCAAATCTTCAAGTCCCTCTGCCATAGTGGAAAATGGCACTCGTAGTCACTCCATTCACAGATCTCTGTAAATTGATAGTGCCGGCAGAGCCATGCTGATTTAAAAAAATGACAGGAGTCTGCAGGGAGAAGAAGAAGAGTCCCTGCATTCAGTAAGCGGGAAGCAGTTTGGGGATGAGAGGGCCTGCTGCGGACTGTGACTGTTTCATGTTGCACTCTAAATATGGGGGTAGTAAGAAACATGGTCAGAGAGGTGGACTTAGCCCTTAAGAACGCTGACCTTCCACTTTATCAGAGGTCATGTGACCAAATTCCATGACTTGGTATGATCCTAATGACTCTAACCCAAAGAAGGAAGTCTAGAGTAAACAGCAGACAGACAAAAGCCATAGAAAAAACAAGCTGGAATATTGCAGGTTCATGTCGTTTGTGGAAAAAGGAAAGGCTTTGGCAAGTCATACCTCATAGGAATCTACGATCAGCTGAATCACGTTTCCGGAATCTTTGGATAATGTACCCACTGTTGTCCCGGGAATTAACTCACTATATTCCTGTGAGGAATATATTAAGATTAAAAATGACAGCGTGCAGAAACAAATGTCAGGTAAAATCATTTTTTGAAAAGCAAGTTTGAAATATTTTATCCTTATCTGATTAACACCTACACTTACTTTGCAGCTTCATTTAAAGAAAATCTATGTTGAGAAATACATGTGGGCTGACATTTTTTACAATTTCCAGAAAATGCTAGTTACCTTGCAGTCCTTTGTAAGAATGCTTTGAGCCACTGAACCAGAGCAAGCATGAAACCAAACAAATTAGAGAGTAGTCGGATATTTCTTAGAGTTATAGTTTTTCAGGGGCAGTGATTCATAAACCACTGAAGTGTTGGGATCAGCAGGACAGCCAAGCAACTGACTTTAGAGGATTAGTTCAGCAATGGCAGCCTCCCTGTTACTTTCAGTACAGTCTTCCTTTAAGTTCAGCACTATAACGTTCTTACAGCTATCTACTCCATAACACCTCATTTTGAACACAAGTGAGGAGACTGTCATAGCATTTTTTTTCTGCCTCTGAATGCCCCTAAATGTTAGCCTATGTGTCCTTGCACACAGGCATTTAAAGGCAGATAAAAACACTGCCAGCACATTTAGGAGCAGCAGCGTTTTGGCAGAAAAAATGCTTGACAAGTTTAAGCTTGTATAAATGCATTGTGGTGTTTAGCAGATTATACTGATGTAGTAGGTGCTTTTCCAATGAGTTGCACCAGTCCAAACTGTATTTTAGGGCATGGCAGCCCACTTTTATTAAATAGCAGGGAAAGTCCACATAGACATCAGTTCCCCACGCAGGGGTTTTTGCACATCCATATGAACAGTCAAATGAAAATACCAAGCCATCTGGCTGCCTTGCTGGTTTACTTACCAGTCCCTCTGGCTGTGTTGTCCAGCTCTACTGGTTCACTTGGCTCTCTTAGCCATTAGTTGCAGCACCCTGCTGCATGACCCAATCCTGGCCTCGGGATAGGGGTTCTCATAACACCTCGATAGGAGCTGACCTGACTCCTGGAATGAGACCTCCTGTCTCCTGGGTGGGCACCTCTGACCCCTGGGTGAGACCACCCTGTCTCTTGACTCCTGGCTGGGGCTCCTCTGACCCCTGGGTAAGACCTCCTGGCTCCTGGCTGGGGCTCCTCTGACCCCTGGGTAAGACCTCCTGGCTCTTGGCTGGGGCTCCTCTGTCTCCTGGATGATACCTTCTGTCTCCAATATTGGAGCTGTCTCCAAACTGGGAGCTCTGAGCTATCCTCAAGCTAGAGTATATAACGACTCTGCACACTTATGTGCTGAGACAGGCTGCAGGCACCTGGTAAAGTCCAGACAGACACAGGATTTAAAGTTCCAATCCAGAACTACAGAATTACGGTACAAGAAAACCAAAAACACAGCTTTCTCTGCTGATAGTCTGGAACCTCACATTAACCCTCAATGTGAATCCAGGGTCATATTCTCCTCCGTTTTCACAGTGACAGGGTCTCGCTCTGTCACAGTGTCTAAATGCACATGAACGCTAAGCGTGCTTAATGCTTAAACACTAATTCATTTCAATGGTCAGAATAAATGGTTATTCTGGGCAATAAAATGAATTAACTCCTAAGCACCTGATACACCTAAACGTGGCTTAACGCGTTTACAAAAATGCGGCTTTAAGCATATTTTTGACGCTGCACAAGGCCTAATAGTGGGGTCACAAAGAAAAACTGGATTTTTGTAAGAACTTACCGTAAAATCTTTTTCTCTGAAGTCCATTGACAGCCGCAGCTCTAATGCTTCTTCACTATTGGGTTATGCGCCATCTACAGGAGTAGACCAGGCAGTGAAAACTTTTTACTCACCACGCCTATAGGGGTTGTATCTAACGACATAACCCCAGACACACTGTGATCTCAAATCATTTTCATAGCTAGCAGTGAAAAGAAGACACACCAATTGCCAAAATAGAGGGGGGGCGGGGGTGCTGCAGCTGTCAATAGACTTCAGAGAAAAGGATTTTACGGTTAATTTTTACAAAATCCAGTTTTCTCTATTATCCATTGACAGCCGCAGCTCTAATGCTTCTTCACTATTGGGACGTCCCAAAGCAGTATAGGCATGAGGGGTGGGAAGAACGCAACCAAAACTGTTAACGCATTTCCAAGGCTAAAAACGTAGCCAACTGGGTAACAAAAAGCTCAAGCCATACGAACAGGAGCTTACCCTCAAAACAAAAATTCAACCCCGTAAAGAGACAAAAAACCCAGTCTTTTTTAAACAACAGCCTGCAAAAAACATTGCAGCCAAAGGAGGCATCCGAGGATGCAATCAAATCAACTTTGTAGAATTTAATAAAAGTATGTACAGACGACCAAGTCGCCACTTTACACACTTGAGCAACAGATGCCTGGTGGCGAAAAGCCCAAGAGGCACTCAGCACTCTAGTAGAATGCGCCTTCACCTGGAAAGGAGGAACCTGACCCTTCAATGAATAGGCCTGAACAATCGTCTGCCTGATCCATGTGGAAATGGTTGCAGCAGACACAGCCGAACCTTTACGAGATCCCTCAGTAAGGACAAACAGAGAATCAGATGTCCTAAAAGGCTCTGTGTCCGACAGGTAAACCTTGATCACCGGGAACCACATCCAGAGAATGCAAGGCAAATTCATTGGGATGCTTAGGCTTAGAACAGAGCGAAGGCAAAATAGTATCTTCGTTGAGGTGGAAAGCAGACACGACCTTAGGAAGGAAAGACTGATTAGGTCATAGAACAACCTTATTTCTATGAACAACCAAGTAAGGGCGAACGACAGGAAAGTGGGCAGAAGTGACAGCCACCAGAAAGGTTTTCTCTATTATCCATTGACAGCCGCAGCTCTAATGCTTCTTCACTATTGGGACGTCCCAAAGCAGTATAGGCATGAGGGGTGGGAAGAACGCAACCAAAACTGTTAACGCATTTCCAAGGCTAAAAACGTAGCCAACTGGGTAACAAAAAGCTCAAGCCATACGAACAGGAGCTTACCCTCAAAACAAAAATTCAACCCCGTAAAGAGACAAAAAACCCAGTCTTTTTTAAACAACACTCAGCACTCTAGTAGAATGCGCCTTCATCTGGAAAGGAGGAACCTGACCCTTCAATGAATAGGCCTGAACAATCGTCTGCCTGATCCATGTGGAAATGGTTGCAGCAGACGCAGCCGAACCTTTACGAGATCCCTCAGTAAGGACACACAGAGAATCAGATGTCCTAAAAGGCTCTGTGTCCGACAGGTAAACCTTGATCGCCGGAACCACATCCAGAGAATGCAAGGCAAATTCCTTGGGATGCTTAGGCTTAGAACAGAGCGAAGGCAAAATAGTATCTTCGTTGAGGTGGAAAGCAGACACGACCTTAGGAAGGAAAGACTGATTAGGTCATAGAAAATCCTTATTTCTATGAACAACCAAGTAAGGGCGAACGACAGGAAAGTGGGCAAAAGTGACAGCCACCAGAAAGCCGACCTTCTGAGACAGCATAGGCAGAGATATGTCCCTAATATGTCCACAATGGAGGCCGTTGAAGAACAGACAAGACCAAGTTCAGATCCCACAGAGGCAAAGGTGATCTTCTTGGCAGAGCAAGATGACGCACCCCATGAATAAAGGTGCGGATCAAGGAATTAGTCACCAACGGGCATTGGAAGTAAATGTCTAAGGCCGACACTTGACCTTTAATCGTGCCTAAACCCAAATGATGCTCAACCTCTTTCTGCAAGAAAGCCAAGACTCTCGCCACAGAAAATGAGCGAGGATGCAATGTTTGCGATTCACACCAGGCAATATACATCTTCCAAGTACGATGATAAATCTTCCTGGAAGTCGCCTTTTTAGCCTTCAACAGGGTAGGAATCACAGAATCAGAGAGACCCCTGTCTCTCAACACCCGGGCCTGCAACAGCCACGCCATTAAAGCCAGCGACTCTAAAGCAGGGCGGAAGATCGACCCTCGAGACAGCAGGTCCTCTCTCAGAGGCAGCCACCAAGGAGGCTCGACGACCATATTAACCAGATCTGCATACCAAGACCGGCGAGGCCAGTCTGGAGCCACCAGAATCACCGGCACCTTTTCCACTGCCAACCTGCAGAGAAAGCTCGACAACAGCCATATCGGAGGAAAGGCATAAATCTGCTGATATTGGCTCCAAGGTACCACCAATGCGTCTGTGGCGTCGTCCAGCGGGTCTCAAGCCCCGGCCACAACCGCTGTACCTATATGTTCAGACGAGACCCAAAAAGATCCACCGCCGGAGTTCCCCATCGGGCACACAGGAGGTGAAAACCCTCCGGATGCAGGGACCCTTCTCCCTGATCCAGAACCTGACGACTCAGGTAATCTGCCTGCCAATTCTCCACACCGGGAATGTGAACTGCGGAGAGAGCCAAAACGTGGTCCTAGGCCCACGTCAGAATCTCGGGCACTTCCCTGGAGGCCCGGACACCCTTGGTGCCCCCTAGATGATTGATGTATGCCACAGCCGTGGCATTGTCGGATTGTACCTGAACCAGAACACCGTGCAGCCAAGTTGTCCAATGGAGCAGGCAGAGTGTGATCGCCCTTAGCTCCAGGACAGTTATCGGTAAGGAGGATTCCTCCGTTGACCAGTTGCCCTGGGCACAGAGTTTGTCCAGCACACCACCCCAGCCTGACAGGCTGGCATCCGAGGTAACCACCATCCACAACAGTGGCAGAAAGGACCTGCCCTGGCTCAGAGCAGATGACTGAAGCCACCATGAGAGCTCCGACCTCGTGAGACGGCTTAGACATATCATTCTGTCTAAGAACTTCAGATCCTTATCCCACTTGACAAGAATCTCTATTTGTAGAGGTCATGTGTGAAATTGAGCCAACGGGACCGCCACGAAGGCGGCCCCAGAGACCTCATACAAGTCCGCAGGGAGGAGAGAACGGTGTCCATCAGCAACCTGATCTCGCTCTGCAAAGTCTGAAGCCTTTTCCCTGGGAGGAAGACCCTCGCTAGAGAGGAGTCAAAAATCATACCCAGGTAATTCAAGCGCACTGACGGGGTCAGCGCAGACTTCTTGAAGTTGATGCTCCACCCTAATTCCTGAAGGGTCTGAACCGTGATAGACAGGTCGCCCAACAGGGTCTGATGAGAACTTGCCCTCAACAGGAGATTGTTCAGATACCTGAGGATCGCAACCCCTTTTTGCAGAGCAAGGCTGACACCAGGGCCAAAACCTTGGCGAAGACCCTGGGAGCGGAGGCTAGGCCAAACGGTAATGCCACTCCGCCACTGCGAAACGGAGATACCGCTGATGACCCACGCACATAGGTATGTGCAGACCACCGACCGAATGGATTCCATCAGAACTTCTGCACCCGCACAAAGTGTGCAGTGATTTGAGGTCCAGAATTGGATGCACCTTGCCCTCCTTTCTGGGCACTGTGAACAGGTTTGAATAAAAACCTCAAAACGATTTCTGCTGAGGAACCAGCACAATAACTCCCCGTGCAAGGAGAGTCTGCACTGCCTCCCTGAGATCCTTCAATCGATCCAGATACAGAGATTTGATGGAAAGAACCTGTCTGCTGGGTGAGACCTCGATCTTGTACCCTGAACGAATTAGTTTGTGAACCCATTTGTCCTGATCAGAGACGTCCAGGGTTCTTGAAAGTAACGCAGACGTCCCCCCACCCAGAATCGGGTGAGGACGCCCCTTCATGTAGAAGAGGATTTGTCCACCGAAACAGACCGGCTAGTCTTGAGCTTACCCGACCAAGCCTTCCTGTTTCCTCCAGAAGCTCTGAATGGTTTACCTTTTGCTCGTGCCCTTCAGGCACGAAAAATACACCTGTGAGCCGTGAAAGAGGGTCCCCTCTTAATGCGAGGCGCCTTGCCTTTCAGGATTGGGGTAGCAGAGAACTCTTACCCCCGTTAGGCCCTTGATCAACTCATCCGAAGGGGTCCCCAAAAAATGGGAGATCAGTTAAGGCTTTCTTAGAAGCCTGGTCGGCCGACCAGCTCTGCAGCCACACCATGCGGCATATGGCAAGCCCCACTGCTGACATTCTGGCAACCAGAGGAGTCGCAGAGGGAAAATGGCTAATTGGGCCCAATTTGGACATTTTCACTTAGGGGTGTACTCACTTTTGTTGCCAGCGGTTTAGACATTAATGGCTGTGTGTTGAGTTATTTTGAGGGGAGCGCAAATTTACACTGCTATACAAGCTGTACACTCACTACTTTACATTGTAGCAAAGTGTAATTTCTTCAGTGTTGTCACATGAAAAGATATAATAAAATATTTACAAAAATGTGAGGGGTGTACTCACTTTTGTGAGATACTGTGTGTACAGTATGTGTGGACATGGGTTAAAATAGAGAGTGTAATAACACATATCTCATCTTTTGGATTCACCTACCAACTAAATCTGGGTCCTGCCAACCTGAATTTGAATCTCCACAAAATATGGGGCCAAGATGTATTTAGAGAAATATCTGACACACAGGGAGACTACCGCAGTCCCCAAACCAAGAAGGCAGAATGATGTAGCAGAATAAGGAATCAAGATACAATTTATGCATTGCATTTACCTCTGCCCTAACCCCATCCCCATTCACTAGCTATACCGATCACCAATGCATTTGTATAGCATTGGTGAAATAACCCTGCTATAGATTACATTTAAAAAGATCTTAGGGTATCCATACACTTACACTGGTAAGTGTTAATACCACTATCTGATCAACAAAAACTGTGTATGAATTGATTGTGATAGAAGATACAGTTGGGAAAAAACATAAAAAGAGGTAAAATCCACATTACCTTGTAGAGATCCATGACCTCTTTAGTGACAGCAAAAACAAGATTGATGTTTTTTTGTGAAAGTTTTTCAGTCATGAGTCCAATAGATGGGTAGTCCTGAAGAAAAATAGATAAAAGGCACATAATTGGAATGTAGCAAAAAAGGGATTATCAGTAGGATATAGGATGTTTAATCTGTTAATTGGATACTAAAATGTCAGTTGATTTGTCTGTTATGTTTTTTTTTTTTTATAATGATGTATTATTATATATAGCTGCCAAGCAATTACTGTATAGTGTTTAAAGTCACATTAAACTTTGGTTTTAAAAAGAAAAACATTTAAGTATGTATTATGAACATAAAGAAGTACCTTCTATTGCCCTCAGCCTCCTCTAAATCTCCAAACGTCTTTGTTTTTGCTGCTGTGATCTGACATCCTGTTAGATGGTGGCTCCGTTCATTATCCATGGTGCCACTGTATAGAGAAGTGTAGCCACCTTCTCTGTTTGCTCTTAAGATGGACTATGGGCTATGGGATGTGTAGTGTGCATAGAGCATTGCACTTGACTGCAACTAATGTACAATGCTTATTCCAAACAAACAGAAGTGGGGGGGGAGAGCTTTAGGAACTCACAGAGGTCATTACTTGCAGGCAAGAAAAATAGATTTCAGGGCCATTAAATAGTGGAAGTGTATGGATTATTTAAAAAAAAAAGGGTTTGGTGTTACTTTAAAGCAGGCATGTCCAACCTGCGGCCCGGGGGCCGCATGAGGCCCAGAACCTCAGGCAATGCGGCCCACTGCCCCCTGAAAATTTTTATTTTTTTTTGCTGGGGAGGAAGGAAGTCGAGTCGGGGGCACGGCCACAGAGGCAGCCTCGGAGGGGATCATCCACTAGTTGTGTTAAATTAGTGCTGGGGGGGGGGGGGGTGGGCGCGGCAGCACGGGAAGGGCGCGGTGGCGTTTTATTACTTACATACCTTAACTATAGTATATATTTTATATGCGGCCTGAGACAATTTCTCTATACTCAGTGTGGCACAGAGAAGCCAAAAGGTTGGACACCCATGCTTTAAAGTCAATCTCCTGACAGAACTATTTAATTTGGATAGAATGGGGACGAGTTAACATTCTGGTCAGGTGTTAATTTTCTGTCTGTGACCACATTAAGGAGATAAATACCCACTTCCTGATGTTATAGAGCGTGTACTAGAAATGGGGGGGGGCATTGTCATCAAGACAGGAAGGACTGGACACAACCAAAGAGTTGCCTGAAGTTCTAAATCCCCCCACTCTACTAGAATGTGTTTTGTCTATATTCCCATTTAAAGGATTTCTCATCATTTCCTGTACTGATCTGGAAACATTAGGATTGGGAATACTGACTCAAAGTAGTTGTATACCTCAGATATTAAATATTAACAAAGCATATCCCTCTGTAG
Organism: Pelophylax lessonae; assembly: GCF_965119305.1. Classification (NCBI taxonomy): domain Eukaryota; kingdom Metazoa; phylum Chordata; class Amphibia; order Anura; family Ranidae; genus Pelophylax; species Pelophylax lessonae. Next base: position 183,069,348 of record NC_138778.1, read on the forward strand.
TATGTACTTGTCTCAATTAGGAGCACTAAGTGTAATTTCTGTCTGCTGCCTAGTTCCTCACTTCTAACAAGTTTTCCTGATACCAAAAGAAAAATGGTGACAGGGGAGGGCCTCCAGCTGATTGACTCTGTTCCTGTGTGCTGTGGGAAGGGGTTGTGTCCCTTTTCTCCAATTAGCTCTCAGAGCTCTCCTCACTGAGCTCTGTGGAGTGTGACTTCAGCTCTCCATCCACTGCTTTCTGAACTCTCAGATAAACTTTAAATATTCAGCACTTTGAATGGAAGTAGAGAAGAGAAAACCAGAGATAAACAGGTACAACTTATGTAGGAGGATTTGTTTAATCTCTGTATCATCTGAGGCCAGTCAATTCACTGGGTATATGTAAGAGTTTACAACCACTATACATTGCCTTATGCTTGTTTCAGATCAATAACCATACAATCTTAAGAAAGTGCTAATGTCATCAAATCAGCATATCAATCACACAGTTAGCTTTTTCAGAAGGAGGTTGGGAATGGCAGCCAAATATATTATTCCCAGTAAACTTTTCCAAAGAAGCCTACTAGAAAATAGGAATTCTGTTCACTTTATTGCTGTCTAGATTTTTTTTCTTTTAAAAGAGGTTAATTAGAGTTTGAGACTGAGCTTTACTTACCAGAATAGTAGATAGTGTGTAAGAATTGCTGTTTCCAAGATGGCACTGTCCATCGTTGGGCTGAACAATTCCTGCAAGACGTCCATCCAAGGCTATGTGTGTTCTGGCATCTGTAGTGAAAACCAGCAGGTGGGATGACTCGTTCCTCCAGCCAATCCTCTCCTGTTGAAATTGATAAGGGAAAACAGACTTACTAATAATAGACATTTACAACTCCATTATCCAAACCTCATCTTTCTCCACTCACATCGCATACTGCAGCCTGCATGATGGCATCAAATCCACCTTCTGGGGCATCACGGTTTCGGGAAACATATTGCTTTTCAACTTCCTGATTGAATCTCTCAACCTGGTCTGTGAGGGCCAAAATGTGCTGATAACCAAAAGTGGGCCTACAGGTGGTACTAATCCTGTGGAGAAAAATTACCCAGATGAAAAGAATGAAATGGTAAAAATGTAGTAACAGAAATATGTTTATTGGTAGTTTATGTTCATTAGTGTAAACGTCACTATTATTAACATACAGTTGTGGCCAAAAGTTTTGAGAATTACACAAATATTAATTTTCACAAAGTCTGCTCCTTCAGTGTCAAAGGCTTTTATTGACAATTACATTACGGTAGTTTTTTTTGCAAAGAGTCAATATTTGCAGTGTTGAATCTTCTTTTTCAAGACCTCTGCAATTCGCCCTGGCATGCTGTCAATCAACTTCTGGGCCACATCCTGACTGATGGTAGCCCAGTCTTGCATAATCAATGCTTGGAGTTTGTCAGAATTTGTAGGGTTTTTTTTGTTCACCTGCCTCTTGAGGATTGGCCACAAGTTCCCAATAGGATTAAAGCGGAGTTCCGGGCACAAAATCGATCTTTTTTTTTTTGTGCCCGTCCACTTGTTCTCCTTCACCTGAAACAGAATTGGATAGTTAGGTTTTTTTTTTTTTTTGTACTCACCTTGTAATTGTAGATCGAATATACTCACCTATTCTTCACTTCCTCCCTCTGTGCCGCGGCTCCGCCGTCACTTCCTGGCTTGCAATGATTTCTGGGAGCTGAACGTCATCGCTCCCAGGAATCAATGCGACGGCACCGGCCCCGCTCGTCACTTCCGGGGCGACGCCGCATTCCCTGCTAAACAGGTTCTGGGCATGCCCAGAAGCTGTGGAGGAATGCGGCGCCGCACCGGAAGTGACGAGAGGGGCCGGTGCAGGCGCATTCTGAGAGAAGAGGACGCGGAAGAAGACGCCGAAGAGGACCGCGCCGGCTTCAGCTGCCCACAAGAGAGATGGCGACGCTGTGGAAGAAATTTTATAAGTGAGTATTTCTTCTTGCAGGTAAGTGCGAACCGGGACAGATCAAAGGCTAGCCATTGTGGAATGTACTAGCCCTGACTGTCCCGGGGGTATGTTCACTGAAAAATGTTTTCTGTGCCCGGAACTCCGCTTTAAGGTCTGGGGAGTTTCCTGACCATGGACTCAAAATTTCCATGTTTTGTTTCCCAAGCCACTTAGTTATCACTTTTGCCTTATGGCAAGGTGCTCCATCATGCTGGAAAAGGCATTGTTCCTCATCAAACTGTTCTTGGATGGTTGGGAGAAGTTGCTCTCGGAGTATGTTTTTGTACCATTTTTTATTCATGGCTGTAAGTGAGCCCACTGCTTTGGATGAGAAGCAATCCCACACATGATTGGTTTCAGGCTGCTTTACTGTTGGCATGACGCAGGACTGATAGTAACACTCACCTTTACTTCTCCAGACAAGGTTTCTTCCAGATGCCCCAAACAATTGGAAAGGGGATTCATCAGAGAAAATTACTTTACCCCAGTCCTCAGCAGTCCAATCCCTGCACCTTTTGCAAAATATCAGTCTGTCCCTGGTATTTTTCCTGGAGAGAAATGGCTTCTCTGCTGCCCTTCTTGACACCAGGCCATCCTCCAAAAGTCTTCTTCTTACTGTGAGTGCAGATGCACTCACACCTGCCTGCTGCCATTCCTGAGCAAGCTCTGCACTGGTGGTCCCCCGATCCCACAGCTGAATAAACTGTAGGAGACAGTCCTGGCGCTTGCTGGACTTTCTTGGGCGCCTGAAGCCTTCACAAATGCAGTGGAAATGTTTTTTATGGGATTAAGTTATTTTCATGGCAAAGAGGGACTTTGCAATTAGTTGCAATTCATCTAATCACTCTTCATAACATTCTGGAGTACATGCAAATCGCCATCATAGCAGACTTTGTGAAAATTTATATTTTTGTCATTCTCATATTTTTTGGCCACAGTTGTACTTAGAATAACAAATGGAACATCTTCACCAGGAGTTCTGTTTTGTGGAGTGTTTTTAGGCCATTCAACCTTAGTATTTCCTGAAAGCTGAAAAGCAGCTGCACTAAGAAAAATCCTTGGAGTCTCAATGGAGGTATCTCTTACATGTTATGGGAAAGGGAAACAGACATAGAGCTGATTTTCTACACTTGCTGATAAGCTCTCAAATGAACCTATCTTTTGATAGAACCTCTAATTTGAAAAAATGCAACCAGTTCGTTTGATAATTCAATTATTTTGGGAGATATACAATAGACACTGAGAGGGTTTACTTTATACGAGAGTACACTATTGCCTCGTTTCCACTGAGCGGATCGGTTCGGGTCAGTTCGGTACGGTACGCTAATTTGAGTGTTTCCATTATGAAAGTGACCCATACAACCGAACAAAACCGCACCATTCCTGGTCCTGCTTCAGATGTAGGGCCATAGGAAATGGTACGGTACGGTTAGGGCGAAGCTACTGGCGTCACACCATACATTCCACTGATTGGCGGACAGGAAAACTTCAATGCTCACATCGAATGAAAGAGCAAAACAAACACCTCATTTGGTGTAAACCCCGGATGGTCCCTGGTGGCCCGACTTGCAGTGGAAACGCTCACCTGAATAGACCAGATCATTCTAACCCTTCCAAACTGTACCGACCCGAACCGTTCCGCTCAGTGGAAACGAGGCATACGGTAGTCAAGGTCCAGACCTTGAACTGAACATCTAACACTTATAAAATCGCCAAGGAAGTCAGATGCTATAATACGGCACTAACAGAGGAAGAGGCGCCTCTAAGTGTAGGCTGTAAACATTTTAATGCACAATAGAAACAATATCAACTCCATCTTCATAGCAAGAACTGTGCCGCACTACTCGCAGCACGCACGCTCGGAAACACGTCGCATCCAGTGACGTCATCCAGCCACAGCGCCACACCTTCTGCCTTCCAAGCCTCGCTCTAAATTTCCACCCATCGCCCAGTCGGCCCTACAGTGACCAGTGGGGAGCAGTTTGCCGTTACAGCGGATGGCTACACGCCGACCGGAGTAAAATCCTTACTATCCTTCCACCCGAAGTGCTCTTAAATACCTACTCCATGTAAGTTGATATGGTTTCTATTGTGCATAAAAATGTTTACAGTCTACACTTAGAGGCGCTTCTTCCTTTGTTTGTCTTTCACAGCCTACTGGAACCTTGGCTTGTTCCCATTGATGGCAGCCCTAAGTCTTTGGACTTTTTATCTTCATCATATCACCATATAATATTTCCACCTTATATGGACTTTTTATATGGACTTTCATATGGACCTATTTGGAGCCTGCAGCCTATGCGCCTGTTAACCCTTCTTTTTTATAATACGACACTAGATGCTGAAATAGTCAGGTTTTCTTAAGAATTAGGCAAGAAGGGTGTAGAGAGGAAATTATATCAGCAAAAAAGTTAGAAGCTGACAGATATTTGAAAGAACAGTGTGGATCAGCCTAGAGGAACACAGGCATGACACACAGTACGGAAAGATTGTCTATCATTATATTTTTATACTGTGGGAGGAAACCAGATCACCCATAGGAAACTAGCATGAGCACAGGAAGAATAACCATACAGATAATGCCCTCAAAGTCATCAAACCTCTCCAAGACAGAAATGATGACCACAGAATAAAAATTCTTTTTTTCAATATTTTTGGCTGCTACTGAATAGCAATGTTAATCAACAATTTAAAGCATTCTATAAGTCATAAATACTGTCTAGGAAAAAATACCACCATGGTAAGGCTAGCAAATCCAAAAACGTTTAGATGAGGTGGGATTAAACCTTCTTGCCAATCATTTTGTGATATGTAGCCTGAAGAGCTAATCCTTCCTTCGAATGATTCTAAAGATGTCATGGAGTGGGGACAGATCTGTGTGAATCATTTTTTTTTTTTTTTATCCGGTTTACAAAAGGAATGGGGAATTTCAAAAGTGCACAGGTAAAGTGGTTGTAAACTTCAGATATAAAATATATAACCAAGCAAATCCCTCTTTGGTGTGTACTTGTCTCAATTAAGGTGTTACTAAACCCACACCAGTAAAATCAGTTTGTAAAGCATGCTTGTTATACTCACTGTGCAACCTAAAGGATTAATCCTCTGCATTGTGTAAAAAGGCTGTTTGATACTGTATACACAGATCCTCCTATTCTTCCACTGACTTCAAAACATGTCCGGATAAGACAGTTAGTGGAGTCAGGCTGCAAATGCTCAGTTTGGTGCATATTGCTAGAGAGTTTTTTTTTTCTTGGGAGAGTGCATGCGATCAGCACAGGGCCAATCAGCACTGTCCAGACAGAGCGTCAGGGGTCCTGCATCCTGATAGGACAGCCAGTGCAGTATAAAAACTCCTCCTACAAGCTTTAACCAGGCACTGATAGAGGACACAAGACTGCTATATAATACTGATGAGAAAAGGTATTTATCAGTTTATATTTACTAAAACTATTGCATTTCCATGTTCTGTGTACTGTGGGAGACCAGATATACTGAATGCAGGGTCCTGGGTTTAGTAACACTTTAGGCCACCGTTCATACTGAATGCGACTTTGAAAACGTGCTACATCACTTGAAGTAGTACGATTTCAAAGCCGCCAGTCAGTGGGTTTTCAGGTACAACTTGCTTGACATCTGTTTGATTTCATGCACAGATGTCTATGCAACTCACACCTAAAATCGAAAACAATAGAGCAGAAACCTTTTTTCAAGTTGGTGCCGCACTGTAAAGTCATTTTACAGTGCGGCACCTTCCCCCACAGCGCTTCCGGCTTCCTTCCTCTCCTCTCCTGCTGGCAGATGCTATGGACACACAGGGAGATGTTTCTGGATGGAAAGCCGAGGAATGAATTGGTAAATATGTAATTTACTGGCCCCTTCCTTTTCTGAATGAACACAGTGAGCAATCTACCAATTACTCCTGTGTTCATTCATCACTGAAGCATAGTAAACTGTGTTTACTATGCTTCAGTTTGTGAACAAGCAGGAAGCCTCAGAGCACTTCCTATTCATTCTGATGAATCTATACCCTTCGTCACTTTCGGCCGGGGGGGGGGGTAAATCTGTCAGGTAGGTTGTATGGGGCCCCATAATTTTTAACAGCAGCCCTGATTAAAATGTATTTAGTTTTAGTTAGGTATAACTATGTGTTCAAGTCATGTTGAAGGTGTAGTGTGTAGTAGAATTGTATTGTGATCATGTCCAGTGATCCTGTCATGTTGGAGGCATAGTATGTTCAGGACTATATTATGATTGTGTCCAGTGGTCAGATTATGTTGGAGGTATAGTGTGTGTTAGAATCATTTTATAATCATGTCCAGTGGTCAGGTCATGTTGGAGGTGTAGCGTGTATTAAAATTGTATTGTGATGGTGTTCAGTGATCAGAGCATGTTGGAGATATAGTAAATATTAGAATTGTATTCTGATAATGTCCAGTGGTCCAGTCATGCTGAAGGTATAGCATGTATTAGAATTGTAATATGATCTTGTCCAGTAATTAGGCTATACTGGAAGAGTAGTATGTATTACAAATGTATTATGATTTTGTCCAGTGGTCAGGTTGAATTGGAGGTGTACTAAGTAGTAGATCTGTGTTGTATAGAGACTTGTGCCTGCCACCACACATGAAGAAAAAAAATCCATCCTTATCAAAGTATCTCTGGTATCCCAACTGTTTCTGATAGACAACCTGGCCTTCGACATAAGCCAGCCATATTTAATGTATTAGAGCAGGGGTCTCCAAACTTTCTAAATTGTCCTTCAGACTTTAGTGGGACCGAACTGTGGCCAGGAGGAGTGACAATTTTCCTGGCATCAGTGGGAGTAAACATCACCACATTTAGTATTAGAGGAATGAATAGTGCCCCATCGCTGGTATCATTGGTAGGAATAGTGCCCCATTGTTGTGTCAGTGGGAGAAATGGTACCCCATTGTTGATGCTAGTTGGCAGAATAGTGTCTCGTATCAGTGGGGGGAATAGTGCCCCAAGGGCCGGATAAAGGCAAGCAAAGGGCCACATCTGGCCCCTCGGCCTCAGTTTGGAGACCACTGTATTAGAGGATTCTTTCCTTAACGTGTGATGCAAAAGTCTCTATATCTGCAGTGGAGGTTGGAGACAGACAAACTATTGCAGTTTTTAACCGCCCTTTGCATATTGATATGAAAATGAATGAACTAATAATCTGAATAATTTAGGAATGTGAAGCTCTTTTATACTGATGTAGCACCCTCCTAGGTTGGTGCTGGGAAAAGTATATGGGTGACCCTGCCTGCTTATTAGGGGGGTCTTGATTGTTCAGCTAGGCTGTCATGTGTTTCCCGGTGTGACTGTTGAGTTGGGGAGTCTCCCCACTGTATCCAATGAGGGCTCTTGTTGGACAGTGGAGGAAACCGTACCAATAGCACACCAGGGCTCATATCAGTCCCAGTGCGCGGTACTGGCCACAGTGCATCCTGGGATGAGATATAAGTCTGAGGGGAGCACATGACAGAGCGTCTTTGGCGGGAAGCAGTGTCCCAGGAGGAGAGTGACGGCTGTCTCTCCTCCTGTCAGCGTCAGGAAAGGTGTCCTTGGCGGCCCGGCCTAGAGGACGGAAGGTTGAGCTGAGCTGCAGAGAGGGATCCAGAGTGCTGTGGACCGAGTGGAGCTGCTGGGGCAGAAGTTTCCAGGAAAGCAGTGTCGTGAGTACTGTAAACTGCCCAAGGGTCTGCCTAGGATAGGTGACCACTCCAGAAGGTCAGAGGGATCCAGGAGCAAACTAACCAGTAGAGAAGGCTTAGAAACAGGGTGCCAGAGTCTAAGCCCTGAAGAACAGAGTGTGTAAAGAGGGCGCCGATGCGGGCCCTGAAGTGTTAAGCGTTGCAGCAGATGTACCAGTAGGTACCTCAAAAGAAAGTGTCAAGGAAGCTTTAACATGGACTTTGTGCCACAAGAAAGTGTCAGAAGTCAGTTCAGTGCTAACAGACAGCAAGTCAGCGTTAACCAGCACCAACCGGCGTTGACCGGCATTCAGCCAGCATCAAGTCAGCGTCATCAGGCATTTTTCCAGTTGTCCCACTAATATTGTGCATAGTTGAGCCAGAGGAGTATCCCACTCATCATTTCTCCCATCCAAGTACTCAATAAAGCTAAAAACCCAAAGATACTGGACTGATTCTTGTCTCAGTGCTCACACTTGGAGAACATGCCTAAATTTGCTGTTGTTGCTAGCGGTAACCCTGGCGGACCCACATCCAGCAAAACGGCTGGGAATCCTGCTACATTTGGGGGCTCATCCGAGATTTCGCCATGGGTTACTGGGCCGGTTGCCCTTGGCAACGGCCGAAGAAAATGTCTAAAATCTAAATTTTTGTGTCCGGAACTTTTGTTCAAAACTCAAGCCAAGTGTGAGGTCAGCTCTGCAGGAGGCAGGGAGAGTGGGGTGAAGATTGAAGTGCACATGGAAGGTTTCCTATGGCAACGCAAGTGTTCCAGTCAGTTCTGTAAAAAAAATGGGAACCTTCCATCTTAATTATGACATGTACTCTGCTATCAGGCATTGGAAAGCAGGGAAGAAGTTTGTGTCAGTGAACAAGAGCTGCAGCTGCTTAACAGAGAAAGGTCCAGGGAGGGACGAAGAAAATGGCGGCCAGGGCCACGAGGAGCCAGGGGCCAGGTGTGTGTACAAGCTATATGGACTGATGTTGACCGTGCTTATGACAGCGGAACATTTATTGTGTACAGTGAGTGCATGGATACTGTGAAGATTGTAGTTGGCCATGTCGTGAGGAGCAGTGGGACTATCTTCAGAGACAGTATGGAGGGCCTTGCTTGCACATGTGTTGGGGAGAGGACCATTGACCGGGCTTATGACAGCGGAATAATTCTCTTGCCTGGCAAAGAGGGACAGCTGGCTCCGGGAGAGGGAGGTGCAGTTGTGGCCCTGTTGCAAGTAAGAAGAGTGGATGCACATCTGGTGAGGGACGTGGTCCGCTTTACAGTAACTTCTCTGTGGGCTAGAGAGAGAGAGAGCATGGCATGGGAAGAGTTACTTTACCACGTGGGAAAGCGCGATCCACACAGCAGGAGGAGACACCGCCAAACAAGGATAAAGGGTGGAAACATGCGTCCAGCCAATCAGGAGTGACTAGGGGAGTCCATTTAATACCCCCCATTCAGGTGTGGCTGAGAGGAAGACACGTGCGAGTGGAAGCAACATGGAGCTTGCTGGAGAGCAGAAGTGTGCGACCATGATCGCTTCACCTACTAGCGGAGAACCTGCTAGGCAGTCACCGTAGCAGACCGGACAGTCCAGCCAAACCTTTGTGTGAGACATAGGCATTCGGATGGTGCCAGAAGGAGGACTCGCGCTGTGCACAGGAGGAGGCCTAGAATACCTTGGAACGGTATGTCCTCAATGCACCAATATTACTATGAAAGTGCAAGCGTGGAGTCAATGCTGGCAATGTGGCTATCTGTTGTTTGGGGCAGAGAAGAGTGAGGGATGGCCCAAGAGGATATGTGTGTCTTGGGAGTCAGAATTCACTCAAGGTTCCTCCGCAGAGGCGGGAGGGGCATGGTTCGTGTGATGATAAAGTTGGAGGCCATGCAAGCTGACAGTGGACCAGCATTATCAGTAAGAGGGACTCGGTCACTGGGATCTCTGGGAAGAAGGTCCAGCAGGCTGGGAAGTGGCCAGAGGATGCACTAATACCTACCGCAGCAATGGCAAGGTCTGCCCCTATTCCTATTCAGCTGCTAACATGGCCTGCGGCCACCAAGGCCTCACCTACAAGCACTAGTGGTGAGGAGGAGGCTGGGATTGTTAATGTGGGCTCTCCCACATTCCAGTATAAGTATGGATCTATAGAGGAGGGAATCGATGATTGGGGATCCGCTGATGAAACGGAATGGGATTGGGGTTCTGAGGCTGGGAGCAGCTCACCAGGCCCTGAAGTCGTCACCGTTTCTGATAAAGAAACTAAGGAAGCCATAGAAAGAGGAGAGTTGGCTCAGAAACTGGGGTTCTGTGAAGCTTATACCAAGAGAATCCCAGATCTGACTCCACCTGCAAATTACGCCCGGGCTCTGGACCAAAATGAAGCTTATGACTCTCTAATTATGAGGGAAGAGACCCCATTTTCCTTGCCAGGAAGGGGTAATAGGAAACCCTCCCCCACTTGTCTAGGATGCAGAGATGGATGCAGCGCAAGGTGGCGATGGAGTACGGATATGATTATCCATATGCTCCTAGGGAGGTCATGCTGCTAATTCAAAAACAAAGGGACTTCTGGTGTGACGAGACAATTTGGGACTTCCTCTTCGTCCCCAAACCTTTCAGAGACTCACCCAGGGCAGACCTGAAAGAAACATTTAATGCAGTGAAAACGCAGTGGTACTATGGACGGTCCATTTATATTGATAGGGTGGAAGTCCAGCGTCCAGACGGGTCGGGCCAGGCCTGGTCCAGCCGAGTGCAGGATGATCAAAGAACGCTTGTTAGGGTCCCCCACCCTGAATATTACATCTAAAGTATATTTCCTTGTTGCAAAACTGTTAACTTAACCACTTGCCGACTGCCTAACGCCGATCTACGTCGGCAGTCAGCCCCTCACAGGCAAAGTGACGTAGGGCTACGTCACTAGCTTGTGAGGGTCTAGGGAGCGAGCGCGCGCCCCCGGAGGCGCGCTCCCGCGTGGTCACGGACCCCCCCGCGCGTGTGACCAGCGGACCCGATGTCCGCCGGTCACTCGGCGATCGGCGGGGGAGAGGGAGAATGTCAGGCAGCTTGTGTAAACAAGCTGCCTGTCATTCTCCTCGCTGTAAAGACACTGATAAAACGGATCTAGTATGTAGATCCGTTGATCAGTGTCCTTACAGCTCAACCCACAGCCAATCACAGTAGAAAGCACGCCCCTAGGGATACACACAGCCCCTCCCTTCCAAATAAAGTTAACCCCTTCACAACCAGTGTATTTTTACAGTAACAGTGCATATGTATAGCACTGATTACTGTAGAAATGTCACTGGTAACCCCAAAAGTGTCACAAATGTCAGTCAAGGGTCCGATCTGTCCGCCCCAATGTCGCAGTACCGCAAAAAAAATCGCAGATCGCCGCCATTACGCGTTAAAAAAAAAAAACAACAAAAATGACAAAAATCTTTCCCTTTGTTAGTAAACGCGATAACTTTTGCGCAAACCAATCAAAATACGCTTTTTGCGATTTTTTTTTACCAAACATATGTAGCATAAAACAAACTGGCCGAAAATTTTAAAAAATTTTGATTTTTACTTTTTTTTTTGGGGGAATTTCATATAAAAAAATGTGAAAAATATTGTTATTTTTGCAAAATTGACGCTCTTTTTTTGTTTATAGCGCGTGATCAAAAAATCGCACAGGTGATCAAATACCACCAAAAGAAAGCTCTGTTTGTGGGAAAAAAAGGACGTCAAATTCGTTTAGGTACAGCGTCGCATGACCGCGCAATTGTCCGTTAAAGTCACGCAGTGCCGAATCGCAAAATACCCCCTGGTCAGGAAGGGGGTAAAATCTTCCGGGGCTTAAGTGGTTAAGGGTGGCTAGCCATCATACTGACCAAAAAAAATTAAATATATATAATGTTGAGTTAAACAAGTTCTCATTCCAAGTTGGAAGTGTTGTGTTATTTGCACACCCCTTGGGCCATCGGGCCAGAGTCCTAAGGAAGATACTCTTGACTATATAAGATCCCTTGGGCCATCGGGCCAGGATGTTTTTGGATTACAAATATTGTGCAAGAAACTGTGCAAATTTCAAGGCAAGAAAACAAAGGGTGGCCGTCACAGCCTTAGGCACACACCCAGGAAGTTTGGTGAAGGGTACTCTGGAAGACCCCTTACATTTCCCTGACTCAGCAGGACTGCAGGCCACTCAGGCTCCAGTGGTTTGCCCTGTTTCCTAAGGAGAAGCGTTCTGAGTGACAGCAGGAACATGAGGGATCCAGAGTGCTGTGGACCGAGTGGAGCTGCTGGGCCAGAAGTTTCCAGGAAAGCAGTGTCGTGAGTACTGTAAACTGCCCAGGGGTCTGCCTAGAATAGGGGACCACTCCAGAAGGTCAGAGGGATCCAGGAGCCAGCTAACCAGTAGAGAAGGCTTAGAAAGGGGGTGCCAGGGTCTAAGCCCTGAAGAACAGTGTGTAAAGAGGGCGCGGGCCCTGAAGTGTTAATCGTTGCAGCAGATGTACACGTAGATACCTCAAAGGAAAGTGTTAAGGAAGCTTTAACATGGACTTTGTGCCACAAGAAAGTGTCAGAAGTCAGTTCAGTGCTAACAGACAGCAAGTCAGCGTTAACCAGCGCCAACCGGCGTTGACCGGCAATCAGCCAGTGTCAAGTTAGCGTCAGCAGGCATTTTTCCAGTTGTCCCACTAATATTGTGCATAGTTGAGCCAGAGGAGTATCCCACTCATCCCTTCTCCCATCCAAGTTCTCAATAAACCTAAAAGCCCAAAGATTCTGGACTGATTCTTGTCTCAGTGCTCACACTTGGAGAACATGCTTAAATGTGCTGTTGTTGTTAGCGGTAACCCTGGTGGACCCACATCCAGCAAAACGGCTGGGAATCCTGCTACACTGGCTCCCACAGTCATGTTGTTCCTGTAGGGATGTTTTATGGCTCTATATTTCGATATTTGTAATGACTGGTTTATTTCTATATGTAGCACCCTCCTAGTTAGGTGTTAGGTTTAAAAGCATTATATGCTCCATCCGCTTATTAGGGGAGCCTGATCTATTAGATTGCCTGTTGCATGTTCCCAGGTGTGATTCACAGGGTTTGAGGGAGTGTCCCCACTGTATCCAATAGGGGAGTCTGTTGGACAGTGGAGGAAACCCAGCCAGTGACACATTGGCTTTTGTGAGAGTCCCAGTGGGAGGGTACTCTTGCAGTGCATTCTGGAATTGCTCATAAAAGCTGAGGGGACATGTGACAGGGCATATTTGGCAGGAAGCAGAGCCCCAGGAGGAGGCTGGCGGCTGTCTCTCCTCCTGCTGTGTGAGGAAAGTGGTCATAGGCAGTCAGCCTTGTGAACCAAGTGTGGAGCTGAGCTACAAAGGATCCTGTAAAGCTGACAGTGGAGTTGCTGGCAGAGTCTTCTGGGAAAAACAGTGTCCGTGAGTACCAGGGGACTTGCCAAAGGGTCTGCCCAGGAAGGGGGACCACTCCAGTGAAGTCAGAGGATAAAGGGTCAGCTCACACAGTGTGTCAGAGTAAAGGGGGTGCCGTGTAAAACCCTGAAGAGTAGGGAAAAATGGGGTGCCAAGCAGGGTCCTGAAGAATGATTCACACTATAGTTCGCTTTGTTTCTACTTCACTATATTGGCAAAGTGAAGCAGCGGCCTTGCCGCATTTAGCTATAACCAGAAGTCCCAGAAATTGTGCATAGTTTATTCAGTTGGAGTATCCCACTCATCCCTTCTCCTATCCCAGTTCTCAAATAAAAAAACAAAAACCAAAACCCCTGGACTGTTTTCTGACTGAGCCAAGCACTTAGAATACATTGTCAATTGTTGCTATGGGTAACCCAGGGGAATCCGCAATCAGCAGCTCCCATGGGAGTAGTGCTACATATACAATATGTGAACTGCATAACAATGTCCATAGACATGGGGATGTTCTATATACAGTATGTACATTTTATTATGGACCAAATAATAAAATGTTCTATTTTTGTTTTAATATTTGCATAAAATCTTTGGCTCCACAGTAACCCCTCCCCCAACCCCCTGATTTGTACACATTAGTTCCTAATAAATTTGTATGGGGATGGTGGAAAAATACTGGTATCCATTTTTGAATATTTCACTCCATTAACATTATATATATCAAATAATATTCCATGAACATGGCTGGGTATTCAAATTGAAAACAGGTTCACCTAATTTACTATTTATTATTCATGTTTCAAAGGGAATAGACGTTTATCCTTTAGTAAATCAAACCCATTTAGTTCTATATCTGTAGATAATATAATAGATATACTGTATAGCTAAGGGATGGTGGAGGTAATGTTCAATGACTGTTAATTGTAATAAAATGTTTATTATTTACTATAGTACTCAGCGGCTATGGCAGTGGCAGCTGAAACACAGCCATTGCCACATGCATACCGTGCGTCATATGTCATGTGATTTCTGGTGATTTTTATCCAGTATAGGGAACACATAAGCACAGCTCTGCCTTGGAGGGTCTTCTTTTCACTCAGCATGTACAAGATCAGTAAAGTTTACAGAGACATACAAGAGTAAAATAGAGCCAAAAGGGAGGCCCTGGGACCAAATCTATACCAGGGCCTATTATCTTTAGCTATGTCAGTGGTAGTACATTCATGTTATATAACTGAATTATAATTTTGGTGAGGTCATATAGGAGAGTGTAATGTACTCTGTGTGTGTACAAATACAGTGATACACTTGTATTATGATCATGTTTAGGTTACAGGCAGTCCCCAGGTTACGAACAAGATAGGTTCTGTAGGTTTGTTCTTAAAGTGGAGGTCCACCCAAAGGAGGAGGCTCCGCTTGTTTTGCCTCCTCCCCCCCTCCGCTGCCACATCTGGCGCCTTTCTAGTTTTGGCAGGTACCCTATCCTACTTCCAGCTGACTTTGCTGCAGCGAACTCAGGCGGAAGTTCAGCCCGCCTCCTCCTTCCCCCGCCACCGTGCCATTCACAAAGCATAGCGAGCTTTGCGTATGAGCAATAGGAAACCGGCTGTGAAGCTGCAAGGTCTCACTGCGGGTTTCCCTTAGCCGAGATAGTGGCAGCAGAATCTTATAGCCGATTTTAAAATCGGCTCGGGTGAAGATACTGCTGGATGCGTGGACAGGTAAGTGTCCTAATATTAAAAGTCAGCAACTACAGTATTTGTGAAGATACTGCTGGATTCCTGGACAGGTAAGTGTCCTAATATTAAAAGTCAGCAGCTACAGTATTTGTGAAGATACTGCTGGATCCGTGGACAAGTAAGTGTCCTAATATTAACCTTCCTAGCGGTATTCCCGAGCGTGGCTCGGGGTTACATTTCAGAGCCAAAAGCGGTAACCCCGAGCCACACTCGGGGTACTGCCAGAAGCATCGCTGGATCCTGTAAAAGAGGTTACTTACCTTGTCACCGGGATCCAGCGATGTGTCTCGGCGGTGTCACGCGGCGGATCTTCCTCCCGATCGTCTCCGTGCCCCGGCTTCCGTCTCCTGCGACGTGATGTTCGCAGCGGGGTGGAACAGGCGGCAAATTCAAATAGTAAAACACACCAAACACACTGATACCATTCAAAATAAAAAAAAAAAAAAAAAAAATCACATTAGTTTGCCCCCCAGTGCCCTTTCCTGCAGTTTTACTGTACTTTTTATGTAAATATATATATATATATATATATATATATATATATATACAGTATATATATACGTAATTCTTGTGAATGAGCAGCCCAAACCAACTGTATACATTATATATATATATATATATATATATATATATATATATATATATATATATAATATATGTATACATACATATATATATATATATATATATATATATATATATATATATATATATATATATATATATAATATATATAATAAATGTATACAGTTGGTTTGGGCTGCTCATTCACAAGAATTACATGCAAAATAATGGTACCGCTTTCAGCACCTAAAATCCAAAAGAATCATACTGCCAGGGAGGTTAAAAGTCAGCAACCACAGTATTTGTAGCTGCATACTTTTATTTATTTTTTTCTGAAGGAGCCTGGAGCTCCGCTTTAGGTTGAATTTGTATGTAAGTTGGAACAGGTAAATATTTGTAAGTGTAAAAATTACAGGAGTGAATTGTTATAATAAATCTCACCAGATCCAGAAGTTTTGAGCGCTTCTGGCCATACAGTGATGTGGGATTCCATTACTGTAGCCGGCAAGGTGGCTGCCCAGAGGTTTCTAGGACCAGGGTGGAGCACAAGCTGCTTGAAGTGACGTCATGCTGCCTCCGTTCATAAGTACGAGTCATTCGTAACTCAAATTATTGTATGCTGAATGTATAGTAATGAATGTACAGTGTTCTATATCTATATTTAGTGTAATAAAACAATATTATGATCATGGTAGGGTCATTCTGCCGGTGCAGTGTTTTATATCAGTATAAGGTGCCATAGAATTGTATTATGATCATCATCATATCATGTTGGTGAACACCATGTCTTCTGTATGTATAAGCAGAACTCTATTTAATCGTGTCTGGTGAATGGGACATGCAGAGAAGTTACGTGTTCCAATTCTGTATTATAGCACACTGTTTGTGTTTAAACAGTATAATTTAAAATTGGTTCTGTATGCAACTTAACCAAAACAAAAGTGCTTTTTGAAATTTGTAGTGAAATGTTGGCAAGTATATACACCGTAGGCCACATACTCTGTGTGATCGCTGTGTTCTCAGCCTGCATTGCTCAGGAGATTTATGGCCATCTAGCCAGAGCATGTCTTAAAATATTTATAATATCTCGATACTTGGTAGACACATAAAGGGATTTGAGGCTAAAAGATTATCCAAAGGCGATTTGCCAGGAGAATGTGAACACTAATAAACAGATCAAATGTGCTAGGGCTAGAGAAGCATAGAAAAAAGTGAATTCAAATAATTTGGGAATAAAGCAACTCAGTGAAAAAAAAGTAAGGCCCGGAGACGTGACAGAGCCAGTCAACCCACAAGTTTTTGCATATTTGAATACCCTATGTTTCATTTGTTTTGACACTTTACATACTTTTAATTTGAAGGGATAACTCCAGCCGAAGCATTTATGCATTGTCTGTGATGACATTAAACGGATCAGGCGGTGTCTGAATTTTTTCATTTTTCTGTTTAAAGTGTATGTATAGCTAAATCTTTATTTTTCCATTTGGATAGATAGAGCAAGGAAGGGTTAAACTACTGAATGTAATATATAGATATTTACTAGTTTATTACATGTGGGGACACATTTGAGTGTTGGTGGCTTCCTTGGTTACATTTTATTAGTATATTATTATTGGTTAGCAGACAGGTAGCTTGATTCTTTTTAAGGAAGGGTTAAAACCTCCAAGTTTATTTTTTAAAGCCTCTACCCCTTTAGAGAAATTTCCCTTCACTTCCTGTCCTGGAGAGGCAACAGCAAGTGAGAGGAAATGTAAGTGAAGAGAGAGGAATTCTGTTCTTAGACAGTTGTCAGCAAAACAAATGTCCCTATTGGAATTGTTAGCTTCTTCTGTTCAGGTGACAACTTTATCATTTGGTTGTACCATCACTTTTTCTCTCTCTGACAATGGTCACTAGGACAAATAAAGAGGATGAATCTACCCAGCGGGGACATAGACAGCAATAAAAACTTCTCAAGTCTATCCAAAATGCAAAAATGTATCTTTTGCCTGTAAATACACTTTAAATAATTTTTCATCTGGTGAAAATTCACTATATGGCCCCAAGTTTGTGGACACCTGACCGTCATACCTACTCTAGGGGTAATCTTCTGGGAACAGTTTAGGAAGGCCCTTTTCTGTTCCAGAATGTCTGTGGCCTTGCGCACAGATCCAGCTCCAAAAAGGCATGGTATTATGAACTCTGTGTGGATTAACCTCGATGTCTTGCATTGAACCCCGACCCCAACCCTTATGAACACCATTAGGGTAAATTAGAATGCTGATTGCAAGCCAGGTCTTCTTGGCCATTATCAGTACCTGACATCAAATGCTTTTCTGGCCAAATGGAAATTAATTCTCGCTCACCTAGCCTCAGAAGATAAGGAGGTTGTTAAAGCCACAAATGGAAAGGGGGGGCTTTTCATATTGGTGTCCATCGCTTAAATTGGGATCTCCAACAAACTCGTATACATAGGTGTGGTGAACAGATATCCACAAACTTTTGACCATATACTATACATTTATTGCCACCTAAGGCAGAATATTTTAGCTTCCAGTCAGTAAAATATAAAGAAAGTCTTATTACTTACTCTAGGCAGGGGTTTGCGATGACCTCTGGTGGAGACATATACATGTAGGGAGACATGGGCTTATCAACAAAAGCCCCAAAGCCAATGCGGAGATTACTGGTTACTCTCTGCATCCTGTCAGCCAGTTGAGTTCCTAAGGTCCGGATGGTTTCCAAATCATCCTTCATAGAGTAAGATAGATCCATAAGGTAATAGATGTCCACTGGATAGTCTTCCACCTGCCGTACTTGTATTGTGAAGATCCTGGAATCATCTGGGAGATAAGTTATAATGGACCTTTTAAAGAAGAACTTCAGAGCATAAAAATTGTTTCATGTGCTCCATGTTTACTGAAAAAAATGAAAACTATTTCTAAACTGATCTGTCTGCAATGACATGTAGTCCTTCTTTGCATCAAATACAATTCATAGTGACTTATTTTATTTATTATAGTGAAAGCCTATAAATGCAACTTTTTTAAGCTGTTTTATTTATTTTTAAAGCAACTCTTTGGCACTAACTCTACTGTCTTCAATCGCTTACGTTTTCGGAAAAATATTCAGCATTCAACACTCCTGGGAATGTCAAATGCCTCCTCCACTTTACTCAGTGATTCCTCCACAAGCCTCTACGTCATCACTGTGTTATGTAGAGATGTAGGGGCCAGCAGGTGGAACCACAATGCATGGCGGGTGATGCAGGCATTCAACACTACAATAAGTATTCAGAAACTTCTACTGCGGAGAAACATTATTAAGAGGGAGTGGTTCATGTTGACTGAAGTATTGTAAGTCTTTTGACTGCTCCTAGCGAATCCTTCTTCCAGATACAGTTCTCTTTTGCAAAATTTAGCCACCAATGTCCGAAGATGGGCATTGCGAAACTTAAATTCGTTTAAAATTGTGTTTTATCATAATGAATCCTCCGCGTTAAGATAAACCCACATCTACCCCCATCCCTAAACACTTAGAGCCTGAGTCACTGATCCAGTGCTTTCCTGGTTAGGCTCCAGCCCCACTCTCCTCTCTTCCTGGTCTCACAGGAGACTCTGAAAGCAGCTGGAACCACAGGCTCCTGCTGCTGTCAGTAATATTCCAGCGAGCAAGTGGACAGTGCTGGTGGGGGACTGAAAAAGCGAAGTTAAGGGACCGCTCTGTGCAATATTGTTACACAGAGCAGGGATGTATAACATCTTTTTTTATTTTAATAAAAATCTACCTTTAATATCACTTTATGAGGAAGAAATTATCACAATTTATGTATTTTGAGGTTTGGTGCTGCCCCTTCTATCCTGCTGTCCAAAGTCACTGGCCCACAAGTACTATTACAAATTAATACAGTATGAATTCTTTGCTATATAGTTTACTGTCAATGCTGTGCAAGGGTAGAACTCCTTTCTGTGCAGACATACTGTACTTCATAAAGAACCCTGTTTTTCTCTTGTCAAAATATAGCGTGAAATGTCAAGATATAAATAATATGGTTCGGGGTTTTGGACAGAGCTTACAGACGAACCCCAAGCAAATACTGTATATCTATTTTAGAAAAAAATCTTCTGTTTACTTTTATATTCCTTCAAAATACATAATTTTTCAGTACAGCTGGCGTAATCATCTGAAATGTATACAAGTCTACAGATAAAATCAGGTTTGTAAGGCATTTCCTGTGCTTTGGACAGGTAAAACTTAATAAACACTGACTAGAGTTGCCTTTTATGTATTATTTTTATTTTTGTCTTTTTTCAGTGTTACCTGGTCTCAGGTGCAGTTCTATCTTCTGTGGTGTCATCTGGGTGATGTCCCCTTCTGAGCCCTTGTCACTCAGCGGTCTGTCGACCAAGGTCTTGATCTCACTAACAGGATACTCAATATTATTTCGATCACATTTATTATCTAGCAGTGCTGACACTACGTCACAGCGAGGAGCTCCTTTCCCAAAATCCTGAAGGGTGGCAGAAGATAGACACAAAACACACAAATTGAAAATTCAGGTATTAAACAGGAAGTTTTTTTTTTTTTTTAAAGGTAAGTTTATTAATGGTTTTTAATAGATACAGAGTAACCATGTATAACATAACCTATTGTCGTACATAAACACAGTACAGTAGTACATCAACTCATTCAGATTCAAGATAGGATTATACTTCGTTATGTTTTTGTTTTTTTTTTCAAAAAAGTGAACAAAACAAAGGACATATAGTGATCGACTGGTGATTCGTTCAACTCTTTATAACAAAGTATATCAATCAAATTCTTGCAGGCAAGGAAGACCTCTAAAAGGAGCATACTGTGTCAGAATAATAAACACAATCCATTAGAAAACTGGTTATCAACTAGAGTCTCTCAATCCGACCCAAGGTTTTATGAGAATATTGCTACTCAAGTGTTAAAATCACCGGAGACAGTATTTACCCAACCAAAGTTTGTCGAATTTCTTAGAGCAACCTCTAGCAAGGTACCATATATGCGGGCGTATAAGACGACTGGGCGTATAAGACGACCCCCTAATTTTCCAGTTAAAACATAGGTTTTGGGCTATACTCGCCGTATAAGTCTACCCCCCTACCCCATGATGGGGTCTTGTCTAGCAGCCGTTTACACCCACTAATCAGGCAGGAGTATAAAATGTGAACCTTAAGAGGACTCCAAGTTTAGGACTACCAAGCTGGCCCAAAACGAATGTTCCTAATCTGTCAGCCCGCTGGAAGTGCAGTAATACTGTATGTACCGTAGCTTCGGCTACATACAGTATACCGAGCTGAGCCAATCACGGCGAGCGATGTATTCTATTAATAAATACAAAGCAAGCTCGGATTAGCTGAGTCAGAGGTTGTAACATTATCAGCTCACCTCTCTGACTCCACCAATCTGAGCCAGCTTTGTATTCATTAATAGAATACATCACTCACTGTGATTGGCTCAGTGCAGTATACTGTTTGTAGCCGAAGCTACAGTACATACAGACAGTATTACTGCACATCCAGCGGGCTGACAGATTAGGAACGTTAGTTTTGGGCCAGTTTGGTAGTCCTAAACCTGGAGTTGTTTAAGGTTCACATTCTATACTGCGTATAAGACGACCCCCCCGACCTTTGGGGGATGTTTTTACGGTTAAAGAGTCGTCTTATATGCCAGCATATACGGTATGTCAATTTGTACATCGGTAAGGTGTTATTAATTCGATCAATCCAAGCACCCAAACTAGGAGGATCTGGTTTCTTCCACCGCAGTACTATAACTTTTTTAGCATATAAGAAAAGGATTCCTAACAGGAATTTTTGGGATTCCCTGAGTTCCTCGTCTCCTAGATTACCTAAGAAACATCTATCGGGAGTGCAAATGTTAGGAAGCACTAATTTCTCCTCAATAAATGCGCACACTTCCCTCCAAAAGTCATACACCTTAGGACAGTTCCAGACCATATGGAAGAAATCCCCAACAGCCACTTGACATCTCTGACAATCTGGGGACTGGACTTTTCCCATTTTATACAGTCTATGAGGTGTGTAGTAAATTCTGTATAGGTAGTTTAATTGTATCACTTTGTCTCCTGCTGCTATAACTTCAGAAAATTGGGACCCAACCACCTCCTCCCATGTCTCATCATCCATACTCTGCAGGTCAGACCTCCATTGAAGTTTAATTTTATCTAGTCGTGGGGATAAGTTGCCCATCAGGAGAAAATAATATTTAGAAATGAGTTGAGTGTGGTCTCCATCCATTAGCTCCTTTTCCAGTCATGAAGGGCATAAATGGATTGCTCGTAAGGCAAACTGCGCTGCCACCACATGTGTAAGCTGCCGGTAATGGAACCAATAAATGGACAGGACCCCAAGTTCAGCTCTAAGTGCCGGTTCACACTGCAGTGGCACGACTTCGGGGGCGACCTGTGAAGTCGCGTGCACCGCGACTTCGGCACGACTTGCACGGACTTCATAAAATGAATGTCTATGCAAGTCGCTCCAGGTCGCCCCAAAGTAGTACAGGACCCTTTTTCTAAGTCTGAGTGACTTGTGTCGCTCCTATTAGAACGGTTCCTGTACCAGTCAATGGACCGCGACAGTGCGTGACTTGTCAGGCTGACCAAGTCGCCTGACAAGTCGTACTAGTGTGAATGGACACAAAACGTAGAGAAAGTTTTGAACTCATGCTCGGAAAATAACTGATGTGCATATTTTAGGTCAAACTTCGTCCGACGTTGGGGTTCAGCCATCTTACATAGCTCCTTCAAATTCGGGTTATACCACAAGTGGCATTGGGAGAGTTATTTAGGGATGTTCCTTTCAGCTTTGTGTTACACATATGCATTATTTTGTATGAGAGTTTAAGGATTGCTGCCCCCCCAGATGGATATGGACCCTGCTGACATAACGAATTTAACAATGCTTTAAAAGATCCCATCACTGCCTCCTGGGCAGTAACCGCTGCATTCGGCAGGTCTGGGAGAAACCAAGCACGTACATGTGTTAATTGGGCTGAAAGGTAGTAGGATTGTAGGTCTAGCATTGCCAACCCCCCCCCCCCCCCTTGAATAGGCAACTTCAGGGTACCTAGGGAGATTCTGGCAGTACCCGATCCCCACATAAACGATGGGAAAAGGGCATCTATATTCGAGAAAAGTTTTTTGGGAGATATAACGGGGCCTGCCAGAATAGATAAAGAATGCAAGGTAGATATCCAGTATCTCACAAAAGTGAGTACACCCCTTACATTTTTGTAAATATTTTATTATATCTTTTCATGTGACAACACTGAAGAAATGAAACTTTGCTACAATGTAAAGTAGTGAGTGTACAGCTTGTATAACAGAGTAAATTTGCTGTCCACTCAAAATACCTCAACACACAGCCATTAATGTCCAAACTGCTGGCAACAAAATTGAGTACACCCCTAAGTGAAAATGTCCAAATTGGGCCCAATTAGCCATTTTCCCTCCCCAGTGTGATGTGACTCGTTAGTCTTACAAGGTTTCAGGTGTGAATGGGGAGCAGGTGTGTTAAATTTGGTGTTATCGCTCTCACTCTCTCATACTGGTCACTGGAAGTTTAACATGGCACCTCAGAACTCTGAGGATCTGAAAAAAAGAATTGTTGCTCTACATAAAGATGGCCTAGGCCAGGCATCACTAAATGGCTAAATGGCGACCCGCGGTCCGAGTCCAGCCCCCATCACTCTTTCTCCCGGACCGCAGCGGTCGCACCATTTAGGAGCCTGTTCTTTCAGCTGTCATGCTTTCTTTGCAGACTTGCAGAGCCGACAACAGGAGGCGGGACCATTCTGGAGGGAGGGCGGGAACTCCCCAAGGTGAACAAACCAGTGATTGGTTGCCAAGATGAAGGGCAGTCTAAGCAACCAATCACCATCTTGCAGCTTCCTTCCTCCATTCAGACCTGCTATGCCTCGAGTCCTCCTGTCTGTGTAAGGTAGGGGAGATGTAATGTAGGAAGGGGAAGAGACGCTGAGTACTGCAAAGAAGAGTACTCTAATGTTTGTGGGGGCTAAGTACTCTAATGTGTGTGTGGGGGGCTGAGTACTCTAATGTGTGTGTGGGGGGGGGGGCTGAGTACTCTAATGTGTGTGTGTGGGTTAAGACTGAGTACTGTAAAGAGGGGAAGTGAGTACTGTAATGGGGGGCCTGGGGACTGTAATGTGGGGGGGGGGCCTGGGGACTGTAATGTGGGGGAACTGAATACCATATTGGGGGGCTGAGGACAATAATGCAATAATGTGGGGGAGCTGAGTACTGTATTTGGTGGGCTAAGTACTGCGATGGGGGGGCTGAGGATAGTAATGTAGGGGAGTTGGGTACTGTAATAGGGGGCTGAGTACTGTAATGGAGGAGGCTGGGGACAGGAATGTGGGGGAGCTAAATGTTTTATTGGGGGGCTGAGGACAATAATGTGGGGGAGCTGGGGACTGTAATGGGGGGCTATGGACAATAATGTGTGGTAGCTGGGGACTGTAATGTGGGGCTGAAGACATAGTTACATAGTAGGTGAGGTTGAATAAAGACAATAGTCCATCCAGTTCAACCTGTGTAGGTGTGTGTGGCTGTAATCATCACACATAGCCCTGAATGTTCTGATCCTTGAGATGTCTTTTGAAAGCCACCATACTACCCGTAGAAACCACCTCTTGTGGTAGAGAATTCCACAATCTTGTAGCCCTAACAGTAAAGAACCCCCCACGTTGCCTGAGGTTAAAACGCTTCTCCTCTAATCGCATTGTATGCCCTCGAGTCCTCATGCAATCCCTTCGACTGAACAGCTTATTTTCTAAGCTGAGATCCCCATTGAGATATTTAAAAATTGCTATCATGTCCCCCCTCAGGCGTCTCTTCTCCAGGGAGAATAAATCAAGCGATTGCAGATGCTCTTCATAATTAAGTTCCTCCAATCCCCTAATTAGTTTAGTTGCCCTTCTCTGGACTCTCTCCAGCTCTAACACATCCCTCCTGAGGACCGGCGACCAGAACAGGACAGAATACTCCAGATGCGGTCGGACCAGAGTTTTATAAAGTGGAAGGATTATAGTCTTATCTCTGGAATACATACCTTTCTTTATGCATGCTAATATTCTGCCGGCTTTGGTAGCTGCCGCTTGACATTGCATGCTATTGCCTAGTCTATCATCAACCAAGACTCCCAGATCTTTCTCCATTTTTGATTCCCCCAAGGGTTCCCCTCCTAATGTGTATTGTGCTTTTATGTTTCCAGTCCCCAAGTGCAAAACCTTACACTTCTCCAAATTAAACCTCATTTGCCAAGTCGTTGCCCATTCCGTTATTTTGTCCAGGTCATCCTGTAGGATATCTGCTTCATGCTGTGCAGTTATTGCCCTGCCTAATTTTGTGTCATCTGCAAAAACTGATATCGAACTACTGATCCCGTCCTCAATGCTGTTTATGAATAAATTGAACAAGGTTGGTCCCAGGACCCCGCTTGCCTTGGGGCACCCCGCTTGCCACCTCAGACCAGTCTGAGTTTGCACTGTTTATTACCACCCTTTGGACACGCCCTTTTAGCCAGTTCCGTATCCAAGAGCAAACCCTGCTGTCGATACCTGCAGACCTTATTTTATAAATTAAGCACTTATGGGGAACTGTATCAAACGCCTTAGCGAAATCTAAGTACACCACATCCACTGGTCTGCCCCTATCTAGCTCACAGCTCACCTCCTCGTAGAATGTTAGGAGATTGGTTTGACAAGAACGCCCATTTGTAAACCCGTGCTGGTTACTGCTGATGATGTTGTTGTCTTTAGCAAACTCTACGATATAGTCCCTTATCATCCACTCCAGAAGTTTACATATTATTGATGTCAAACTGACAGTCCTATAATTTCCCGGTATATGCCTCTGACCCTTTTTGAATATCGGAATCACGTTTGCTTTCCTCCACTCCCCTGGTACATCTCCTGTCCTAATACTGTCAGCAAAGATCAGGAACAGTGGTCTAGATATAACCTTACTGAGTTCCTTGAGTACTCTTGGATGTACGCCATCAGGGCCTGGTGATTTGTTTGTGTTAAGTTTATCCAGCCTTTCGCTGATTTCACCTCCTGTAAGCCATAGTGGCAAGACAATGTGGGGGAGCTGGGGACTGTAATGAGGGGGCTAAGAAGGGTGTTGATGTTAAGGGGGTATGATAACACAAGGGTGGATCTTGATGTGAAGGAAAGGGAACTGTGATGTGCAGTGGACGCTGTGGAACTGATGTAAGGATGGGATTGTGATATGGGGCTCAGTTCAGATCTGTGCATGCGCATTTGCTTGCGCATGTCACAGGGAGGTCAGCCCATTCATTTTAATGGGCTGCACTACCCATGAGAAATGCAGGGAAACAAGTCCCTGGCCCTTTTTTTAAATTGCGCAGCACCAAGCTGTGCTGAAGTGTGGCCTGTTTCTCTGCGGGCCAGGAACATGTGCATTTTCACCTGCGTTCCACAGCTGCAGAAATGGGAAAACCTAGGAGAGGGTGCTGTAATGTAAAGGATCTGAATCAAATCACAAACATGTGATTCGGACCTCCACTGGAAGAAGATTTTACTAAGCGGACCTCCGTGAATTTTAATTCAGTACCCCTGGCCTAGGCTATAAGAAGATTGCCAATACTCTGAAACTGAGCTGCAGCACGGCGGCCAAGACCGTACAGCGGTTATATAGGACAGGTTCCACTCAGAACAGGCCGCGCCATGGTTGACCACAGAAGTTGTGTGCATGTGCTCAGCGTCAAATCCAGAGGCTGTCTTTGGGAAATAGACCTATGAGTGCTGCCACTTATATTACCCACAATTTGTGGGTAATACATATATGTAAATAAGTAATACGAGTATGTAAACAAAAAGGGGCAATGATCTGATTCCCCCCAAGCACGCCTCCATCCCAAAATATATAGAAACAACAAGAGATTGGCCCGCGGGACTTTGAATGAGGTGGGTGCTAGTGGCTGGAGATAGAATAAATGGCACAATAAATATGTAAAACAATGTATATTTTTATTGCATTGTATAAACAAGTAATACGAATAATAGTAACATGTACATAACATAGCATAGCTCAATGGCCGTAATGACAATGTATACAACATGAACCATATTGAAACGTATATAGGCAAATATCCTGGTGTCGCCACTGAGTTTCAAAGGTAACCTGAATATGATATTGAAGTTCCATGATACTAGAGTCTGATACATAATGACCTGACGCGTTTCGGGAGCTACATCTCCCTTCTTCAGAGATCAATGTATTTGAGTATGACTACAAAAGAACAAAATGACAAAAGAATTGAAGTAAACGTTGGAGAATATATAAAATATTCAAGTAAGAAAATTCACAACAGGGATAATAATGATTGGGAAAGAGTATGAAATACTCACAGGCTAATGAACCTTGTTGGAAAAATGGATTCCCGTGTGAAAACAGCAGACCGTGGTCTGACCCGGGAGCTGAAGGGTCCCTTGGGGAGCAGCCAGAGAAGGGGGTCCATGGCAGGTGGGTGGCTAAAGAATAGTGGAGAGATGAACCATCCAGATCTGTCGTATATATAAAAAATATAAATGTAGCATATTGCTATCAATGTTAGTGAAAGTTAGTGAATTGGATGGGAAATCCTGATATATAAAATAGAATAAGAAGAATGTCAACTAAGTGCAAGAAAGAAGAAGGTGTGGGGAGGGGAGAATACAGGGTGCATAAAAGAGAAGTGGGTGTGAAGAATTGAGAGAGGAATTGGCAGTGTGCCATGGCAGGTTGCCTGAAACTGTGAGGAATGAGTGAGAGGGGGTGCTGGCCCAAAAAAAAAAGAGAAATGCAAAGGAAAGAAGGAGTGGTAGGAGAAAGAAATATAGTGGCCGACCTACCATGTTTGCCCGACGCTGGTCGCAATCCTAGGACCCTAACGTCATGCAGCGGGTATGGCGGGTCAGGACAATACACATCCATGGCCTCGTGGAGGAAGAGAACGCTGAAGGCGGACCTTCCCCACCCGCAGATGTAGGGCACGTGGTGAGCGCGATGACGTCAGTGATGACACTGACGGATAGCGCTGAGGTGCGGCATGACGCCGATGTGAGGGTGGACCCGCTCGTCCCAATGAGGGGAGGAGCGGGGACAGCAAGGGAGGCGGAGCCTCCCTCTTTACACATCGCAGCTCCCGGAGTCAGGGCAGCCGCCGCCTAGTGGACACAGGAGCCCAATAGTAGAAAAAAGGGGAGATATAGCATCCAGTGTGAAAGAATCACACAGGGGGAATGCACAAGATAATGATATTAATTGCCTGAAGTAGTTCAAAAAAATGGATGAATAAATAAAAAGGGGAGAAACCGGGGAGAACACCAGGATAGGATATCCAGCCAGGGAAAAGAACCAGATCATTAGTGGGCACAGTGGGTGTCTTCCACCCTAATAACATATACAAAAAGGGGCAATGATCTGATTCCCCCCAAGCACGCCTCCATCCCAAAATATATAGAAACAACAAGAGATTGGCCCGCGGGACTTTGAATGAGGTGGGTGCTAGTGGCTGGAGATAGAATAAATGGCACAATAAATATGTAAAACAATGTATATTTTTATTGCATTGTATAAACAAGTAATACGAATAATAGTAACATGTACATAACATAGCATAGCTCAATGGCCGTAATGACAATGTATACAACATGAACCATATTGAAACGTATATAGGCAAATATCCTGGTGTCGCCACTGAGTTTCAAAGGTAACCTGAATATGATATTGAAGTTCCATGATACTAGAGTCTGATACATAATGACCTGACGCGTTTCGGGAGCTACATCTCCCTTCTTCAGAGATCAATGTATTTGAGTATGACTACAAAAGAACAAAATGACAAAAGAATTGAAGTAAACGTTGGAGAATATATAAAATATTCAAGTAAGAAAATTCACAACAGGGATAATAATGATTGGGAAAGAGTATGAAATACTCACAGGCTAATGAACCTTGTTGGAAAAATGGATTCCCGTGTGAAAACAGCAGACCGTGGTCTGACCCGGGAGCTGAAGGGTCCCTTGGGGAGCAGCCAGAGAAGGGGGTCCATGGCAGGTGGGTGGCTAAAGAATAGTGGAGAGATGAACCATCCAGATCTGTCGTATATATAAAAAAAATAAATGTAGCATATTGCTATCAATGTTAGTGAAAGTTAGTGAATTGGATGGGAAATCCTGATATATAAAATAGGATAAGAAGAATGTCAACTAAGTGCAAGAAAGAAGAAGGTGTGGGGAGGGGAGAATACAGGGTGCATAAAAGAGAAGTGGGTGTGAAGAATTGAGAGAGGAATTGGCAGTGTGCCATGGCAGGTTGCCTGAAACTGTGAGGAATGAGTGAGAGGGGGTGCTGGCCCAAAAAAAAAGAGAAATGCAAAGGAAAGAAGGAGTGGTAGGAAAAAGAAATATAGTGGCCGACCTACCATGTTTGCCCGACGCTGGTCGCAATCCTAGGACCCTAACGTCATGCAGCGGGTATGGCGGGTCAGGACAATACACATCCATGGCCTCGTGGAGGAAGAGACGCACCCTGTATTCTCCCCTCCCCACACCTTCTTCTTTCTTGCACTTAGTTGACATTCTTCTTATCCTATTTTATATATCAGGATTTCCCATCCAATTCACTAACTTTCACTAACATTGATAGCAATATGCTACATTTATATTTTTTATATATACGACAGATCTGGATGGTTCATCTCTCCACTATTCTTTAGCCACCCACCTGCCATGGACCCCCTTCTCTGGCTGCTCCCCAAGGGACCCTTCAGCTCCCGGGTCAGACCACGGTCTGCTGTTTTCACACGGGAATCCATTTTTCCAACAAGGTTCATTAGCCTGTGAGTATTTCATACTCTTTCCCAATCATTATTATCCCTGTTGTGAATTTTCTTACTTGAATATTTTATATATTCTCCAACGTTTACTTCAATTCTTTTGTCATTTTGTTCTTTTGTAGTCATACTCAAATACATTGATCTCTGAAGAAGGGAGATGTAGCTCCCGAAACGCGTCAGGTCATTATGTATCAGACTCTAGTATCATGGAACTTCAATATCATATTCAGGTTACCTTTGAAACTCAGTGGCGACACCAGGATATTTGCCTATATACGTTTCAATATGGTTCATGTTGTATACATTGTCATTACGGCCATTGAGCTATGCTATGTTATGTACATGTTACTATTATTCGTATTACTTGTTTATACAATGCAATAAAAATATACATTGTTTTACATATTTATTGTGCCATTTATTCTATCTCCAGCCACTAGCACCCACCTCATTCAAAGTCCCGCGGGCCAATCTCTTGTTGTTTCTATATATTTTGGGATGGAGGCGTGCTTGGGGGGAATCAGATCATTGCCCCTTTTTGTATATGTTATTAGGGTGGAAGACACCCACTGTGCCCACTAATGATCTGGTTCTTTTCCCTGGCTGTTCTTTTCAGTGGGAAATCCGTCCAGACCGGAAGTCTTGTTTGCAGCAAAGGTGGATATAGCTGCCTTAATTTCCTCTCTAGTAATAGGTAAGTCTAGTGCAATCATCTGCCTCAGGTATTTCTGTTGGGGGAATATTCTGTAGATATGAAAATCCTGCTGAGATCCTGCTGAGATCCTGCTGAGTATACAAAACTCTAGTACTGTATAGGTCGGTATGAAAAGTAGTAAAGGCTCTTATAATCTCCTCTCTCTGTGTACAATATACAGAGAAACTATTGTACACTCCCGAGACAGATGTAGGGGGATATGCGATACGAGAAAGATACGCCAGGATTCTACTATTTTTATTCCCGTATTCAAAAAGTCGTTGTTTTCGGTACAGTATTATTTTATTTTAGTTTTTTCAATCAGAACCAAATCAGAACCAAATTTAGTTGCCTAGAACTATCTCTCCATTGCTGATATTTGGAGGATGTGGGGTTTTTAATATACTCCAACTCTGCTGCCATAACAGCTTGTGTATGGGAGATTACCTTCCAGGTCCTATCATGCCTGATTACTTCTGCAACTGAGCCCCTTAGGGTGACCTTAAAGGCATCCTATGCCACTCCCCTGGAGATATTCTCCTGATTTACCGACCAGTAATTACATATTTCTTTGGCTGTAATGGTAGTGAAAATCGCCTCCGCTAGCCATAACGCACGTAACTGCCAGACCTTATACCCCCTCCCAAGTCATAAGACTAAACCTTAGCATCAGGGGGGAGTAATCTGAGATCGCTCTCGGTAAATATCGTATCACCGCCATTCTCGGAAGCAACTCAGGAGAGACCAGGCACATATCAATTCGGGAGAGGGATCGGTACATGGCTGGTAACATGAGTACTCCCTGCTTTAAGGATTCCTCCACCTCCAGCAGTCCACCAGGTTATATTTACTAACACAGGAAGCTAAAGAAGAGGAGGCAGACTAATCCTTTTGGAATCTGTCTATATTAGGAGATAATACCGAACTGAAATTTCCCGCCAGAACAACCGGTCCCTCAGCCATCTGAAGTAATTGAGCCATAATGACATCCCAGAAGGCAACAGTAAAAGTGGGAGGTAAATACAGGGCCATAAATGTGTAAGTGGCATTATTGATTTGTAGGACTGCAATGACAAATCTGCCATATACGTCCGTGACTATAGATTTAACCATGCAACTTAGCATTTTTGCGATTAGAATCGTCACACCTCTGGCATAATTAGAATAAGTTGAATGAAATATATGGGCTACAAATGCTCTTTTAAGAGCCATGACCTTGGAGCCAGTCAAATGAGTTTCCTGGATAAAAATTAGATGTAGTTTATGCTTATGAATATAATTAAAGACTAACGAACGCCTAACCCTGGCGTTAAAGCCTCTAACATTCCAAGACAGAACTGTTAAGGTTTCTAATGATATCTTGTTCAAGAAACATTAATAACAATACTTCTTAATCCCTTACTCTACACATCAGGAGGTGAGAAAACCTTCCCCCCTTGCGCATAAGGGGGTACCTTCCCACCCTGCCATTTGTTTCACCATTAATGATCACCAGCACAGAAAAAACGAATAAAAGAAAACATTAAAAAAAACTAAAAACTTGAACATTGTCCCGATGATTTGTGAAGTCCCCCCTACCCATCCTGGCTCGTAAACCCAACTCCTATGAGCTTTCACCCTGAACCAAAAAAACAAAAATGGGGAATAGAAAGTTACCGGTACTGCACATATAGCACAGTATGATTTTCAGCTTCCCCAAGGGAAATAGTGTCAGGATCCACGTCACCATTTATATCAACTCTTGTATGAAAGACTGAACACTGCTAGAAACAACTTAGAGAAAACAGGGCCCATCTCTCTCCACAAAATTGGCAGTCTCCACTCCTCTAGACACCTGTGAGAATCTGCCCAGGGAGTCCAGCCACTGGTCAGCTTTGACAGGATCAACAAAAGATTACACTTTGCCTTTATGCACCACCTGTAGCCTGGCTATAAGGGGGCCTTCTGATGAAGAAACCTGATGTAAGTGGGCACTCTGACGGGAATACCTGATTAAGGGCGCACTCTGATGGGGACACCTGATATAAGGGGGTATTCTGATGGTGGCAACTAATTTATGGGGGTAGTCTGATGGGGGCACCCAATGTAATTAATTACTCTGGTAGGGGCACCTGATGTAAGGGGGAACACTATTGAGGACATATACATTTACAGAGTATTACCAGAGTGTGTGGAGGACAATAGGAAAAGTGCCAGAGAGCATGGCTTGGGCAAAAAAAAGGAAAGAAGGCACGTACAATCTTTTTCATGGCACAGACTTGTGATTCAGACCTCGGCCAGAAATTTTTTTAGTGACCGCACCTCCTTGAATCTTAATTCACTTTGCCCTAGAGGCATTAGCACTTCCCACACCCTTCCCCCGGCTCAGGATTCTTATCTCCCCCATCTCTGTGCAGCCACAGGCCTGTAAAGTAGATAGGATGCAGAAACAGCAAGAATAAAAGCACAATTACAGGAAAGGGTGAAACTATTTTCTGTCCCAGAGTGCCATAAGGAGTACCTCTGACATTCGAAAGATTTTATCTCATATAGGGATATATTCCATGGACATAATACTTTATTATTCAATGTACACACGAAGAAGAAGAATTGCGGAAAGTGTAACACCTATACTGCTGTCTGCTTTGCGCAAGAATCATATAAGATCATATCAGATCTTGGCACTCTGACAACTCTCTTCAGGGCACTGATATCTTTACTGTCTCCACACTTACTGCTCTCAGGAAGATATCTTCCTGTCTGTGGATACTCAATGCTAGATGAACAATCTGATACTTATGCTTAAAAAAAGAGAATAATGTCTATAGCTTGGCAAGTTGAGTTGATATCATCCGAGATGTGGGGTTTTTCTTACGTTTTAGTTAGAATCGGGAATGTTTAATATCCCTGTCAGGTTTTTATAGCTATTTGTGTCCTATCTTTGTCTTGTTGGGGAGATGTTCTATAGACATAGTAGGAAGTCCGGAGATATGTTTCTAAAGTGAGGGCATCCCCCCTCTCAAAGATGGCCACATGGTAGGCTGAACTAGAGATTTTCCTCAATTCTTCCATCCACACTAATCAGCATGCATAGATGAATCTCCTGTGCCGGCTATTGTATTTAGACAGCTGGCACCTGTGTCAGAATACCTCAAAAGTAACTACAATCGATTGGCTGCAGTCACTGTTTGACCAACAATTTTCCTCCCCACTCCTTCAACTTTTCAATCAAAGTTTTTTGAGCAGAGCAGTGCGGACAGGTCAGGGCTGGCCCAAGACATTGTGCTGCCTGGGTCCAAGAATGAAATGCTGCCCCCCCCTCTTCCCCCCCAAAAAATTCACACCCTCCAAAAGGCCCCCACATTGTATAGGACTATGAAAGCAGTCAGAGGGGTGTGAGTGTGTACAGAGTGACAGCAGGAGCAGGACAGAGCAGTAGACACCATGCCCGCAGCACTGCATCTTCTGTAGTATGCCCGCAGCCCTGCATAATGGCAGGTAGTGTGGCTGTGGAGGAGTCTCACTTACCTGTTCCTAAAGGCGCCCTAGGATTTAAAAATGGAGCCGCCCGGCACCAGCACGTCACCGCGCATGCGCCGCCGCCGCTCGGGAAAGCCTGTACATGTTCGGCTATTCCTGGAAATAGCCGAACGTGTTCGGGCTTTCCCGAGCGGCGGCGGCGCATGCGCAGTGTGCATGTCAGGCCGGCCGCAGACCTTTTTTTTTTTGCCCCTCTCTAAGTGCCACCTGGGTCCCATGGTCCCACCGGGACCCATGGTAGGGCCGGCCCTGGGACAGGTCCACCCATGGTTAGAAATGATTCACAGGAAATTGACAAAATTCTAACAGTGTTTGGCCAGATTCGGGTTTTTGCCGTGTTTTGTGTTTTCTTGCAGCCGCGATCAGGGTAGGCTAGTGTACATGTAGCCTTGGGGTTCTTTTATGCGGCGATGTGTAATCTGATCAGCAGGGGATCTGCTTACAGATAGCCTGCTGATCAGTCCAGATGATAAGTCCGTGTCCACTCAGTTTATGCAGAGCAGACACAGACAGACTCTGCTCTGTTCTATGGGCGGCCACAAGTAAATGAACTCCGCTGTCTGTTTACACCCGGCTGCCTCCAGTCCAGTCTGCCCAAATGGAGGAGACCGCAGTTCTCCATTTTTTTTAGCGGGCCTGATCAAACCCAGAGGTTGGCCGGTGTAAACAGACACAAGTCTGTTTACACCCACCAGTCCATAGGAATGGCACAACTTAAAAGTCGCACTAGTGGAAACTTAGCCACTAGTCTAGAGTGCAACTTTGGAGTGCGACTTTGATGTCACTTTGAGTGCAGCTTTGATCTAACTTTACACTCTCTGGATCAAAGTTGCATCAAAAGTTGCATCAAAGTAGTGCTGGTACCTTTCCAAGGTCGCTGATTTTCAAAGCGATGGGAACTGGTGCCATTGAAATTAATGGGGTGTGACTTGTCATGCGACGTTGTGTGTCTAAAGTCGCATAACAAGTCACACTAGTGGAAACTAAACTTTAGTCTACGTTTCCACTGCTGTGATTTAGAGTGCGACTTTGATGCAACTTTCACCAACTTTAAAGGTACCTTTCCAAGGTCGTTGATTTTCAAAGTCGCATAGATGGGAACTGGTGCCATTGAAATTATTGGGCCGTGACTTGTCATGCAACTTTGTGTGTCCAAAGTCGCAAGACAAGTCGCACTAGTGGAAACGTAGACTGAGTATAGTTGCCTTACTATGATCACTGTAGACTGTGAGCTGAGACCCCAGAGCACTTCAAGCTACACTGACACTCCCCTCCCCCCCCGTGTCCAGCTCCTTCCTCCAATGGTAATCTTCATTCAAAGCCCAGCACAGCTATAATACTGTCTATGTGCACTGCACCCCGTCCTGTGTGAATTATTTCTTCTATTTCTCATGAATTAGGATGTACAATGCATCCTTACTGATGAGAGAACACTGGGGGGGGGGGGACCTATGATCAGCTCCTCCCATCCTGTATACGCTCACTGGCTACACAGGAACAGTGTCCCTCCCTGGAAGTGATGTCACTGGCTTTCAATAACCACACCCACTTGCTGTTCTTGTGACAGCACTGGATACTGCAAAATAAAGGTAGAAAAACTGTGATTTTTTCATTTTGATACATAAGGCTAAACTCAGCTCACATTATTAATTTCAGGGAAGAATTTAACCTCCCTGGCGGTATCCTAGAGCATGACTCGGGGTGGATTTTTTAGTCCAGGATCGGTATCCCCGAGTCACACTCGGGGTAGATGTGCAGAGAGCGCAGCGGTGTCTCTTACCTTCTCCTGGCGATCCAGCGATGATCTCTCATTGCTGTGACCGCCAGCCGAGATCCCCGCCGCTCGTCCGTCGGTGTGATGACTTCCTAGTTCCGTTCCCTGCAGCAGCAATGCATGGGAGCGGAACTGGGAGGGAAATTCAAAACGTTGCTCAAAACACAAACACATAACACATTTTATATTATATATATATATATATATATATATATACATATATATATATATATATATATATATATATGCATATATATATATATGTATATATATATGCATATATATATATATATATATATGCACACACACACACACATATATATATATATATACCTATATACACACATATATATATATATATATATATATATATATATATATAATAAAATCATATTATTGATTCGATTATAATTCATGCGTTCTATATATATATATACACACACATATATATACATATATACACACACATATATATATATATATATATATATATATATGTATATATATATATATATATATATATATATATATATATATATATATGCACACACACACATATATATATATATATATACCTATATACACACATATATATATATATATATATATATATATATATATATATATAATAAAATTATATTATTGATTCGATTATAATTCATGCGTTTGTGTTTCAAATTTATCACATCTGGGATGTCTACTAGAGTCTTGTTTTGGTCAGGTTTAAGTCAGTAATTACTAAGAATTGTAGGCCTATAATACATAACGCCAAATTTCCATGAAAAAAATTGTACCGCTTTTGGTACAGAATTCCTGACATAATCATACCGCCAGGGAGGTTAAGGTATTAGTCTGTACTTCTGCTTTAATGCCAAGAATAAAATGTTTTTAGAATTTCCCACTCCTGAGAAGCTCTGGACTATATATTTCACTTACAAGCTCTGTGGTCCTACCATATGATGCAATAGAAGTGCCCATTGATTTGCAAGGACCATGGAGCTTATACTCTGGAAACAGCTATTAGCATGTTTGTAAACTGTCAGACTGCATTTTCTCCATACTTATGTTTGTCAACAGACATTATATAACCTTCCTTGCATAACGTTCATTTTTCACCCATGCTCTGGTTCTTTAAAAGTCATGTTAGAATTTTAATATCAATAAGGTCTTTTAGACTGCTGCAGCGCATTATCAGGCAGCCCGTTTATTTTTAATAGGATTGCGCCATAATGCAAATTTCAACAAACGTGCGCCACTTCCTTGACAAAACTCACCTCAATGCAGAGGTGGTTGACATCAGTACATTAAGACACACTAAAAGATACAGGCGTCATGGCGCAACAGACTTAGTTCTGTATTTTACCGCTTACTGTGCATTACCGTCACACACATAAACGAGCAAGGGAATGTAAAGTCTTCGCTATTTTTTAGATAAACAAACGTGTAAAAAAGAGATCAGCGTGATGCAGATAAACTTATAAACACATTGTTGCAGCTGTTTTTAGCAGTATGTTCATTTTGTTACTTCTTAAGTTTAGATTTATTGGTAAAGTTTCAGTAACATTTAACTAGCAGCCTTCCCAGGCCTGCCCCACAGCATAATTCGGAACATACTGCTTAGTCAACATGACAGCCCGCAGCAATTCTAGCAGCAGCTTATGTAAAACCTGACTCTTCTGAAAGTGTGTTGGTGGAATTATTAGCACACACTCTATATACTTTCTTTTAAAGAGGACTAGTCACTAATGGACATTTACAGAATAAGCTGAATTTGGGGCATCCCTGTTCACAAGTACGGCCCCAGTGTGTGTATACTGGCGTACAGACATTGTGTATTTCAGCATGCCATTGATTATGACAAGATGCTAGCAGCAAGTCCTGTATGTGGCACCTGTGACCCCTAAGAGAATTGCACCCACATTTATGTTGTATGGCCCTCTTGTGGCAATGTGCATGTACCTTACCCTCTCTTGCTCAGGGCAGTAAAGTACAGTGCATAAGCATACAGTGGAAAATACCTCTGTTTTTGTGGCGCCCAACAGCCACAACTGCAGAATATTTTTAAACAAATATATAACTCAAGTCTCCTGCTTGGTTGTTAAAAATATGGGACTGCTAACTTAAAGCGGAGTTCCGGGCACAAAATCGATATTTTTTTTTTTTGTGCCCGTCCGCTTCTTCACCTTCACCTGAAAAGGAATTGGATAGTTAGGTTTTTTTTTTTTAAAAACTCACCTTGTAATTGAAGATCGAAAATACTCACCTCAATGTACTTCCTCCCTCTGTGCCGCGGCTCCTCCGTCACTTCCTCCTTCGCGATGATTCCTGGGAGCTGAACGTCATCGATCCCAGGAATCAATGCGACGGCACCGGCCCCGCTCGTCACTTCCGGGGAGACGCGGCATGCCCAGAAGCTGTGGAGGAATGCGGCGCCGCGCCGGAAGTGACGAGAGGGGCCGGTGCAGGCGCATTCTGGGAGAAGAGGACGCGGAAGAAGACGCAGAAGAGGATCGCGCCGGCTTCAGCTGCCCACAAGAGAGATGGAAACGCTGTGGAAGTAATTTTATAAGTAAGTATTTCTTCTTGCAGGTAAGTGCGAACCGGGACAGATCAGAGGCTAGCCATTGTGGAATGTGCTAGCCCTGACTGTCCCGGGGGTATGTTTATTGAAAAATGCTTTCTGTGCCCGGAACTCCGCTTTAAAAGTCCTGAATACTGGATCCAAAAAGTTATTACAGTGCATAAGCAGACAGTGGAAAATACGTCTGTTTTTGTGGCACCCAAGAGACAGAAAATGCAGAATATTTTTAAAACCAATATATAATTCAAACCTCATGCTTGTTTGTTAAAAATATGGGACTGCTGCAACCTTAAAATTCTGAATACTGGATCCAAAAAGTTTTTACAAAAGACAAAAGTGCGCTGTCTTCTTAAATGTCCTCAAAATCACAAGTGCTCATACTGAACAAATTTCAAATCCCGTGATAGAAATACAGTAAACAAACAGTAAAAAATATTTAATATCAAAATAATGTGCAAAACAGCAGCATTAACAAATAGTGGAAAAATACAGATTGTGAAAACATCAATTCACGAACTGCTCTTAAATATTAAATAACATTTCATTTTCAATTACATAAAGTCCATCTAAGTGCTTTTAAAAGTGCTCAGTGCTTGCTCCAGTGAGCACCTGCAGAATACTATCAATATAATCAGATAGCCCGCTTTATCATTTCACTGAAAAGGGTCTCTTATTTATCTAGACAACCCCAGTGGAATATTAATGTAAACGCATTGACACCTGTTTGGGGTACATATCCAAGTTTTACAGCATTCTGACTCCCACGAACAACAAACTTCCTTATATGGAAAAATGGGAAAAAGATATAGGGGAGGTCTTAGACCCTGCAGAATGGCATAGACTGGCACAAGGAGCCACAAAATCAATTATATACACCTCCCTAATAGAGGCCAACTACAAAGTACTAATGAGATGGTACATAGTCCCCACTAGAATTGCCCAATGGGTGCGGGGTGCCTCCCCCCTGTGTATTCAGGGGTGCGGCCAAGAGGGAACGGCCTGTCACGTATAGTGAACGTGCCCAAAAGTGTGCAGATTTTGGATCAGTACCTACAATTTTATCTGTTCCCTCTTGGGGACAAATTTGACTTAGGCACTCCTCGGACACCCTTTTGGGGAGCCCCGAGACTCATTCAGCACCTAATAGCTTTATTTTTACAGCAGCCAGAAACGATTGCAAGATTTTGGAAATCCCTGGTGCTATCTTTTGACCTCTATAAGCACAACTTGTCCTGCATAACGTTAAACAAATGCCTCTCTGCCATTCTGCAGGACAAGCTTCCCCAATTTGAAAAAACCTGGGAACCCTGGATCACCTGCTTGACGGGGACAGCCTCGTCAGATCTGCGGCTAGCCTCTTAGCACCCTAGGAAAGGCTTGTTGTCTCTTTTCCCTTTCTACTTCCTTCATCCCTTTTTTTTCTTGACTCTTTCTCTTCTTCCTACTTATTAAAATCTTTTGATAGTTTGGGGAGTGACGTAAGACCGCTGATCGGCTGCTATTGGTCCCACTCCCCGTCTGAGGGCTGTGTATGCAAACGAAGACAAGCTACCGTGATCAATTCATGGCTGGAATGACCCCTCAGCTTAGATGAGGGCATCCCCTGGTCATGCAGTTCCTTTTCAGAGGATATATTTCTTGTTATTAGGAATAGTCACAGCCCAAAATGACCTAATACCAGTTCCCTAGAGACCAATAGTGTTGTTAATGTTATCATGTACCAGTACTTTTCTATACGGTATTGTATGTTTTTATATCAGTATGGTTTTATGACCTTAATAAAAATGATTGGAAAAAAAAAAATATGATCCAGTGCTCAAAGTGCTTCTCAAAGAGCGAGGCCTCTTACCTGACAGTATTGATCTCTGAAAACAGAGATCGCTTGCGCTGTTTGTTTCTCATTGGAGAGCCGACGCTCTAACCATTGGACATCATGGCCGCTCCGTGACCCCATCAGCAAGATTCAGCAGCAGTGTCGCCACCTCTGGAATATACGTCTCAGCCTTTACTCCACCAGCATGCTCCAGCAAAAATATGTATCCGACACAAAAGGAGAAGCCTCATAGTACCATACTGGTAAAATAGGCGCAGGCGCATTGAATGGTCCCGCCGGCGTGTTATGGATTTTGAATATCGCTTGTAACTCTTTACAATTGTAAGTGCAATTACTTTTTAATAAATTGGATTTTAACAGTATAGCACTATGAGGCTTCTTGTTTTGTGTGTTATACATATTTTTGCTGGAGCATGCTGGTGGAGTAGAGGCTGAGAAGCACTTTGAGCACTGGAGCACTTTTTATAAATACAAGCAAAGAGCACTTTTGAAAGCACTTGGATGGACTTTATTTAATTGAAAATGAACTTTTATTCCATATTTAAAGTGGAACTTCACTCTCTCAGTCAACATTGACTATTATGAATCCTTATGCTGCTAGCATTATCACAGATATGTAATTTGTTCAGTATGAGCACTTGTGATTTTGAGGATATTTAAGGAGACAGCGCACTTTTGTCTTTTGCAGCACATTTTTGCCCATAGGAATGCATTACAGAGAACAAAATGCATGCGGTGCACCGCTGTGTATTTGTGCACATATATAGGCATATTTTTCATACGAATACGAATGCACTTGTACATGCCTTTGCCGGTGGTGATACGTGTAACAAATTTTCTGTAATGCATTTCTATGGGCAAAATGCACTACAGCAGGGGTTCCCAGGTGTCACAACAACAACTCTACTTTGCGGCCATGTTTAAGAGGCCTAACAGTGCAGTTTTATGAACTGCTGCAGCTATGCGCAATTTATAACTAGTATAACGGCTTTTTTGTTAAAGCGAGAAAGCCACATTAAAGTAAACGCTGCAGGAAATTTGGAGGCTGTCATTGCTGTCCCTTACTTCTGAATATGCTAGATGCCTGACTGCCATGTTTACCCAATGGCTTCATTACTCTCCTAGGTCCTAGTCGCACTTCACATAGCAGGAACACGCGTTCCCACTCGCGTTTTATCGTGTTGCACATAGGGTAGTCCATTTACTGCATTGGTATAAGAATTTAAATACTGAGAATCAGATAATACAAATAGTCATTTTTTACGGATTCTCTTAAAATAGCGCAGCAATTGTGTTAAAAAAAGATTGGTTAAAACATAGACCCTTTCTTAGATCAATTCCCTATTGTAATTAGAAGTCAGCTCTGGAAGAAGGAACTCCAAAAAGAAGAAGAGGATTGCCAGATGTGAGCTGGCCTGGAGCGAAGGAGGGTGGGGACATTGCAGGATTTTTGCTGTTACATCTGTTTGGGAGTCACCACACCACGTGGAGTACAAGCCCAGGGAAATATTGCCTTTTTAGGAGACTGACGGGAGCCACTGACCTCTTCTGTGTTCACAAGGGAGTGTGGGAGACATTCTAATGATTAAGTAAAAAAGAATTAATGAAATGT
This sequence comes from Pelophylax lessonae, assembly GCF_965119305.1. Lineage (NCBI taxonomy): Eukaryota > Metazoa > Chordata > Amphibia > Anura > Ranidae > Pelophylax > Pelophylax lessonae. The sequence continues at coordinate 183,110,670 of NC_138778.1, forward strand.
TACGGATGTGCTATGCAAGCTTTGAGCTGCTGTGGGACTAAAAGTCCCAGCATTTTTTAACCTTTTTAACAATTAAAGAACAGCCTGTACAAATATCTTGCACATGGGGCCACGGCTACATAACTATGCAGAAGAATTTGGATTATTGCCTAAATTTTGTAAAAATGTAACTTTTTATTTTTGTTTGAGTGGGGAAGGGAAAGAACCTATGGCATGTTTTAATTGCAGTGCTTGGCATTGCTAGCATCGGGCACCCGAAGTATATACCTCGCAGCTTTTGTGGGGTGCCCCGGGTCCCAATTCTGTGACTGCCTACAATTTTTTTACATTTAAAAGTTTTGCCCTTTCAGTGCCATTCGAACTGAAGCCACCAGCAGACTTCAGATAGAGCGGCCCGACTATCGCACCTCACATACTGTGGCAGGGAGGCTCCTTCTTGGGGCTGATGTGTCTCACAGCTGAGGGGAGGACTTTACTGTGTACTGGGGGAGGGAGAGACATGTACTGATGAATGGACTTGGAGGGTGATATTTTACCTGCACTCTATGTAATGCATGAATGTCTGTGCATTACACACTCCTAGCCACTGCCCTCTGTGCATTATGTACTTCTGTCTCATGCACTCATTGCAATACACACTCTTGACTTCTGCACTCTCTGTGTATTATGTACCCTAACCCCTGCACTCTCTGCATTACCCACTCCTGATCCCTACACTCTGCATGTTATGCACTCCTGACCCCTGCTCTCTGTACACTATGCACTCCTGACCCCTGCTCTCTGTACGCTATGCACTCCTGACCCCTGCTCTCTGTACGCTATGCACTCCTGATCCCTGCACTCTGCATGTTATGCACTCCTGCCTGGCCCCTGCTCTCTGTGTGTTATGCACTCCTGACCCCCTGCACTCTACAGTATGCGTTATGCACTCCTGACCCCAACACTCTGTGCGTTATGCACTTCTGACCCCTGCACTCTATGCGTTATGCACTCCTGACCCCTGCTCTATATGCGTTATGCACTCCTGACCCCTGCACTTTGTGCATTATGCACTCCTGACCCTACAGTCTGTGCATTATGCACTCCTGACCTCTACACTCTGTGCATTATGCGCTCCTGACCCCTACACTCTGTGTGTTATGCACTCCTGACCCTTGCACTCTGTTACACACTCCTGTGCCCTGCACTCTGTGCATTATTTCCTCCTGACCCCACACTCTCTGCATTACCTACACCTGAGCATGGCACTGTGTTTTACCTACTCCTACTCCCAGCAGCCTGTGTATTACACAGTCTTGACCCCTGCATTCTGTACTTTACATTCTCCTAAACCCCTGCACTCTGTGCATTATGTTCTCCTGACCCTTGCACTATACACACTGTACATTACATACTCCTGACCTCTGGACTCAGGGCTGCTGATAAGGCAGTACAACTGGCCCTGTTTTACCGGGCCCCATCAGCTCAACAGGGGGGCCTCTGCATATTTATAGTTCATTTCTGTCAAAGAAAAAAATAGGGCTTACTAATCTACACCCTCCCCCCTTCCTACTTGCTTAGGCGGTGTATAATTACATTTTCCTGGGCCCCATTAGGTCGACAGAGGGGCCCAGGATGTGAAGGCCAGGAGGGACTTTTTCGGGGTAGAGGTACACAATTCAGGACCGCAAGTTGCGCTGCTCAATTGTAGGCTGCCTTTTCTGCCAAAGTGATCCCAGTAAACATACTCTGCTCCCTCAGCCAGGTGTCAAGACTGATGTGAGGTGGCTGAAAGGGAGCAGCAACTCTAATCCCGGCGGCGGCAGGTGGTGTGGTTCACATACCTATTGGATACTGACTATATTATCTTATGGTTGTAGTCTGTAACACAGTAATAACAAAGTCTGCACCCAATAGCCATGTTAAACTGTGACAGAATCATACAGCTTTTACCGCCTCCAAACCCTCCACTTTAACCCCTTAAAGCAAAAAGCTGGGCTTTAATGCCCACATGCTGCACATATGCTTTTCCGGGCAAGCAATGCATTTTGTTTTAAGGTGGGGCCAGGAATGGGGTCAAGGGTGGGATTGAAGATGGGGCCCCATCAGGCAGGCTGTACGATCTGTGCTGTAGATCAGCAGCAATACAACCCGTTCATTCAGCCAATTATGTCTCTTCTCACCAAGACAACAACAAGATGAACAAATCTCCACCCCCCTAGCAATCAGCAGTCAATCCATTATCCGGTCCACCGGAGCCAGACCACGGGGCCCAAAGTTTACCAAATTTACCAAACCTCCCCCTATGCTGGAATATATATATTTCCAGTCTGAGGGTATCTCCCATTTGAGCTATTCACTGTAGGGAGTTTGATGGATGTCCAGTGTCTTAATATTGGCTTGCGGGCCTGGAACAGTGCCCTGGCTATGGCCTGTTTTGGAATATCCTCTACTGCGAGATCACAAAATACTCCCAACAAACATTGTCTTGGTTCCTCAGGCAGCTGGACCTTATTTAATGTAGTTATAACTCCCTTTCCATACAGATGTAGCTTTGGGCACTGCCACATAAGGTGGATTAAATCACTGTGGTCTCTGCTGCACCTTGTGCAGATGGCACTTTCCCTCCTTCCCATACGGTACAATCTCACAGTTGCGTAAAAGGGTTCAAATAGATAATAAGAAGTATTTATGTGGATTATATTATTATTATATTAATAATCCAGATATATACTTATTATTTATTTTAACCCCTTTCATAAAACTTTACTATATAGTAAGCTTCTGTCATTCAATTTAATATTACTTCTAGCCATCTTTCTCAACCTAGCCCTGATGCACTTTATATATCAATGTCTCCTATAGAAAGGCTCACCTCTAGAACACAGGGATACTATTGGCTCACTTTCTAGTGAGGACCTCCGTGAGTTATTGATCGATACCCACTCCGGTGCAGATGAGACAATCACATCTGTCTCCCAGTTCTTTACCTTCTTCTTTTTCTTTGGTTTTGTTTTACACGGCTTTTTGGTCATTAGGAATATTCTAACTGGTACGTAATTATTTAATTAAGACGTACTACATGTACATGTAAACACAATTGTTGCATGATTAAAATGATGTTTTCTATTAATATGATGCAGGCACATATACAACTCCATATAATATACCCCTGAGGAAAGATTTAATCTGAAACGCGTCGGGTCTTGGAGATACTGTTACTGTGATGTTCCATATATTCTGATAATCATCTTCTATAACCGGTGAAAATATTTTATTTGTGTGTATACATATTGATCATTGCCATGTTGTAATCTTTTCTCCGATTTGCTTGATTTATGTTACTTTCATTATTATAAATTTAAAAGAAAAAAAGTTTTTTTTACAAAATACATTTTCTTTTGATGTTTGGTTACCTACACAGTCCTACCCATTCAGGGGGGTTTTAGGTTCACAGAAGAACAATAAAAACATAACAGAGGTTCTAAAACCTCACCATTATGTTCAAATCTATCATTTCCACTGCTGGTTGAAAATGCTAGTTGCCTGATTGTCTTTGGCTTTAGTACTATGAGTCACTATCCTAGAATAAGCATAAAGTCAGTAGAAGGCCAAGAGTACTTGATCTGCAAGCTTGTTACAGATCACTTATTCAGCGCGTTTTGAAGCTTTGCATTCAGCATGTCAGCCAGCTAGCATTTTAACAAGGAAGTTAGCAACAGCAATAGGCAAAGACAGCTCTATGTACCAGAGAAAATGCGAAGTATTAATTCTCTCTGTTGGATTAATGTACTGTTTAGGGGTCTTGCCTTGTAGCTCTGGGCCCTGAGTTGGATCCCTCTAAGGATGCTGTGTGGAGTTTTTCCCTTCCCTGTATGCTAGTATAGATTTCCTCCAAGTGCTCCAGTTATCTCCCACAATGCAAAGACATTGTGGTTTGTTTACTGACTTCCTGCCAAATTGGCCATGGTGTGTGCCATGGGGAGATTAGAGTGCAAGCTCGGTCTAGAGACTATCATGGGTGGGTTTATGTACTGTAAGCACTGCATAATATGTACTTTCTATATACATATGGGAAATAAACTATATTCAATGCTACATGAACATTGTAAGTTCTCTAAAAGTGTTACCAAACCCGGGAGCCTGCAATTACTATATCTGATCTCCCACAGTACACAGAACATGGAAATGCAATTATTTTAGTAAATACAAACTACTAAATAACTTTTCTCATCAGCAGTATAGAACAATCTTGTGATTTCTATCAGTGACCAGCCAAGCACTGGTTAAAGCTTGTAGGAGTTTTCATTCTCCTCTGACTGTCCTATAAGGCTGCATGACCCGTGACTCTCTGTCTGGACAGTGCTGATTGGTCCTGTACTGATCGCATGCACCTTCCCCCCCAAAAAAAATAATAATAATAACTCTCTAGCAATACACACTAAACTGAGCATGTGCAGAGTGCTTCCTAGGGTTCTTAGCTATTAGAAGATAGAAGGGGAGGATCAGAGAAGACAGGATCAAACAGCCTTTTTACACAATGTGGAGGATTAATTCCTTAGGTAAGTATAACAAGCATGCTTTACTGCATGTACAGACTGATTTTATTGTTGTGAGTTTAGAAACACTTTGATGTTCCTAAAGTAACAGTAGAAGCTATAAAGTGAAGTTACCACTTCTGGTGTTCCCAAATGATAAAAGATCAGATGATGCAGTCCCCCAGACTCTTTCTGTATCTAAAGCCATTTTATATGTATATTTTTAGTTTCGGATAGAGTGTGTGTTCGGGGAGGATAATCGGGGGTACAGGTTAGAACCGCTGTCAAATTGTTATTGCTTTCTTTGTCCCTTAGTTAGGGAGATACCCTCTCCCTCTTTTTGTCCTAGTAAATATTATCACCAGAACAGAATGTTGTAGGAAATCCAACTGCTGAACAGGAGAAGGGGGCAATCAGGCATGGACTCTTTAATCTGACCACGCTCACTTAAATATCTAAAAAACGAAAGTAAAAAGATGAAAGTTTTCCTTGACAGAGCACCACTGAAATTCATACACAGAAAACGGAGGTGTCAAAATATCATTAGACCTCATGCACATTGGGCGTTTATCATATAGGTGCCGGACTGCTTATATTCCAGGCATTCGGCCCTGGGCACATATTGCTCCAAAGATTAATATCACCTAAATGCACCATCTAGCCATATCTCCCTGCAACAGCTTTCAGCCTCTCATAGAGTTCAACAGGCTTCTAGCAGCAGGACTGGTTGGTGCACCTGCACCTAAGTGCTGAAGTCTCATGCACCCATCTAAATGCCCAGTAAGCTGGCCATACATGGGACCCATATGCAGTGTTGGGTGTAACTAGTTACAAAGTAACGGATTATAGTAACTACATTACTTTTTTTGGTAACTAAGTAAAGTAACTAGTTACAATACTAATATTGGTAACTACACTACTTTACTAGGCTATAGGAAGTAACTACACTACTTTACTAGGCTATAGGAACGCACTTTCCTGCGTTACCCAAGCCGTGCGATACAATCGTTATTTCGAAGAATAGAGAGGGATGAAGTTTATGACTTTTTGTTGCACTTTATGTTTTATTCTGTTTTTTCAGGTTTTGTTCTCATGTTTCCCAAAGCCTGTGTTTATACAATAAACTCTATGCAGAAAGAGTGTCATGTATCTTCTTCTTCTACACGGTCAATTAAGAAAGAAGAAAGTAAAGTAATAAGTAGTGAAGTTACTTTTCAAATGCAGTAACTAGTAAAGTAATCTCATTACAATTTACAGAAGTAACTAGTTAAATTTTTTGAGTAACTACCCCAACACTGCCCATATGTGGCCACTGTAGTTGAACAGAAGTCGATCTCTTTTGGTATATCTTCGCTCAATCAGCGAGGCAGGCTTTAGGCACTGATTTGGGTATTCTGACAGTGGAAGGTTTCACACATCCACAATGAAGGTGTGGATGGGGGAGTTGGGTCTGTTTTTTTTTTTTCATCCAACCTGTTGGTTGAACGAAAAACCTTACCCTTGTATGGCCAACTTTAGACCTGCAGGGTTAGGTGACTCATTGCTATCTGGTCCCCCTATCCCCTTCAGTCCTGCTCCTAGATTTATCCGCAACTGTCTAGAGTTGGCAAGAAAGAGCAAAAATGAAAGAAAAAATAAACCCAAATATTACTTATTGTCCTTTTTTACCTTTTTTTACCCCCTGCATGCATATAGCCTCACCGCATTATGGTAGTTCAGCCCTGGGTTCACTATATCAGTTGCATTGGTTCTGTATATATGCAGCAAAAATACGAGTTTTTGCGTAAAGCTCTTTACTCTTATGAGTGATGAGAGATGATGAATGTCCTTACCGCTTGAGAGCACCAGGCACATGATGGACTGACGGCGAGGCATTGCTTGCAGGAGCTGACTCCTCTGGTAGCGCAGATAGAGGCTGTAACACACAGATACTTTAATGTTAAAAGCAGAACTGTCAGTCATATGCACACTTATACATGATTACAAGATAAAAACTGAGAATTTCATTTTTCAAAAAATGAAACCCCTGAAGGTCAATTATACTTTCTATATTGAATTATATATTTGGTACTTTAGTAAATGTCATTGCAGATTGTTACCAGTTTTCTCTTGTGTAGATACTAAGACTGATAATTTCACTGCAACTGCTGGAAGTCCACAGAGACAGCCCGGTGGCGGTAAAAAAAACAAAAGGGAACTGTAAAGATATTTTTATCAAATATTAAAAAAGAGTATTATATAATCTTATTTCCAACCAACAGCTGGAGCTTTAGGCTCACTTTCACATGTTTTTTTTAGTTTCTTCATAAAAAGGAGTTCCAACCTGTAAAAGAAATAAAAATAGAAGCCAGCAGCTACAAATACTGTAGCTGCTGACTTTAAAAATAAGGACACTTACCTGTCAAGGAATCCCACGATGTCGGCACCCCAAGCCGATCCGTCCATTGGCGGCGCCAGCATCTTCACTAAGGGAAACAGGAAGGGAAGCCTTGCGGCTTCACAGCCTGTTTCCTAATGTGCATATGCAAGTCGCACTGGGCTTTCTGAATGGTCCTGCTGTCTTCTAGAACCTGTGTATCTTCCAGAAGGCAGGAAGGGGGAAGGAAGAGGGAACACAAATTTCATAGATAGCCGCAATCGTGTGGCGATCTTACACGGATGTGGGAGAGGTTACCTGGTTTTGAGTTGAGTGCATGTGCTCAGCGTCATATCCAGAGGTTGTCTTTGGGAAATAGACGTATGAGTGCTGCCTGCATTGCTGCAGAGGTTGAAGGGGTGGGGGGTCAGCCTGTCAGTGCTCAGACTATACGCCGCACACTGCATCAAATTGGTCTGCATGGCTGTTGTCCCAGAAGGAAGCCTCTTCTTAAGATGATGCACAAGAAAGCCCACAAAAAGTTTGCTGAAGACAAGCAGACTAAGGACATGGATTACTGGAACCATGTCCTGTAGTCTGATAAACTTATTTGGTTCACATGGTGTCAAGCGTGTGTCGCGGCAACCAGGTGAGGAGTACAAAGACAAGTGTGTCTTGCCTGCAGTCAAGCATGGTGGTATGAGTGTCATGGTCTGGAGCTGCATGAGTGCTGCCGACACTGGGGAGCTACAGTTCATTGAGGGAGCCATGAATGCCAACATGTACTGGAACATACTGAAGCAGAGCATGATCCCCCTCCCTTCAGAGACTGGGCCGCAAGCCAGTTTTCCAACATAATAATGACCCCAAAAACACCTCCAAGACGACCACTGCCTTGCTAAAGAAGCTGAGGGTAAAGGTGATGGACTGGCCAAGCATGTCTCCAGACCTAAACCCTATTAAGCATCTGTAGGGCATCCTCAAAGGTGGAGAAGTGCAAGATCTCTAACATCCACCAGCTCTGTGATGTCATCATGGAGGAGTGGAAGAGGACTCCAGTGGCAACCTGTGAAGCTCTGGTGAACTCCAAACTTGATTTGCCTGAGGAAGAAGCACGCATGCTTCGAACGCGCGCACCTCCCACTCCACCTTCTACCCGGAAGTGAAGTTAGCGGCTCTTCTCTGAGGGACACCGCGTACCCAGAAGTGCTGGGAACCACCAGCACAGCCGGAACCAGTGAAGATTCCCTGGATCCCCGCTGCTCGTCCTCCCACTGGAGTGGATAAACCCTTTTACATGCTGGTTTATCATGCCCATCTTGTTAGTTTGCATTTGTCTATTGTCATTAAATGCATCTTTTATACAGCACTTAGATGGCGCTGCTCTCCTTTCTCTCTGGTGAACTCCATGCCCAAGAGGGTTAAGGCAGTGCTGGATAATAATGGTGGTCACACAAATTATTGACACTTTGTTCCCAATTTGGACAATTTCACTTAGGGGTGTACTCACTTTTGTGAGATACTGTATATATAATATATATGTTTAAATAAAATTGACCCAAATGAATATAGTTTCCTTTTAAGGATATACCAGTCATGCCATATCTCATGCAACAATCTATCTTAATTTACACCGGTGAAGATTCTGGGAAATCCTGTCTACAAACTGAATACTGTTGCCATGGTGACGGAAAAGAAATTAGACATTTTGTAGCAAATTTAGAAAATGTCTTGCTCCAGAATGAGATGTAAAGGTATTTTATTAACAGCATAGCTTTGTGGCAATTAGATATTTAATTTAAAGTGGAACTTCACTCTCTCAATCAACATTGACTATTTTTAATCCTTTTGCTATTAGTATCAGTAAATACATAGGAAAGTGATATCATAATTACTTGTTTTAACGTTTTTTTACAATAATTCCGTTACTTCCTGGTTTCCATGCCTGGGCAAATGATGTCATACATCCCAAGAGTCTTCAGGAGAGGAGGAGGGGATTTCTCAGATAAGCACACCCTCCTGGGTGCATGCCTGAGCCCTGAGCTAAGGGCAGATGAACTCCAGGAAGGAAATGCTACCGGAATCTGCCTTCACTAAAAATGGCCACAGCCAGAAATGCTAGGGGGTGTTTTTCAAAGTGATTTCTCATCAAAATAAAGCATGGAGACATGGATGGATGAGGGAGTTTTCTTTGAATATTAAAAATGAATTAAACAGCTTTTTTAGTTTGTGGTGCTCAGATGCAGTGTAGTTCCACTTTAAGTGAAGTGAAGTGAAATATTTCACTTTGTAAAACAACCCATTTGGTTTAAAATACAAATAAAAGGCAAACAATTGTGAAAACAGATATAAAAAAAAATATATAAATACCTTTGTTTATTTTTTATAAGTGATCAAATGATTTCTGTTCTCATCTGCATAATGGGCTTGGAGAGGTAGGGGTAGAGAAGCAATAGTACAAAGATCTTCTAAGTGATTAGCTGTGCAAGGGGGTGCGAGGACAAATCTGGTCATTGGAGGACAGGCAGGCTGTTTTCCCAGCCCATTTAGAAAACTGACCATGCTGGGAAAGATGTGCTCTTTTGCCTAGCATGGTCAGTTTGAAGTAGGAAAGCACTCCTTTTTAGTGGTTGAACTAGATGGACTTGTGTCTTTTTTCAACCAGACTTACTATGTAAAGCAGGGGGACTGGCAGGATCACCTGATATTTCACACAAAGGAGGCAATACAAAGAGAACAGGATACTTTTAACACATGTACATAGTGCAAGAGGCACATATCAGGAATACAAATTGTTGGGGTAACATATTCTTTAACCAGTTCCAGACCGCCCACCGCATATATACCCAGCTGTGCAACATCACGTACATGTATGTGATTTTCTGCTCCTGCTGTGATTGGACACAGCGGGAGCCAATCGGCGGGTCTGGCGGCAGTGATGGCCGCCCAGGAACCGCCGATCATTCGGTGGAATGACAGAACAAGGCAGACCGCTGTTCTGTCAGGGAGTAAAAGAGAGATCTTGTGTTTCAGCTAAGCTACGCTAGCATTGTTCACAATCCCACTCATGTGCTAACTAAATCAATACATAATAAATGTTGCGCTATGTGAAGATAAGATAACTGTACAATCAGAATATAACAATATTAAAATATTAAAAAGTTCATACATATAGTGAAATATTGTCCAACATCAACGTGCAACCACCATATAACAACAAAAGAGTCCATGCAAATTATTGCTTGCAGAGAAAATATAAAGCGAAAAAAATCAATCAAAAAAACACACACTGCTTGATCCGCCATGCAATTCCTTCTCAGTGCAAAAAAAACAATCACAGACAAACCTAGCCTCCAGCTCCACGTTGGTTCCTAGGTGTTGTCACCGTCCTGGCCCCTCCCCTACGCATATCGATACAGGCTCACGTGTCTTCCTTAGGGGAATTCTAATCGGATGTCCAATTAGGTCCAATTAGAATTACCCCTGAGGAAGACACGTGACCCTGTGTCGATAAGCGTAAGGGAGGGGCCAGGATGGTGACGACACCTAGGAACCAACGTGGAGCTAAAGGCTAGATCTGTTTGTGAAGCTGCTGTTTACACTGATTGCCCCATAAACGATGTATCTTTGGACTGTGAACGCTTGTGTTGGTTTGGTGCGCTGCAAGCACCTGTAAAGAGCGAGTACTCTGTCATCTTTTTTAATAAATGTAAATTTTAAAAGGGTATAAGGCAGCACTATTGTCTTTTTTATCTTTCATTCATTATATTGGGATACTACAATCCGTAATGAGAGGAGCCTAGAAGAAGGGTTGGAGAAGTTGGATATAGCCAATAGTGGGCTAAAAAGCTGGTGTGGACCACCCTTAATTGCGGTGATCACATTACCCCAGGTGAGAATATTCCTGGTGGGGGAGCACATCGAGGTGGCACACTATTAGTATTTTGCACTGAGAAGGAATTGCATGGCGGATCAAGCAGTGTTTTTTTTTTTTTTTTTGCTTTATATTTTCTTTGCAAGCAATCATTTGCATGAACTCTTTTGTTGTTACATGCTGATTGCATGTTTATGTTGGACAATATTTCACTATATGTATGCACTTTTAATATTTTAAGAAGATTCTCAATTTAAAAATAAATGCCAGAAGAAGTATCATATAAAATCACACCATGGGTGGCCATACAGAGGCAGATGAGTCACCAAGAACGAGTGGCGATACATCTGCTCGGAATTAAATAAGTGGTGTATTGCCAGGAGCTTCTGCAACCTTCTTCCCATAAGGGTCCTTTAAATCAGTCTGAAATGTGCCACAGACATACACGATAATGTGTCTTAAGCCCCGTACACACGTACCGATCGTCGGCATACAAACGTTCGTCTTTTCTCCCCGGGATGTCGGTGTCTGTTGAAAAGTGCAAAGACTGCCCAAGAATTTTGTCCGCCGACTACAGCCGACTGCAGAAGTGATGTCATGTAATGGTTAACTTTCCCTGTGTTTTTTCTTTTCTGAGCATGCCCAGTCTTGCAAATCTGCGGTCTGTCGGCAGAATTCTGTACTGACTGGCGAACAATCGTCCATTCTGGTGTCGGCATACAAAAATTTTCATGTTTGCAAGAAAGACTCTTGTCCGCAGAATGTGCGCAGACAGCTGTTGGAGGCACCATACTAACAAGCGTACAATCGGCAGATCTTTCGTCCGCCGACGTTTGTATGACGACGATCGGTACGTGTGTACGGGCCTTTAGACACGTCTATATCTATTACAAATGTGTCCTGGCAGAGCCAAAGCTACTGTCGTATCATTCCTGTGTATAGACAACTGTACATCCCCAATCCAACAGGAAATGTGCCACACACACGTGATACTGAGGCTGATTTATTAAAAGGATTTAAGAATCTTCACACAAGAAATGGTAAAAATTTTCACTTTATTCATCCAATCATGTAAAAAGCAAATCCCTGTTTATTCTTTTTTTTTGATAGCATACTTGCCAACTGTCCCTTTTTTCCTGGAACAGTCCCTGCAAATAGGAGCCTGTCCCAGGTAATTTATATTGTCCCTGGAAGCGCCTGTTAATCAGGCTGCCCACAAATGTTATGCAGAAGTAGTGCAGCTGAATGGGAGACTAAAGCAGGCCATAGACGATTCGAATTTCGTTCGAAAATCGTAAATGGCAGTGTTATCGAACGATTTTCGTATCGTTAGTGTGGTATGAAAAACGTTTGATTTTCGTACGACAGCAAAAATTCACATATCCAACATGTTGGGTTTTTTTGCGAAAATCGGCCGAATTTCGTATCATTAGTGGGTGAGTTGTATGATTTTGCATAACAAAACACAGAACAGTAGGGAGTGTGTCCGGTAGAGATGTGGTTAAAAGGCACAAAAAATAGTGTTTTGTCGTACGATTTTCGGCTCACATTGATGGTACACTCGATGATGTGCACGAGTGCCGCTTTCGTTTATCGAACGATAAATCGTACGAAATTCAAATCGTCTATGGCCTGCTTTATTCCAAATCTGCTACTGTGGCCTTAAAGCGGAGTTCCATCCGAAAATGAAAGTTCGTTCCATCTTCTCGCTCAAATGGATAATCGCAATTTTTTTTTTTTTACTTACCTTGTTTAGAAGAAAATATACTTACCTTACTTCCTCTTCCTCCCCTCGGCGGCCGCGGCGATTCGTCACTTCCTGGCTTGCAATGATTCCTGGGAGCTGAACGTCATCGCTCCCAGGAATCAATGCGCCTGCACCGGCCCAACGTCAGTTCCGGTGCAGGCGCCGTCATACCTTGCTAAACAGCTTCTGGGCATGCCCAGAAGCTGTGCAGGGATGACGCTGTGGCACCGGAAGTGACGGCGGGGCCAGCGCAGTGCATCGTGGGACCGAAGAGGACGGAAGAGGACGCAGAAGAGGATCGCGCTGGCTTCAAGCTGCCCACACCTGAGATGGCAGCGCTGGAGAATACATTTTCAAGGTAAGTATTTCTTCTTGCAGGTAAGTGCAACCCGGGACAGTTCAGAGGCTAGCCATTGTGGAATGTACTAGCCCTGACTGTCCCGGGGGTATTTTTATTTATTTTTTTGTTTTTTAGGTGGAACTTCGCTTTAAGTTTGAAATTCCCTTTTTAATTTCCTGTAATTCTCTCTATTGAGTAGACTATATAATCTGATAAGTAGGCGCGATTAATTATGCAGAATGGGCGGAGCTTAGGGAAGTGGGTGTGGTAATTGATAGCTGTGCTGGAAATTTTTATTAAATATTGGCAACTATGTGATAGGGTCCTCAAAGTGAACAGGAATTTGTTTTTCATGAGTCAATAAGTGAATATCAGATACTTTATTTTGTGAAGATTTGCCACCCCTTTAGTAAACCAGCCCAAATACGTACGCATGCAACACAATCAGTAATTTTACTCCAACATGGCTTTATTTACCTCCACTTTCCTTATCGCCAATATTCTGGTATTTCTGAATTAGTCACAACAATACCACCATACGGTAAAAATAACACAAAATCAGAACTACCTAAGTTTGTCGCACATGTCAGTACTAACAATGGAAACGTCACAGGCTTTTCATGAATTGGTGCTATGCGTTGCATCTTGGAGACAATTTTGCAACAAAATTTGTCTTTAACGCTAGGTTCACACAAGTGCGACCTGTGTTATGTGTGTAGGCAGCTCATTCATTACAGTGGGCTGCCCTACCCACAAAGTTGTAGGGAATAACGTCCCTGCCTTCTTTTTTTTTCAAATTGCGCTGCACCATGGGACTTGGCACACACAAAAACGCGTTGCATTTTCCGATGCGATGTGGGGTGTGCCATTAACGCATATACTAAAGACCAGCCTTTGGTCCGTGGGTTTGATATGCATGCAATTTTGCAAGCATTCTCGACCCATACAAGTGTGAACCTAGGCTATGTTCCTTTGGAACAGATTTGTTGTCTTTCCATTACTCTCCCAACTTCTCCAAATCGCTTCTCTGCCTGTAAACTCCACCACTTGTCATGAGAGATGCCTGTGTTAGTTCTGTCAAAGCTGTGACAGATGCATTCGCACCCTACCAACACGTACATGAATCTATCGCAAGATCCACCATTTATTTCACTATCACAAGTATCTACAACACTCTTTATGAATTCCAGGGTAAAGAAAGCAACATTGAAACTCTCAAAGCTTAGTGGCGCAAAATGATGGAAGCTGTATGATAGCTTTATGCAGGGATTTTTTTCAGCGGGAATGCGGGGTTCCTCTGTATGTATGTAATGGCAAGGGGTGCTAGGGGTGTGCTGGAGGTTTTATTGACGCTGACTGCTGGGGAATCAATTGTTGCTGGAGGGGATCTATTTTTGTGGGAGGGGTCTATAGTTGCTGGTGGAGGATCTATTACTGCTGGGGGGTGGGTCTTATGTTGCTGGGGGGGTCAATTGTTGCTAGGGGGTCAAATTAAACTTTTATCATTTTTTTCACACAAATAGAGCTTCCTTTTGGTGGCACCGCTGGGTTTTTTATTTCTTACAAAAAAAAAAAAAAGACAGAAAAGTTTGAAAATACATAATTTTTCTCCTTCATTGATGTGCGCTTATGAGGCGGCACTGATGGGCACTGATGCGTTGGAACTTATGGGCACTGATGAGGTGGCACTGATGAGGAGGTACTAATATGCCATAGTGATGGGCACTGATAGGTGGCACTGATGAGCACTGAGAGGTGGCACTGATGGGCAGCACAGATGGGCACTGATGGGTAGCACTGATGAGCACTGACAGGCGGCACTGATGGTCGGCACTAATGGGCAGCACAGATGAGCAGGCACTGATGGGCACTGACTGGCAGCACTATGGGCACTGATTGTGGGCACTGACGTGCACTGTTTTTTAACTTTTCTGTAATCAGGGCACTGATGATCAGTGCCCTGATTACCTGTCCTAGACTCCCCTTTGAGGAGGAGCTGCTGATCGGCTCTCCTCGCCACACACTCTGACAGTGTGAGGTGAGAAGAGCCGATAAAGGGCACTTCCTCATTTACATGTGACTGGCTGTGATTGGACACAGCCGATCACATGGGTAAAGAGCCAAGTCATTGGCTCTTTACCAAGATGGGGATCGCACCGTGTCCTAGCAACATGGTGTGGTCACGGCCGCCGCACTGCGTGCACCCGCGGGCGCGTGAGAGAGGCCGTTCTGGGGCGCCGTCATATGACGTAGTCCCAGAACGAGAGCCGAACTGCTCCGCCGTCATTTGACAGTGGGCGGACGGTAAGTGGTTAATCGCTTACACATGACTCACTATTCTTTGGATTCTTTTTGATCTCTTTGGATCTCTTATTTTTATTTTTCACCAGATAGACTATTTATGGGACAATTATACCATCACTAGGGTTGAGCGGACACCTAGATGTCCGTGTTCGACGGGTTCGGCCGAACTTTAAAAAAAAGTCCGGGTCCGTGTCCCGGACTTTTACCGAACTTTTCCCGGACACCGAACCCCATTGAAGTCAATGGGGACCCGAACTTTAAGGCACTAAAATGGCTCTAAAACACCAAAGGAAAGGGCTAGAGTGCTGCAAATGGCAGCAAAACGTAATTAAGAGCATGGCAAGTGCTCTGCAAACAAATGTGGATAGGGAAATAACTTAAAACAACAAAAAAAAACAGAAAAATAAAACAATGTTCTTCTTCATCTCTGAAGGACGAGGCCCATATGGAGTAGGAGGGAGGTTGAGGTGGTGGTGGATGTGGCGGTGACATAGGCGTGCGCACAGGGTGTGCTGGGTGTGCCTGGGCACACCCTAATCACCTAGGGCACATAGCATTGCCAGTGAGGAGATGGGAAAGATCTCCCTGGGACCTGCTCTGCTCTATTTCTCCTTGCCTACAGGTACATGGCCCCGATACATTACTCTCCCTGCTGGCAAACACATGCATGTGTATTTCAACTTTGGGGTGCACACCTTAATGCAATAGGCTGCGCACACCTATGGGCGGTGTAGGTGGAAGCGGCGGTGGAGGAGGACCAGGGCCGGATTAACAGCATCATGGGCTTGGTGCTGAGGATTTTGAAGGGCCTTAGGGCCGTGCCTTGCCATGCACCCAGAGGAGGAAGGGTGCAGCCATGCATGCCTAATTCAACATGGGATGCTGTCTCTGAAGCCCATAAACACATCCATGCATCGCCAACTGTCCCTCCTTGTCCGGCCTTCACGCTGTGTGGGGAGGTTCTGAGGGTGCTGCCTGGGGAAGCGAGCATAGAAGCCAGACTTCTGTGTTTACAAGTGACAGAAGAGCGGTAACAGTGAATATGGCCAACCCGGGGCCTATATAAAAGGTAGGGGCCTGGAGCTGCAGCTCCAATAGCCCCTACATTAATCTGGCCCTGAGGAGGAGGACGAGGTAGCCAACACTGCTTCTTTTCACAAATTTTAAATGAGGGTACACCCCAAAAGAGTGAGAAAGAGCAAAAATGGAACAATGGGTGGGTAAGGTCGGTATCCATTGCTATTCTGCATAAGGTACGGAAAAGTCCCGTGGGATCCATGCCTGGTTCATTTTAATGAACGTGAGCTTGTCCACATTGTCTCTGGACAGGCGGCTGCGCTTGTCTGTTATAACGCCCCCAGCCGTGCTAAATACCCGTTCAGATAATACACTGGCTGCAGGGCACGCCAGCACCTCCAAGGCGTAAAGGGCAAGCTCAGGCCATGTGCCCAATTTGTGGACCCAGAAGTTGAAGGGGGCAGACCCGTCATTCACTACATGTAGGCGTGTGCACACATACTGCTCCACCATGTTGGTAAAATGCTGCCTCCTGCTAAGACGTTCCATCTGAGCTGCTGGTGCTGCTGTTTGTTGTGGCGTGCTGACAAAGCTTTTCCACATTTCGGCCATGCTAACCCTGCCTTCTGAGGTGCTGGCGGTGCCCTGGTTGCGTTGGCGACCTCCTCCTCCTCCTCCTCTGCCTTGTGCTTCCACTGTGGCCCCGCTGTCAGATGGGAATGCCAGCAGCATGGCGTCTACCAGCGTGCGCTTGTACTCGCGCATCTTGCGATCGCGCTCCAGTGAGTGAATTAAGGACGGTACGTTGTCCTTGTAACGGGGATCCAGCAGCGTGGCCACCCAGTAATCAGCACAAGTTAGAATGTGGGCAACTCGGCGGTCGTTGTGGAGACACTGCAGCATGTAATCGCTCATGTGTGCCAGGCTGCCCAGAGGCAACGAAAGGCTGTCCTCTGTGGGAGGTGTATGGTCCGTGTCCTCTGTATCCCCCCAGCCACGCACCAGTGATGGCCATGAGCTGGCCTGGGTGCCACCCTGCTGTGAACATGGTTCCATCTCCTCCTCCAGCTCCTCCTCCTCCTCATCCTCCTCATCCTCCAGAACTGTGCCCCTGCTGGACAATTGCGTCCCTGGCGTTTGCGTGTGCAGGAACCCACCCTCGGAGCCCCTTGCGAATGACTGCCCTGAAAGCCTTGGAAATGTTACCTCTTCATCCTCCTCCTCCTCCTCATCCTGTGCCACATCCTCTTCCATCATCGCCCGAATTGTTTTTTCAAGGAGGCATAGAAGTGGGATAGTTAAGCTGAGAACGGCGTCATTGCCACTGGCCATGTTGGTGGAGTACTCAAAACAGCGCAACAAGGCACACAGGTCTCGCATGGAGGCCCAGTTATTGGTGGTGAAGTGGTGCTGTTCCGCAGAGCGACTCACGCGTGCGTGCTGCAGCTGAAACTCCACTATGGCCTGCTGCTGCTCGCACAGTCTTTCCAGCATGTGCAAGGTGGAGTTCCACCTTGTGGGCACGTCACATATGAGGCGGTGAGCGGGAAGGCCGAAGTTACGCTGCAGCGCTGCCAGGCGAGCAGCAGCAGGGTGAGAACGCCGAAAGTGCGCACAAACGGCCCGCACTTTCTGCAGCAGCTCTGACATATCGGGGTAGTTTTTAAGGAACCTCTGCACCACCAAATTCAGCACATGCGCCAGGCAAGGGATGTGCGTCAAACCGGCTAGGCCCAGAGCTGCTATGAGATTTCGCCCGTTATCGCACACCACCAGGCCGGGCTTGAGGCTCGCTGGCAGCAACCACTCATTTGTCTGCTGTTCCATGCTCCTCCACAACTCCTGCGCGGTGTGTGGTTTGTCCCCCAAACAGGCAAGTTGTAAAACTGCCTGCTGTCGTTTACCCCTGGCCGTGCTGAAGTTGGTGGTGAAGGTGTTACGCTGTCCGGATGAGGAGGCGGTAGAGGATGAGGAAGCGGAGTAGGAGGAGTTAGGAACAGGAGGCAAACTGAAGCGCCCTGCAATCCTCGGTGGTGGAAGGACATGCGCCAAATTGCTATCCGCCTCAGGCCCATCCGCCACTGCATTTACCCAGTGTGCCGTTAGGGAGATATAACGCCCCTGACCGTGCTTACTGGTCCACGTATCCGTAGTTAGGTGGACCTTGGCACAGATGGCGTTGCGCAGTGCACACCTGATTTTTTCCCCCACTTGGTTGTGCAGGGAAGGGATGGCTTGCCTGGAAAAGTAGTGGCGGCTGGGCACGACGTACTGTGGGACAGCCACCGACATAAGGTTTTTAAAACTGTGCGTCTCCACCAGACGGAATGACAGCATTTCAAAGGCCAATAATTTTGAAATGCTGGCATTCAGGGCCAGGGATCGCGGGTGGGTAGGGGGGTACTTCCTCTTCCTCTCAAGTGTTTGGGAGATGGAAAGCTGAACGCTTCCACGGGACATTGTGGAGATGGTTGTTGGTGACCCAGGTGGTGGTGTTGCTGACAGATCGTCTGTTTGCGGGGTGGCAGGTGCCGGTATCACTACAGATGTGGCTGGAGCGGCCGAGACTGCAGCAGAAGAGGAAGCAGGATGAGCCAGAGACGTTTCTTGGTTTTGAAGGTGTGTACTCCACTGCAGCTCGTGCTTTGCACTTAGATGCCTGATCATGCAGGTTGTGCTCAGGTTGAGAAGGTTCATGCCTCGCTTCAAGCTCTGATTGCACAGGGTGCAAACCACTCGTGTCCTGTCATCAGCACATTTTCTAAAGAACTTCCACGCTAGAGAACTCCTTTGAGCTGACTTTGGTGCGCTCGTTCCCTTGCTGCGTTGGGCAGTAGCGGGCGTAGTGTCTAGGGCACGGCCGCTCCGCTTCTGCACCCTGCTCCCTCTTCTGCTGTGCTGGTGGCTCTGTGCGACCACCGCCTCTTCCTCCAAACTACTCAGTTCACCTGCATGACGTTCATTCCATGTGGGGTCGAGGACCTCATCGTCCTCCACATCATCTTCCACCCAGTCTTCACCCCTGCCCTCCTTGTCGGTCTCCACAATGCTGAACGCCGCAGCAGTTGGCACCTGCGTTTCGTCATCATCGGAGACGTGCTGCGATGATCCTTGCATGTACTCATCTTGAGAAATAAGTGGTTGGGCATCGCTGCACTCAATCTCTTCCACTTCTGGGGCAGGGCTAGGTGGATGGCCCTGGGAAACCCTGCTGACAGAGTCCTCAAAAAGAATAAGAGACTGCTGTATGGCTTGGGGCTCAGACTGCTGGCCTGATTTGCAAGGGGGTGAGGTGAAAGACGGTTGGACATTGGCTGCAGGTGCCAACTCTGACCTTTCTGCAGTAGACTGGGTGGGAGACAATGTGAAGGAACTGGAGGCACTGTCAGCAGCAAACCAATCTACTATCGCCTCAACTTGTTCTGGCCTCATCACTTCTAGGGGCGTTTGATGCCCTACCAAATACTGATGCAGGTTCTGTCGCCTACTCACACTTGAGGAAGGTGTTTCACTTGTGCGTGTAGCTGGCACAGATCGACCATGTCCTCTCCTTGCAACAGGAGCTCTACCAGCAGCACCACGACCCAGGCCACGGCCCTTATTTGACGGTCTCCTCATATTTCTGTAATTTAAGATCTTGCCCTAGAAAGGTTTTTATTGAATAGCGGAATAGAAAATATGATCCAAAAAAAGTGTATGTATATCACACGTACACAACCACACTAGGCCCCAATTACTATTGTTTGTACCCCTAAAAGGCTAGATGAGGAGTAGGGGGAGTATGGAACAGGCAGCACCCTCAAACCTTCAGAAGTATGAGATGAACCCCAACAACTTGGAAAGGTGGATCTCTCTCACACGTACCGACACAGACTATCCCGCAATTCAATTGATCCTCAAAGGTTTTTATTGAATAGCGGAATAGGAAATATGATCAAAAAAAGTGTATGTATCTCGCACGTACACAACCACACTAGGCCCCAATTACTATTGTTTGTACCCCTAAAAGGCTAGATGAGGAGTAGGGGGGGTATGGAACAGGCAGCACCCTCAAACCTTCAGAAGTATGAGATGAACCCCAACAACTTGGAAAGGTGGATCTCTCTCACACGTACCAACACAGACTATCCCCCAATTTAACTGATCCCCAAAGGTTTTTGATTAAATAGCGGAATAGAAAATATGATCCCAAAAAAGTGTATGTATATCACACGTACACAACCACACTAGGCCCCAATTACTATTGTTTGTACCCCTAAAAGGCTAGGAGTAGGGGGAGTATGGAACAGGCAGCACCCTCAAACCTTCAGAAGTATGAGATGAACCCCAACAACTTGGAAAGGTGGATCTCTCTCACACGTACCAACACAGACTATCCCCCAATTTAACTGATCCCCAAAGGTTTTTGATTAAATAGCGGAATAGAAAATATGATCCCAAAAAAGTGTATGTATATCACACGTACACAACCACACTAGGCCCCAATTACTATTGTTTGTACCCCTAAAAGGCTAGGAGTAGGGGGAGTATGGAACAGGCAGCACCCTCAAACCTTCAGAAGTATGAGATGAACCTCAACAACTTGGAAAGGTGGATCTCTCTCACACGTACCAACACAGACTATCCCCCAATTTAACTGATCCCCAAAGGTTTTTGATTAAATAGCGGAATAGAAAATATGATCCCAAAAAAGTGTATGTATATCACACGTACACAACCACACTAGGCCCCAATTACTATTGTTTGTACCCCTAAAAGGCTAGGAGTAGGGGGAGTATGGAACAGGCAGCACCCTCAAACCTTCAGAAGTATGAGATGAACCCCAACAACTTGGAAAGGTGGATCTCTCTCACACGTACCAACACAGACTATCCCCCAATTTAACTGATCCCCAAAGGTTTTTGATTAAATAGCGGAATAGAAAATATGATCCCAAAAAAGTGTATGTATATCACACGTACACAACCACACTAGGCCCCAATTACTATTGTTTGTACCCCTAAAAGGCTAGGAGTAGGGGGAGTATGGAACAGGCAGCACCCTCAAACCTTCAGAAGTATGAGATGAACCCCAACAACTTGGAAAGGTGGATCTCTCTCACACGTACCAACACAGACTATCCCCCAATTTAACTGATCCCCAAAGGTTTTTGATTAAATAGCGGAATAGAAAATATGATCCCAAAAAAGTGTATGTATATCACACGTACACAACCACACTAGGCCCCAATTACTATTGTTTGTACCCCTAAAAGGCTAGGAGTAGGGGGAGTATGGAACAGGCAGCACCCTCAAACCTTCAGAAGTATGAGATGAACCCCAACAACTTGGAAAGGTGGATCTCTCTCACACGTACCAACACAGACTATCCCCCAATTTAACTGATCCCCAAAGGTTTTTGATTAAATAGCGGAATAGAAAATATGATCCCAAAAAAGTGTATGTATATCACACGTACACAACCACACTAGGCCCCAATTACTATTGTTTGTACCCCTAAAAGGCTAGGAGTAGGGGGAGTATGGAACAGGCAGCACCCTCAAACCTTCAGAAGTATGAGATGAACCCCAACAACTTGGAAAGGTGGATCTCTCTCACACGTACCAACACAGACTATCCCCCAATTTAACTGATCCCCAAAGGTTTTTGATTAAATAGCGGAATAGAAAATATGATCCCAAAAAAGTGTATGTATATCACACGTACACAACCACACTAGGCCCCAATTACTATTGTTTGTACCCCTAAAAGGCTAGGAGTAGGGGGAGTATGGAACAGGCAGCACCCTCAAACCTTCAGAAGTATGAGATGAACCCCAACAACTTGGAAAGGTGGATCTCTCTCACACGTACCAACACAGACTATCCCCCAATTTAACTGATCCCCAAAGGTTTTTGATTAAATAGCGGAATAGAAAATATGATCCCAAAAAAGTGTATGTATATCACACGTACACAACCACACTAGGCCCCAATTACTATTGTTTGTACCCCTAAAAGGCTAGGAGTAGGGGGAGTATGGAACAGGCAGCACCCTCAAACCTTCAGAAGTATGAGATGAACCTCAACAACTTGGAAAGGTGGATCTCTCTCACACGTACCAACACAGACTATCCCCCAATTTAACTGATCCCCAAAGGTTTTTGATTAAATAGCGGAATAGAAAATATGATCCCAAAAAAGTGTATGTATATCACACGTACACAACCACACTAGGCCCCAATTACTATTGTTTGTACCCCTAAAAGGCTAGGAGTAGGGGGAGTATGGAACAGGCAGCACCCTCAAACCTTCAGAAGTATGAGATGAACCCCAACAACTTGGAAAGGTGGATCTCTCTCACACGTACCAACACAGACTATCCCCCAATTTAACTGATCCCCAAAGGTTTTTGATTAAATAGCGGAATAGAAAATATGATCCCAAAAAAGTGTATGTATATCACACGTACACAACCACACTAGGCCCCAATTACTATTGTTTGTACCCCTAAAAGGCTAGGAGTAGGGGGAGTATGGAACAGGCAGCACCCTCAAACCTTCAGAAGTATGAGATGAACCTCAACAACTTGGAAAGGTGGATCTCTCTCACACGTACCAACACAGACTATCCCCCAATTTAACTGATCCCCAAAGGTTTTTGATTAAATAGCGGAATAGAAAATATGATCCCAAAAAAGTGTATGTATATCACACGTACACAACCACACTAGGCCCCAATTACTATTGTTTGTACCCCTAAAAGGCTAGGAGTAGGGGGAGTATGGAACAGGCAGCACCCTCAAACCTTCAGAAGTATGAGATGAACCCCAACAACTTGGAAAGGTGGATCTCTCTCACACGTACCAACACAGACTATCCCCCAATTTAACTGATCCCCAAAGGTTTTTGATTAAATAGCGGAATAGAAAATATGATCCCAAAAAAGTGTATGTATATCACACGTACACAACCACACTAGGCCCCAATTACTATTGTTTGTACCCCTAAAAGGCTAGGAGTAGGGGGAGTATGGAACAGGCAGCACCCTCAAACCTTCAGAAGTATGAGATGAACCCCAACAACTTGGAAAGGTGGATCTCTCTCACACGTACCAACACAGACTATCCCCCAATTTAACTGATCCCCAAAGGTTTTTGATTAAATAGCGGAATAGAAAATATGATCCCAAAAAAGTGTATGTATATCACACGTACACAACCACACTAGGCCCCAATTACTATTGTTTGTACCCCTAAAAGGCTAGGAGTAGGGGGAGTAGGGAACAGGCAGCACCCTCAAACCTTCAGAAGTATGAGATGAACCCCAACAACTTGGAAAGGTGGATCTCTCTCACACGTACCAACACAGACTATCCCCCAATTTAACTGATCCCCAAAGGTTTTTGATTAAATAGCGGAATAGAAAATATGATCCCAAAAAAGTGTATGTATATCACACGTACACAACCACACTAGGCCCCAATTACTATTGTTTGTACCCCTAAAAGGCTAGGAGTAGGGGGAGTATGGAACAGGCAGCACCCTCAAACCTTCAGAAGTATGAGATGAACCCCAACAACTTGGAAAGGTGGATCTCTCTCACACGTACCAACACAGACTATCCCCCAATTTAACTGATCCCCAAAGGTTTTTGATTAAATAGCGGAATAGAAAATATGATCCCAAAAAAGTGTATGTATATCACACGTACACAACCACACTAGGCCCCAATTACTATTGTTTGTACCCCTAAAAGGCTAGGAGTAGGGGGAGTATGGAACAGGCAGCACCCTCAAACCTTCAGAAGTATGAGATGAACCTCAACAACTTGGAAAGGTGGATCTCTCTCACACGTACCAACACAGACTATCCCCCAATTTAACTGATCCCCAAAGGTTTTTGATTAAATAGCGGAATAGAAAATATGATCCCAAAAAAGTGTATGTATATCACACGTACACAACCACACTAGGCCCCAATTACTATTGTTTGTACCCCTAAAAGGCTAGGAGTAGGGGGAGTATGGAACAGGCAGCACCCTCAAACCTTCAGAAGTATGAGATGAACCCCAACAACTTGGAAAGGTGGATCTCTCTCACACGTACCAACACAGACTATCCCCCAATTTAACTGATCCCCAAAGGTTTTTGATTAAATAGCGGAATAGAAAATATGATCCCAAAAAAGTGTATGTATATCACACGTACACAACCACACTAGGCCCCAATTACTATTGTTTGTACCCCTAAAAGGCTAGGAGTAGGGGGAGTATGGAACAGGCAGCACCCTCAAACCTTCAGAAGTATGAGATGAACCCCAACAACTTGGAAAGGTGGATCTCTCTCACACGTACCAACACAGACTATCCCCCAATTTAACTGATCCCCAAAGGTTTTTGATTAAATAGCGGAATAGAAAATATGATCCCAAAAAAGTGTATGTATATCACACGTACACAACCACACTAGGCCCCAATTACTATTGTTTGTACCCCTAAAAGGCTAGGAGTAGGGGGAGTATGGAACAGGCAGCACCCTCAAACCTTCAGAAGTATGAGATGAACCCCAACAACTTGGAAAGGTGGATCTCTCTCACACGTACCAACACAGACTATCCCCCAATTTAACTGATCCCCAAAGGTTTTTGATTAAATAGCGGAATAGAAAATATGATCCCAAAAAAGTGTATGTATATCACACGTACACAACCACACTAGGCCCCAATTACTATTGTTTGTACCCCTAAAAGGCTAGGAGTAGGGGGAGTATGGAACAGGCAGCACCCTCAAACCTTCAGAAGTATGAGATGAACCTCAACAACTTGGAAAGGTGGATCTCTCTCACACGTACCAACACAGACTATCCCCCAATTTAACTGATCCCCAAAGGTTTTTGATTAAATAGCGGAATAGAAAATATGATCCCAAAAAAGTGTATGTATATCACACGTACACAACCACACTAGGCCCCAATTACTATTGTTTGTACCCCTAAAAGGCTAGGAGTAGGGGGAGTATGAAACAGGCAGCACCCTCAAACCTTCAGAAGTATGAGATGAACCCCAACAACTTGGAAAGGTGGATCTCTCTCACACGTACCAACACAGACTATCCCCCAATTTAACTGATCCCCAAAGGTTTTTGATTAAATAGCGGAATAGAAAATATGATCCCAAAAAAGTGTATGTATATCACACGTACACAACCACACTAGGCCCCAATTACTATTGTTTGTACCCCTAAAAGGCTAGGAGTAGGGGGAGTATGGAACAGGCAGCACCCTCAAACCTTCAGAAGTATGAGATGAACCCCAACAACTTGGAAAGGTGGATCTCTCTCACACGTACCAACACAGACTATCCCCCAATTTAACTGATCCCCAAAGGTTTTTGATTAAATAGCGGAATAGAAAATATGATCCCAAAAAAGTGTATGTATATCACACGTACACAACCACACTAGGCCCCAATTACTATTGTTTGTACCCCTAAAAGGCTAGGAGTAGGGGGAGTATGGAACAGGCAGCACCCTCAAACCTTCAGAAGTATGAGATGAACCCCAACAACTTGGAAAGGTGGATCTCTCTCACACGTACCAACACAGACTATCCCCCAATTTAACTGATACCCAAAGGTTTTTGATTAAATAGCGGAATAGAAAATATGATCCCAAAAAAGTGTATGTATATCACACGTACACAACCACACTAGGCCCCAATTACTATTGTTTGTACCCCTAAAAGGCTAGATGAGGAGTAGGGGGAGTATGGAACAGGCAGCACCCTCAAACCTTCAGTATGAGATTGTGTTCACTGTACCCCACAAAGATTGAGTTCACTGCACCCCACAATGATTGTGTTCACTGCACCCCACAAAGATTGTGTTCACTGCACCTCACAAAGATTGTGTTCACTGTACCCCCCAAAGATTGTGTTCACTGCACCCCACAAAGATTCTGTTCACTGTACCCCACAAAGATTGTGTTCACTGCACCCCAAAAAGATTGTGTTCACTGCACCCCAAAAAGGATGTTGTTCACTGCACCCCAAAAAGGATGTTGTTCACTCCACCCCAAAAAGATTGTGTTCACTGCACCCCACAAAGATTGTGTTCACTGCACCCCAAAAAGATTGTGTTCACTGCACCCCAAAAATGATTTTGTTCACTGCACCCCAAAAAGGATTTTGTTCACTGCACCCCAAAAAGGATGTTGTTCACTCCACCCCAAAAAGATTGTGTTCACTGCACCCCAAAAAGATTGTGTTCACTGCACCCCACAAAGGATTTTGTTCACTGCACCCCAAAAAGATTGTGTTCACTGCACCCCAAAAAGGATGTTGTTCACTGCACCCCAAAAAGGATTTTGTTCACTGCACCCCAAAAAGATTGTGTTCACTGCACCCCACAAAGGATTTTGTTCACTGCACCCCACAAAGATTGTGTTCACTGCACACCAAAAAGGATTGTGTTCACTGCACCCCAAAAAGATTTTGTTCACTGCACCCCAAAAAGATTGTGTTCACTGCAGCCCAAAAAGATTGTGTTCACTGCAGCCCAAAAAGATTGTGTTCACTGCAGCCCAAAAAGATTGTGTTCACTGCAGCCCAAAAAGATTGTGTTCACTGCAGCCCAAAAAGATTGTGTTCACTGCAGCTCACACACAGAAAAATGGATGTGGATCACTGACACCTGCCTATCTCCAATCCCACACCACACAGCAATATCGATTGTAGTTTGTAGAACACAGTTTCCCTAAAATTCAGCAGACTCTGTCCCTAACAGGATTGAGAAGAGATCGTAGATCAGGATTGAGTGCAGACCCCACCCCCCACACAGCAATATCGATTGTAGTTTGTAGAAGACACTGACCCTATATAATTCAGCAGACTCTATCCCTAAAATGCCTACAACTCGCCCTGCCTAAACACTCCGACCTGTCCCTCAATTCTATCCGGACACAAATGGTTTTTTCCTGCCTATCTTTCCCTAATCAGCAGCCAGCACGTTGATGTGTGCTCTGTCCCTGAATCTAAGCAGCATAATGACGCCGCTGCGGCTGCCTCGAACTTATAAAGACTTGGTCACATGCTTCAGACGGCCAATCACAGCTACTGAGACATTTGCAGGCATGGCTGGGATGGCTTAAGGCACACCAGTTAAACGATTGTTGATTGGCTGTTGAAAGCCCGCCATGAAAAGAGCGCCAAAGCATGCAAAACCCGGAAATAAAACGACCGAACACGGATTTTTACCCGAACATACAGTAAAGTGTCCGTGTCCGTGTTCGGGTACAAAAAATCCAATTATTCGGTACGAACACGAATAATACAGTCCGTGTTCGCTCAACACTAACCATCACTTGTTTATCTATGTTGTACATTTTGTATATTTTTCAAATTGTATAATTTACTCTTTTTTATACAGACACCAGATCTGGGAGCTGTTTGATATTTGAATTACTAATTTTATTATTATAGTGGTTTTTTTTTTGTTGCAGTGGTGATACACGATTGTGTGGTTTCATATGTAAGTATTTCACTATTTTTTTGATTTTTCTATATATTAAAGTGGAGTTCCACCCTAAAATTAAACTTACCTCCATCTTCTCGCTCCGGGTCACCTGAAAAACAAATGGATAATCGCAATTTATTTTTTTTTTTTACTTACCTGGCTTAGAAGAAAATATACTTACCTTACTTCCTCTTCCTCCCCTCGGCGGCCGCAGCGATTCGTCACTTCCTGGCTTTTGCAATGATTCCTGGGAGCTGAACGTCATCGCTCCCAGGAATCAATGCGCCTGCACCTGCCCCGTTGTCAGTTCCGGTGCAGGCGCCGTCATACCTTGCAAAACAGCTTCTGGGCATGCCCAGAAGTTGTGCAGGGATGACGCTGTGGCACCGGAATTGACGGCGGGGCCGGTGCAGTGCATCGTGGGACGGAAGAGGACACAGAAGAGGATCGCGCTGGCTTCAAGCTGCCCACACCTGAGATGGCAGCGCTGGAGAATACATTTTCAAGGTAAGTATTTCTCCTAAAAGGTAAGTGCAACCCGGGACAGTAGCCATTGTGGAATGTACTAGCCCTGACTGTTCCGGGGGTATTTTTATTAAAAAAAACGTTCACTGGGTGGAACTCCGCTTTAAGTAGCAGCATGAATTGTTTATTTTTGGATCACATTTGAGTTTATCTAGCGCGGGGGGGTTATCACTTTTACAATTTAGAAATCAGATTAAAGGTTTAGTGCTACGAAACACTTTTTTTTTTAAAGCTAAATAATGCATTTTTTATACAACTATATAGATCAAAGCATAATGAAGGACAAATAGGGAGGAAAGAGGGACACTGTTTCAAATCAGGGACAGTCCCTCAAAATCAGGGACAGTTCGGCTCTATGGATTGGTGTCAATATTATTGGTAGTGGGAGGGTTAAACTTTATTACCATTAATGTGGATGCAGTCTGATCCTCTCACCACCATTATTATTATTATTGCTGCCAATATTCCCCGAGGCTGTTCCTGTGCTAGAACCTTTTGTATGGTAGCTGCTGAAACATTTATATAAATTCCAGGGAGTGTGTACAGGCAACTGTACCCTTCAAGCAGAACGCAACAAGCAAAGTGGAAGGTCTGATCAGGTGGAGGAGATTGTTGTACTAACATTGGATAGTTAGTACAGCGGCTTCTCCTGAGCTGTCAGGTTTTTTTTTTTTTCGATCCGCCCTGCTGAGTTGAAGAAAAAAATGAATAGTATGTACCAGGCTTTATTCCGGATAAAAACTGCCAAAGATGGGATTTCCATTCACTTTGAAGAGATATCCTCCCACTTCCTGTTGTGTCCCTGGGGCAGGAAATATAGCAATATTTCCTCTGAGGGGACAGCAATAGGAACCTTACAGAGGTTCTAACCCTTCCCTGCTCTATTTTTGGCTTTTGGCTGGAGTTCCTTTTCAGCTTTTTTTTTTTGTTTTCTGCTCTTCTGGTCACTCTTCTGTGTGCCTTCTGAGTGCCTCTTCTGTAACATGTCAATAGGCACTGTTTACACTCTATTTTCCTAAACATCCTTGCCTAACACTAAGGCTGCATTCACATGTCAGCTTATAATCGCGGGCGGAACCGCGAAAACGCAATACGCTCCAAAAAAGTACAAGAGCTTCTTTGGAGCGTATTGCGTCCCGCGATTTTGTTTGCACGATGTTGCCGCGATTCGGCGGGCGTAAATCGCGGCAACATCGCTCGGCGTTTGGGGGGCTATTGCAAATCAACGGGCAACGCTAGGCGTCCCGCGATTTGCAATAAATCTCCGAATCGCGGGCAGAACCGCTGCGGTTCTGCCCGCGATTATAAGCTGACATGTGAATGTAGCCTTAGGGCCGGTTCACATTATTGCGAGTGCGGCAATCGCATGTAATTCGGAGCACACTGCTCCTTCATTACATGCGATCGGATGTGCGGATGCAAATTCAGCCATATACTTTGTATGGCTGAAATTCGCACTGTATCCGCACCAAAGACGCACAGGACCCTTTTTTCCAGCCGCATCAGGATCGGATCGCACAGTGGTTCATACTTGTGTGATCCGATTCTGTGCGAACTGTCAGATCGCACTGCGATATGCGATCAAACTGGGAGTGTCGTTAACATTTAATTGACACCCCCTGCATATCGCATATAGCAGTGTGAACTGCCAGATGTGCTTTGCGATGCGGGAACAGGCTGCAAATTCGCAACCTTCCCGCATCGCACAAGTGTGAACCGGGACTGAACTGTTCTTAAAGTGGAACTTTAGTTAGAAAATGAAGTCCTGCTAGGTCACTTCAGGCTGCCCTTTTTGCAGGTATAACTATATAAAACATTAAAAATAGGTGTCTATACTGTGTAAAATCCAGTAATACACTGCCTCACCCTGCTTTGCACATGCTCAATTGCTGTCTATTTTTAGGCACTGCCAAGTTTGTTGAGGCCGATCTGCTGACAGCGTTTAAGCAAAATTAAACCCTTCTATCCTATACAGCCAAGGAAGCTGCTTCTGTTTGATCTGCAACTGCCATGCTGCATGTGTGATCAGTTATGACAACAGCCTTTGATGGCTTGACAGTTTGGTTGAAGACTAAAGCACCGGTGACAGCTAGTAATCCCAGCATTCCAGGAATGTAACTGTTTTTTGAAACTGTTAAATCGATGGGTTTAGTCAGGGTCCTTGATAAGGTAGTACAGCCAGCCATCCTGTACTGGCCCCGGGCCCCGTCGGTTAAAAAGGGGGCCCAGGCACCTGCTGAGTAGGATGGCTGGCTGTACTGTCTTATTGCAGACACCAATCCTCTTCTGCCTCCCCCTGCAGTGCTGCCAGCTTCAACTCCTCTTTCCCTCCCTGGCTGCACTGCAAGGTGAGTGGTTATAGCACATGTGCCCCTTCTATATGCTGTTGGGCCCCCCCAGTGTGCCCCTTTCTCCGCTGCGCTGCCGGATTCCCCTCTATCCCTCTGGCAGCTGCTGCAGGCACACGGGGGATGTTTCAGGGTGGGGAGCAGGGCAAGGGACTGGTAAATATGTTCCTTTCCTGAATGAACCAATCACTCCTGTGTCTCCTGGTTATTGAAGCATAGTAAACTGTGTTTACTTCGCTTCAGTTTGTGAATGAGCAGGAAGCTTTAGAGTGTTTCCTATTCATTCATCTGAGCAGATGAGGCTACAGAGAAAAGGACTGATAAATCTATGTTAGTTTCATTCAGGGGGGGTCTGTATGGGACCCATTGATTTCTAACAGCAGCCCTGGGTTTAGTTCAGCTTTATAATTTACTGCTGTTCAGGGGCTCCAGGCTTCAGCAAAATGGCAGCCTCCAGCAAGAAGAAACAGGAGCAATGCTGGAGGCAATTTACAGCACACACTCGTTGTGATATCATAATTATTATTGTGCAATGTATGTTCCTTGATAAAGAACATTACTTTTTATCAAGAGGTTATGGGTAAAATTCACCTTAGGGGGTGGATTTGAATCCAGTAGGGTGGCTTGTTTTGTTCATTTCACCCTGGAATGTTTTTTGGTGTTGGGTGGGCGTTTGTCTTTTATTTTATATAGCAAAAAGGAGATTCCCCTGGGTAGCGGGACTTTATGGGCAACAGAGCATCCAACAAAGTAATACAAATGTATAAAAAAATATAAATTTATTCAATTAACATCATAAAAAGCATTATAAAAAATGCCAACAATAAGTACATGGACGAGTTAGATCTTATTAAAAGCAAACACATATACGGGTAACATGGTACATTACGTCCTAAACGAGACCAAATTTATTTTATTTAGTCACACTAAGACCGCATTCACATTGAAGCGGCACGACTTCTACACGACTTCGGGGGCGACCTGTCAGTCCCGTGCACCACGACTTTGGCGCGACTTGCACGGACTTCATATAATGAAGTCTATGCAAGTCGCTCCGAGGTCGCCCCGAAGTAGTACAGGACCCTTTTTCTAAGTCTATTAGAACGGGTCCTGTAGCAGCCAATGGGCCACGAGGGACCGCGACTTGTCAGGCTGTATAAGAGCCGGTTCACATAGGCGCGACCCGACTTGCCGGGGCGACCTGTGAAGTCGCGTTGCACAGCTCGCACCGCGACCTCGGAGTGGCATGCACGGACTTCATATCATTGAAGTCAATGCAGGTCGCTCCAGGTCGCCCCAAAGAAGCTCACGACCCTTTTTCTAAGTCGGAGCGACTTGTGTCGCTCCTATTAGAACGTGTCCTGTGCTACTCTATGGCAGGCGACCCACGGCGACTTGGCAGGCGACCAAGTCGCCTGACAAGTCGCCCCAGTGTGAACGGGGTCTAACTGTTCACATATGGCAATAAATAAATAAATAAAAAGTTCCGCTTTAGACTAAACCCAAGTCATAGACAGACATGGCTCATCGCCAAACAATTACACACGCTGTTCAGAACGTACACAGCTAAAATGTTAGAGAGCAAAGGAGTCCATCAAAAACCCCATCAAAGTAGAAACAATATATGAATAATACATAACAGGCTTATCTAAAAAGGCAAACAGCAAAAGTCTTAGTAAATCCGGCCATTCATGGTTTGAGTTTTGTCCGAATTCGGCCAAAATTCAAGCCAGATGCCCCTTTGGTCAACAAACTTGGACTGAGAAATGAAAGGAGCTGGGAGGAAAAAAGTCGGCCAAACAGTGACAGCAGCCAATCAGCTGCAGTTGTTGTTTGGGTATTCGCACAGGGGCAGCGGCTGGCAGAGTAAAATAGTCGGCAGAGGGAGATTCCTCCATTCGTGTTGCATAGAAAGGATGAGGGAATCTATGGGTTTCTCTCCCTTTCACACTGAGGCGCTTCTAAACTATCCATAAAACGCTAAGCGCTTTTGCTGCACTTTTCAGGCATTCGTGGTGCGCTTTTTAAATGACACGTGACTCAAAAACTTTCCCAAAAACCATTATGAGGCGCTTTTAAACCGCTTTTTGGACGCTTTTCAGGCACTTCCTATTCATTTCAATGGAGAGGGGGTTTTTGAGGTGCATTTTTTAGCTCTCCAAACACTCCAAAGTTGCTGCGTGCCTGAATGTTTTCACTGCACTGCCAGCCTACCCCAGTGTGAAAGCATTCATTGATTTTAATGGGAAGCAGTTTTCGTGAGCTTTTCATGTGCTTTTTTTTTAGCGCCAAAGCGCTTGAAAAACTCCTCAGTGTGAAAGGTCTGTCAGTGCCGGTTCGCATATCTGCGATGACAGACATCGCATATGATTCGCAGCGCACTGCTCTGAAAATCACATGCGATGTCTGTATGATGCAAATTCAGCCATACAGGATTATGGCTGAATTCGCATTGCATTCGAACACAAGACCTTTTTTTGGGTCCGCACCAAAATCGGATCGCATGGATGTTTACACCTATGTGATCCAATTGATGTCCGAACTGAAGTTCGCACTGCGATATGCAAACTGATCTGGGGGTGTCGTTAACTTTGTATTGACACCCCCAGTGATTCGCATATGGCAGTGTGAACTGCCTGGGAGTTGAATGCGATGCGGGAACCCAAAGTGGATTTGCAGGGTTCCCACATCCCATGCGTGTGAACCTGGGACTAAATCTTAATGCGTTCGGCCAGCTTAAAGTAGCTCAAAGCCTGAACCAGTAGCAGACATTTAAATTAAAAAGTAAAAGTCCTGCCCTTTTCTTACTAAGGTATGATAAAAGCACTTTTACTTACCTGATCATCCGCTACCCCTACAAACATCGCTCCCCTACACTCCAGCAGTGGACTGTCCCTCAGCGTCCTCACATCTAGTGCAGGGCTATGGTCCCCACATTGGTCCTGACATTGTCAGAGACATCTTGGCACTGCAGTGCAGGGGAGAAAAAGCTGCAGGGACTGGCCTAGCAGCATGGAGGATCCTGCGGGAGCGGAGGACCCTAGACATAATTTAACAGCTAACCCCTGCAGTGCAGACGCAACCTCACTGCAAGGGAAAACTTTTACTTTTCCCAGATTTCCCCATGAAAAGCTTGTCTATACACCAATTTCATAGAAAGACACTACAGATTGTTAGACAAATAAATTCAACATTGCTGCAGAGTGACAGTAAACCCTCTGAATGACACTTGTATGGTACAAGATATGTCTCTACATACACTGCAGGAAAGTTCTTACATTCATAGGAAAGTTCTAACAAGTTTACATGTAACTTACCACAGCTTGCAGTAGTGAACAGAAAGAAAAACAGAAATCCTTTGAATGTGACAGTCATCATTGTCCCCAGCTGTGCTAAGATCCCTGATGACTGGGGTGGGGGTGCTCTATTATATACCCCCAGCAGCTCTTGTACCAGCAATAGAGATGAATACTGGATGTTAGCACTACTAAGTACATTCAGATCTCCTCCCATGACTTGTTCACACCCTGCAACTACAGACATTCCTCCTATTCCTATTAAACCCCTTCTATGTAGTCATCACACTGCTGCCCCCCTCTGGTTAACCCTTTTAAAACCTTGAGAAATAAAGTAACACACGTCACTGTAAACTTTTTCTGCTGGTACAGAAGATACGGTAGTTTTTATTGTACAGTTATATTCCTTCGTTCATACTTTATTAAATATATATATATTTTTCAGAGAGGTGCAACTGGAGAATTAAAAATATAAATGTACAATAATTATTTTCTGATTTTCTAAACCAGTGATTGTCTATGGAAGAGCCCTGGGGCCATCATAAAAAAAAATTAAAAGATTTCTGAGTTTGAAAGTCAGAATTCTGACTTTTAATCTCAGAATTCTGACTTTCAAACTCAGAATTCTGTAAAAAAAAAAAATTTTTTTTTTCAGACTCAGAAATCTTTTAAAAAAATTTTATGATGGCCCCAGGGCTCTTCCATAATTGTCAACCTTTTTTCAAGCACCCTTTATTATTATGCACAATCTCTAGGCATCCAATTCTAAAATAAAAAAAATTAAAAAATTAAAAAACTTATAGTTTTACATAACAGCAACATCCACACATGTAGAACACCCAGCAACCTTTGTACACTGGTACTGACTAGTATTCCAATGTTTCTCTTCTCCCCCAGTTTCTCTCCCTCACTCATTTATTGTTACCCCCAGTGATGATGGGTTACGTCAGGGAAAGGGCAAACAAGGATGCTGTTAAAGTGCCCAACGTCTTCCTTAAAAGCGGATGATTTTATTGGTCATAATGATGCACAATGGAAACCTGTGGCTTTGTGTAATTAAAAGGCAGACTTCATTCCCCTGCTGGCTTGTATACAATATTTGGGAATATTTTAGGCAATTTGCCAAGGCACCCCTAAAGAAACCTGAAGGCACCCCAGGGTGCCTGGACACCCTGGTTGAAAAAGACCGGTCTAAACCAGCTGTTCCAAACCAAGGTTTCATGGAAACGTAGGGTTCCTCCAGAGGTTGCTAAAGGCCCTTACACAGGAGTTGAAATTCGGCCGGGAATTTTTGTCCGACGACCGATCTGCCGATTTTCCGCTTGTTAGTATGATGCTTCCGACAACCGACTCCGACTTTTCGGCCAAAAAAATCCTGATGTGCAGGCTATATAATTTTTGTCGACCATCAAAACACGCAGAGATGTATAGTAACTAAGTAGAACTACTTCACTAGTGGACTTAAGTACCGAAAGGCGGTATCTGTACTTTCCTGGAGTAGAATTTTTTTCTCCTACTTCCACTTTTACTTCACTACATTTTTTCGATGATTTCAATACTTCTACTCCGATATTTTTTTTTGTGCTGCATAGTTACTCGTTACAATTATAAAAATTACCACTGCCAGAACAGTAGATGGCAGGTTTCATGAAGTTCAAAACATGTGTATTATCAGCACATACGAAAATAAAAGCTACTGTATGTATAAATAAAAGCTACATTTGAAATAATAAAAAACAATATGAAGTTCAAACTTTTGACTTCTTTCTTTAATAACTACATAACACAGTACTTGTACTTTTACTTTCAGTACTTGAGTACCAACATTTTTTAAAAAACTACTTGCAATACTTAAGTACAAAAAATGTTGAATACTTTAGTACTTCTACTCAAGTCACTTTTTGAACGAGCACTTGTACTTTTACTCAAGTATGGGTTTCGAGTACTTTATACAACTCTGAAAACACGTCCGATTTTCGTCTCATTAGTACAGATTTAGATGGGGAAAAATCTTAAGAGCAAGACTGGGAATGCTCAGAGATGAAAGAACACATACAAAGCAATCCAACACATGACATCGCTTCTGAAGTAGAATTCTGTCGTACGGGAAAATTCGTGTGCAGTCTAGAGCACATTCCAATCAACAGACACCACTCTGGACAAAAGACGGACGACCAGTCGGCGGAAATTTGTTGCGTGTGTACGAGGCTTAAGGGTTTCTGGAGCTGAGGCTGACTGACCTAACATCTGATGGGGACTGCATAGTTCTGGGGCCAACACTACAAGGAAGAGCCAGCAGCATGACACCAATGATTTTGTAACTGTCTGTAAGGGAGGCTTTCTAACAAACTGTCCACGACCAGGTCTGTAAGGTTGGCATTTTTTGCCCTGACCACTACTGTAAGGGGGACATTCTTTTCTTTTTTTCACTGTTCACCTCTGTAAGGGGGGCTTTCTTCCCATTAAACACCAATGTAAAGGGGCATCCTGACCACCAATGTAGGGGGGGGGATTCTTTATTAGCCTGTGTCACCCCCTCCTGAGCCTTGCATCCTATGCGATATGCAGTTTTGAGCCCTGCATTTTTGCGTTACATGCTCCTGCACCATGCACTCTGAGCATTACATACACTGTATTGTCAAAAGTATTGGGATGCCTGCCTTTACACGTACATGAACTTTAATGGCATCCCAGTCTTAGTCCGTAGGGTTCAATATTGAGTTGGCCCACCCTTTGCAGCTATAACAGCTTCAACTCTTCTGGGAAGGCTGTCCACAAGGATTAGGATTGTATCTATGGGAATGTTTGACGATTCTTCCAGAAGCGCATTTGTGAGGTCAGGCACTGATGTGGACGAGAAGGCCTGGCTCACAGTCCCCACTCTAAGTCATCCCAGAGGTGTTTTATTGGGTTAAGTTCAGGACTCTGTGCAGGCCAGTCAAGTTCCTCCACCCCAAACTCGCTCATCCATGTCTTTATGGACCTTGCTTTGTGCACTGGTGAGCAGTCATGTTAGAACAGGAAAGGGCCATCCCCAAGTTGTTGCCACAAAGTTGGGAGCATGAAATTGTCCAAAATGGCTGGTATGCTGACGCCTTAAGAGTTCCCTTCACTGGAACTAAGGGGCCAAGCCCAATCCCTAATAACCAACCCCATACCATAATCCCCATCCATCAAATAATTTGGATCAGTGCACAAAGCAAGAAGAATTGAAGCTGTTATAGCTGCAAAGGATGGACCAACTCAATATTGAACCCTACGAACTAAGACTGGGATGTCAATAAATTTCATGTGCATGTAAAGGCAGGCGACCCAATACGTTTGTAAGTGCAATGTTAGATGTCACCATAGAGTGGCACTGTGGACACTAATATGTAAATTGGTGCCTCGTCCTATGACATGTTATATTGAAATGAAGAAATGCGGAGGAAATGGACTTTAGTGGCACAACACAACCTCACAAAAGGCTAAATTTGGCTAAAATGTAAAATTGTATTGCAATTACAATTAAAATAGATAATTTCAATAAAAACAAGGTATATATCAAAATTGTGTCACTATCCCAACAACCCTATGGACCATCAACCTCAATTGTTGGATTAGCACACCCATATGCTACAGCAAAAATGAGACCTGCAGATACATTTTTAGATTGTTAGAGGGTGTTGTGTCCAGCAGTTGGGGTTCAGCTAGACATGTTTTCGCCGACCGCACTTCTTCTTCAGGAGCTTATTTCAATAAAGGGCGATAGTTCTACATTAAGATAAAGCACTATAACGTATGTGATACATATTGATTATTTTATAACCCAATACAACTACAGGTCACCATTTTTTGCTATATGTAAGCTCTAACGAGCAGGGCCCTCTGATTCCTCCTGTATTGAATTGTACTGTAACTGTATTGTCTTTCCCCACACTGTAAAGCGCTCTGCAAACTGTTGGCGCTATATAAATCCTGTATTATAATAATAATATGTAGTATAAGGACCTGAGGGTTTACCAGATTGTTTTAAAAGCAGTTCATTCTCATATTAAAATATTTTATCTACATTATTATGACTTTCCTTTAACCTCCCTGGCGGTATGATTATGTTAGGAATTACATACCAAAAGCGGTACAATTGTTTTCATGGAAATTTGGCGTTATGTATTATAGGCCTACAATTCTTAGTAATTACTGACTTAAACCTGACCAAAACAAGAGTCTAGTGATAAATTTGAAACACAAACGCATGAATTATAATCGAATCAATAATATAATTTTATTATTTAATATATAATATATATAATAAAATTATATTATTGATTAGATTATAATTCATGCATTATATATTATATATATGTGTGTGTGTATGTGTGTATATATATATATATATATATATATATATATATATATATACACACACATATATATATATATATATATATGTGTGTAATATATAACGCATGAATTATAATTGAATCAATAATATAATTTTATATATATATACATATATATATATATATGTATATGTGTGTGTGTGCATACATATATATACACCGGTATGTATATATATATATATATATGCATATATATATATATATGTGTATGTATGTATATATATATATGCATATATATGTATATATGCATATATATATATATATATATATATATATATATATAATATAAAATGTGTTATGTGTTTTGTGCAACGTTTTTTTTTTTTTTTTTTAATTTCCCTCCCTAGTTCCGCTCCCATGCAGCATTGCTGCTGCAGGGAACGGAACTAGGAAGTGATCAGACCGACGGTGGACGGAGGAGCGGCGGGACTCTCTGCTGGCGATCTCAGCAATGAGAGATCATCGCTGGATCGCCAGGATAAGGTAAGAGAACACCGCTGCGCTCTCTGCCTATCCACCCCGAGCGTGACTCGGGGTTACCGCTCCTGATATGAAAAACCAACCCCGAGTCACGCTCGGGATTACCGCCTAGGAGGTTAAACAGAACTGATTCATGGTGACCCCAGAGTCCATAATTGATGCCTCAACAACACACTTGACTGGCTCTTACCTATGTTAGCAAAGAAACAGGATAAACCTAGCTTGTAATTTATTTCAGCTAATAATGGTGTCCTTCCATAGATTTTGCATCGACCGATAGACCGTACAAGTCCGGGGAGGCCGTAGCTGATACATAAACCTCGACTATGAAAGCCCTTATCAGGGAATCTTCCTAAAAGATGATAATGTAGTATATCATTAGGTATTCAAGTTTCTCTGCTAAGGTATTAAGATAATGGCTAAAGCGCTGAAATTATATCTTTGCCTAAATTAGTTGTGCTTACCGCAGCCAAGTATATATGTAATATGGAAAGAAAAGTCTTTTCTTATAAAGTGCAGGTGCTGATTTTCTTTTTCCCTGGGATATAATTTAGAAGGTGCTTTGAAAACCCTTTGAAAACATCACCGGAATGTGACGAAACGCGTCAGGACGTGGACCGCACAGCGTGACATACACTGGAGCGCAAGCCGGAATTACCTCTGCTTGCCACTCTGCACAGTTGTACGTTACAGTCACGGGAATTTTAAACTTTTTTGCCGATTACTGCTATCCATCTTGATTGAAACCTTGTTTTATTTATGGGAATAAAACCATTTTAAAACGATATCACACTATCTAAAGCTTTTATCTTTTTTGATAAACAACATTATATGCTGTCCTATGGAGTGCTGAGGAGGGAATCATCACCAGCACAGCCAGGAGGCACTACAAGGGGACCTACCGTGGCCCTGAGGGCTAACAAGCGTGATTGGTCTCAATATCGGAGGGTATATGAGACCCATTACATCTGGTAAGTCGCCCACCTTCTAAATTATATCACAGGGAAAAAGAAAATCAGCACCTGCACTTTATAAGAAAAGTCACTATAAAAACTGTGGAAAATATCACTGAGCACCTTCACCGTATTATCTAGTTTCTTGAAGAAAGGAAAAAACGACAAAAAATTGGAACTTTCAGCGCCGATTCACACTACCGCGACGCTACTTCCCGGGGCGACCTCCGAGATCACGGTGCGAGCAGCGCGCCGCGACCTTGGAGCGGCTGCCACGGACTTCATAACATTGAAGTCTATGGCGGTCGCCTCCTGGTCGCCCCAAAGAAGCTCCGGACCCTTTTTCTAGGTCGGAGCGACTTGTGTCGCTCCTATTAGAGCGGGTCCGCAGCTTCCCTATGGGAGGCGACCTGCGGCGACCTGTGAGGCGACCAGGTCGCCTCACAGGTCGCCCTAGTGTGAACCGGGGCTTACCCTCACTTATTTATTTATATCACGAGATGAACTTTTAAATATAAACAAATGTTTTATGTTTTTTATGTCACATTTTGATACAGTTTATATGATTTACTTATTCTCAATATATATGTACATTTTTATCAAATATTGGGATCACATTTGCCATATATTGTTTGCACAATATCTTTTGCACAATTTGCACATTTATTTATATTAGCAAGCGCTGTAGATAGTTCCTACCAGGACTATTCTTTCCATACAACTTTTTTACTACTGCTGCTGCTATATCCACATAATTTTCACTATATATTTATATTTTTCAATTTCATAAACTATCATATTTTAAAACTCCAGGCGCGGGGAGTGCACTTTTTTAAGTGTTAC
The DNA here is from genome assembly GCF_965119305.1 of Pelophylax lessonae. Taxonomy (NCBI): domain Eukaryota; kingdom Metazoa; phylum Chordata; class Amphibia; order Anura; family Ranidae; genus Pelophylax; species Pelophylax lessonae. The sequence continues at coordinate 183,151,138 of NC_138778.1, forward strand.
TTTACATACATATGTAATATATCAGCCCCTTCCTATTCTAAATAAACACAGTGAGTGATCTGTAATTGAAGCATCATGTCTCTGATGATGTCAGTTGTGATGAAACGCGTAAGAAGGTACCTACGACATATGACGTCAGCACGCTGGACGCTGCGGCCATCTTTTCGGTTTGAAACAAAGCACTGTTGCTTCATGATACATGTGAGTTATATACCTAAATAAATGTGTGACTTTTAAATGAACTTAATACACTATGGAGGCTTTTCTATCTCTATAAGGATAAGCCAGTATTGCTTGAAACTGTGCTAGCTATCAAGGGATTAGCTAACCTTTGGAAAACCGGTGCTGTTGGAGTGATTGGGAAATTTTTATTATCTTGAGCTTAAGTGACCACTCTATAATATGAGGGTCCTTTTTATCCGGTGCGCTGCTTGGCTGGATCACTTTGGTGCTGAGTGCTGCCCTCCATCACTATTCAAGTTGGTGTCCATGGATCCAGTATGCGGAATGTCTATGGACTTTTTGTTAACTCTTTAGCGGTACATATTTAATTTATATTGGCAATTAGGTTCATGATCAAATGGACTTTGTTTGCTGGCTGCTACCATTGGTTGTGTAATATTTGTATATTTACATAATGTTGTCCCAGCGCGGATACGCTTTTTAAACACAATTTACAATTGAACCATACTAAACTGTGCTTAGTATGCTTTAGTTTGTGAATGAACAGGAGCCATTTAGCAACTCCTATTCATTCATCTGCAGTGAAGCTGGGGTCACAAATGGAAAAAAAAGTAACAAAAATTAAAAAATATAAAAAAATGAATTGAAAAAAAAAAAAGGGCTCATTCATATGATTCTATGACCCATACAGCGTGAATAAGTGATTTGTTTGAGCAGCTGGAGACACTTGTTACCTAATGGGGATGCAGTGGCTGTGCGAACACAGGCGAAAATCCTAAATTGACAGGTGGGCAGGTGTGGGTTAGTGGCACCAAATGCACACTGAGATTTATTTATTAACTCATTACAGTTGTGTCTTTTAAAAATAGTTGAATTTTTGTGGTATGTTGTGTTTGTGTCCACTTATAAAAATTTGGTGTATTTTTTTGTGAAAATATTGTTTTGATAATTTTGGGAGGCCCTGTCAGGTAGGCTGTATGGGCCCTATGACAGCAGCCCTGGCAGCGAGATGGCTCCGATTTGCCCTGGGCAAGGTAATCTCTCTGTCTCTTATGAATCTATACCTCTTTTAATACAAAAAACTATCTTGGACACTCATATTAACCGATTAAGGACCCCCCCGCGTACATATACTGTGGCAGGGCAGCCCTTAAGTGCAAAATCATGTACCTGTACGTGATTTCTTTGCTCGGGTCTGAGGTGCGCGCGTGCCGCCATCAACCCGCTCCCACTGTGATTGGACACCATTGGATTGGACCCGATGCGACCGTTTCCGAGAGAGGCAGAACAGCAGCCTGCCTATGTAAACAAGGCAGATCACCATTCTGTCAGTGGGGAAGATGGAGATCATGTGTTTCTGCTAAGCAGGAACACAGATCTGTCTTCTCCCAGTCAAAGCACCCCCCACAGTTAGAAAGAACTCCCTAGGAGCACATTTAACCCTTTGATTGCCCCTGATGTTAACCCCTTCCCTGCCAGTGTAATTAGTACAGTGACAGTGCATTTTTTTTTAGGACTGAGCACTGTATTGGTGTCACTGGTCCCCAAAAAGTCTCACTTAGTGTCTGATTTTTTTCCTTGCAATGATGCAAAAATCGCTGATTGCCGCCATTGCTAGTAAGAAATATGTTTTTACCAAAGACATGTAGCAGAAAGCATATTAGCCTAAATTGATTAAATAAATTAGATTTTTTAAATTTTTTTGTTGATATGTTTTATAGTAGAAAGTAAAAAATATTATTTTTTTCAAACTTGTCGGTCTTTTTTTGTTTATAGCACAAAAAATAAAACAGAGGTGATCAATTTCCACCAAAAGCAAGCTCTATTTGTGGGAAAAAACGATATCAATTTTATTTGGGTACAGCGTCGCCCAGCCCACAATTGCAATGCAGTGTTGTATCCCAAAAAATAACCTGATCAGGAGGGGGGGGGGGGGGGGGTAAACCTTCTGGGGCTGAAGTGGTTAACCACTTAACCCCCCGGAAGATTTTACCCCCTTCCTGACTAGGGCCTATTTTGCGATTCGGCACTGCGTGACTTTAATGGACAATTGCGCAGTCGTGCGACGCTGTATCTAAACTAATTTGACGTCCTTTTTTTCCCCACAAACAGAGCTTTCTTTTGGTGGCATTTGATCACCTGTGTGATTTTTTGATCATGCGCTATAAACAAAAAAAGAGCATCAATTTTGCAAAAATAACAATATTTTTCACATTTTTTTATATGAAATTCCCCCCAAAAAATGTAAAAATCAAAATTTTTTAAAATTTTAGGGCAATTTGTTTTATGCTACATATGTTTGGTAAAAAAAATTGCAAAAAGCGTATTTTGATTGGTTTGCGCAAAAGTTATTGCGTTTACTAACTAAGGGAAAGATTTTTGTCATTTTTGTTGTTTTTTGTTTTTTTAACGAGTAATGGCGGCGATCTGCGATTTTTCTTGCGGGACTGCGACATTGCGGTGGACAGATCAGACCCTTGACTGACATTTTTGACACTTTTGGGGTTACCAGTGACATTACTGCAGTAATCAGTGCTATACATATGCACTGTTACTGTAAAAATGACACTGGCAGTGAAGGAGTTAACTTTATTGGAGAGGGATGGGTTAAGTGTGTCCCTAGGGGCGTGTTTCTAACTGTGATTGGCTGTGGCTACTAGTGTAAGAACAGAGATCAATGGTCCTACATAGTAGAACCGTGTGATCTCTATTCTTACACAGGGAACAATGACAGGCGGCTTTGTTTACATTAGCCGCCTGCCTGTCTTACGGTGTAACGGAAGATCGCGAGTGCCCGGCGGACATCAGGTCCGCCAGGCACACGCTCGGAAGGGTCTGTGACTGCGCGGGAGCGGGAGTGCGCCTCCGGTGGCGCGCGCTCACTCCCTAGAGCCTCACAGGCTAGCGACGTAGACCTACGTCGCTTTGCCTGTGAGGGGCTGACCGCCGCAGTAAATAGTCGTGCGGCGGTCGGCAAGCGGTTAAAAAAGATTGATTTTGAAAAAGAGAGCAAAGTCCCTGGAAACGCATCATGCACACCCCCTCTCCCAACATCGACCAGGCATTTTGACAGCTGTTATCCTTGTGTGCAGCTTAGAATGCCGCTGCTAATATCCACACTTTGAGCTGGTTGGCTCCCTGTCATCCTCAGTCTCTGTCTGCTCAGTGATACCTACAGCCTCACACTGATCAGAGCTGCTTGGTCTCAGGTCTTCCCTATCCATGCTTATTCATGCCAACTTAAATGTAAGTCTGCTGCTTATTTTATTAAAGTGTTTTTTATTTGATAATGACCCCTGCTGTTCCTTTTCCTGCACACTCTTAGGGGCTCTTTCACACAGGTGGACCGTTCAGATCCGCCTGTCCGTTTTTTTGGCGGATCTGAACGGTCCCCCCATACATCCCTATGGGGCATCGAATGTCAGCGGAGACATGTCCGCTGACATCCGATCCGATCCAATCCGTCAAATCTGGACGGATGGAAACCCTATTTTCCATCCGTTCAGCGGATCGGATTGGATGGAATCGTATTGGAATGGACCGACGGTCCGTTCCCATCTGATTTCCCCCATAGAGATGCATGGGGAACTGACAGCTGTGTCTCCGCACACAGCGGCAAGACACAGCTGTTATCCTCCTGCTCAGCGGGGGATCGGCGTTTGATCCCCCGCTAAGATAAACGGAGTCCGTCCGACAGACGAAGTGTGTGAAAGGGGCCTAGAAGCTGTAGTTTGGTATTGCGTGCTACCAGAACTTCTCCATCATGAACTCATCCAGTTGTACTTTGCCTAGATTGTATCATGCATGCACGTGAAACATTTTAACATTTACTAACATGAAAACCGGAATTTCTGATGATGGGGTTGCAGCAAGGGTGGAGCAGTGATGTGGCTAACTACATGCTGCAGTGATGGGGGGGGGGGGGGGTGGTATAAAATTGCTTTAACAGTGGGAGGGGTTTAAAACTTGAGTCCAAATCAAATATGTAACAAACATAGAGCAGGGATCCAGGTTGGGTGACGTATATAGTGCAGGGATCTGTGGTGGGTAACGTACATATATGCTCACCTAAGTGAATGCCAACCTAATCCAATTATTAGTTATTGCAGACCAGTGAAAAAGTCGCCTTCATCATGCTCATTTGTGCCTCCGTTAACCCCACCCTGCATGTTTCGCAATTTCGTTTTTGAAGCTGAAAATACAGCTGTCCTAAAGAAAAACGCATACATTCACTTTGAGCTTTACCATTCTGCTGTGTTACATGAAAGTTACAATAATAATGATATAATTGTTGATTATATTTTGGGGTGAGTACAGGGTGGGGCAGGTGTGCCTAGGCACACCCTAATCACCCTGTGTGGTGCAGATTCCCCCCGTTTAGACCCCTGATATTTGACCAAAGCTCCCTAACTGGGCTCCTAAAAAAATTGTAAAAAAAAATAAAAACTACTGACACCGTCCACTGCCCTACTGACACCGTCCACTGCCCTACTGACACCGTCCACTGCCCTACTGACACCGTCCACTGCCCTACTGACACCGTCCACTGCCCTACTGACACCGTCCACTGCCCTACTGACACCGTCCATTGCTCTGCTGACACCGTCAGTATATATATATATATATATATATATATATATATATATATATATACACAAGCACACATTTGCAAATATGTTTGAGCTTTGGGGTGCACACCCTAATGCCATAGGCTGTGCACACCTATAAGTAAACATATGGGTGTGTACGTAATAAATAAACATTGCGTTGGTGAAAATTACAGGACAATTTGGGGAGGAAAAGGCCAGTGAGTTTAGTGGTTTGCTGACCCAGAACAAGACAAGGTCTTTGGACTTTTCTCTGACTTTCCTGATCTGTAACTTGTTTTGGTTCAGTGCCTCAGGTCAGCTGGTCAGAAAGTCAGCAATGTCAGCTCCAGAAAACAACCATCTTACCTCACCCTTTTTCTCTATAAAAGCCATCAAAACATTTTTAATGCCACCTCTTACATAGAAGAGTTAGTCAGCAAACCTAGGAAGCAAACTCTGTGATAGGGATACCAAAGTTTGACAGATATTTGACAAGCAGGAAGTCTGGGCAGGGCTGACATCTGCAGGGATGCTATTGAGATGCAATTGTGTAATCGCACTCCACTCACAGACCACAATTACATTTTTTTCTGACACTTCACATTAAACAATGGAGCTGATAGAGCTTCTTTTAAGTCATGCTCTTAATTTTGAATATCACCTGTGATTTTGGGGGAATTCCTGACCATCTAGCAACAACAAGCAGTTAGAGGTGCTCATTTTTACACAGAAAGACTTTTTGAGCTTTTGGAGATTCTCTCTGGGTGAGAGAGGAGTAAAGTGTTTTGGCAATTGATGTGAGGATTTTTTAGCTGTATGCATCCTGTTGGGGAGATTTCCCTTCACTTCCTATCTTGGAGATGAAAATACAGAAAAAATGGCATTAAATCAAAACTTAATACATGTGAATATTAACCTCTTAAGAACCGCCCGCCGCAGTTTTACTGCGGCAGGCTGGCCCTCTTGCACGAACCGACGTAGGTCAACATTGGTTGCGCGCCTGCAGCTAGGGGGCGAGCGTGCGCTGCTGGCGGCGCGCTCATGCCCCCACTCGGCAGCGAGGACTCCGATGCACGGGGCTGGCGGCTCCAATTGCCACCGGGCACCCGCAATTACTCCCCGCTGAGAGAGAAGGACGGTCAACCACTGTAAACACAGCTGACCGTTCTCTCTGGAATGATCACCGAGCGCCTGTGTTCCTTCTATATAGGATCACAGGTCTCTGTGATCATTTCACAAGCCCAACCCCCATACAGCTAGAAACACTCCCCTAGGCTTACATTTAACCCCTTGATCACCCACTGTGTTAACCCCTTCCCTACCAGTGTCATTATTACAGTAACAGTGCATATTTTTAGCACTGATTACTGTAGTAATGTCACTGGTCCCCCCAAAAGTGTCAAAAATGTCAACGAGGGGTCCGATCTGTCTGCCGCAATGTTGCAGTTCCGCTAAAAATCACCGTCATTACTAGTAAAATATCTGGAATGCATCTGGAAACGCAGGAAAAACACACCATAAAGCATCAAAAATGCATTAAAACGCGCATGCGGAAATGCATCCGGAACTGATCTGAAGTGGGTTTTTTTGTGTGTTTACCAGCCCTAAACCAGATCTTCCAGACACACCCGCCATCAGGATTACTGAATTACTCCACCAGTGTTGCAGATATGTCAGTGGATACAAAATACATGCCCACAGTGTAATCCGTAAAATTCAATTTATTAAAAGATTAATAAGAAAGTGCCACATTTCTAGCATTATTAGCATACAGAACAGCAATTAATGCATGGGCAAAAATAGCAAAACCGCATATAATGGAAGTAAAAAATTTCAAAGTAGCAATTCTATACTGACCGCACTGGACTTCAAACGCAAGTTGATGGGCGTGCGTGATGACTCTACCTTGTAGCCATTTCCAACGCGCTTCGTCAGAGAGTTGACATCATCGGGGACCAGCTAGGATTGGAGATGCAATAGTAATAGGAAATCTTCCAAAAGTTATTTTTCCTCTTTGTGTCCCACAAAAAAATCCCCAAAGTTAGAGCACATCCTGTCTTACTTAAAGGATAGGATTGTGAAACATCTTAAATCCCATGGATTGCAAGATGAAAAACAACATGGGTTTACTTCAGGGAGATCATGTCAAACAAATCTTATAGACTTTTTTGACTGGGTGACTAAAATAATAGACGGTGGAGGTGCAGTAGACATTGCATATCTAGATTTTAGTAAGGCTTTTGACACTGTCCCACATAGAAGACTTATCAATAAACTGCAGTCATTGAGCATGGACTCCCATATTGTTGAGTGGATTAGGCAGTGGCTGAGTGACAGACAACAGAGGGTTGTAGTCAATGGAGAACATTCAGAACAAGGTCATGTTACCAGTGGGGTACCTCAGGGATCTGTACTGGGACCAATTTTGTTTAATATCTTCATAAGTGATATTGCAAAAGGCCTCGATGGTAAGGTTTGTCTTTTTGCTGATGACACAAAGATATGTAACAGGGTTGATGTTCCTGGAGGGAAACGCCAAATGGAAAAGTATTTAGGAAAACTAGAAGAATGGTCAGAACTCTGGCAACTGAAATTTAATGTGGATAAGTGCAAGATAATGCACCTGGGACGTAAAAACCCAAGGGCAGAATATAGAATATTTGACACAGTCCTGACCTCAGTATCTGAGGAAAGGGATTTAGGAATAATTATTTCAGAAGACTTAAAGGTGGGAAGACAATGTAATAGAGCAGCACGAAATGCCAGCAGAATGCTTGGATGTATAGGGAGAGGTATAAGCAGTGGAAAGAGAGAAGTGCTTATGCCGCTGTACAGAACACTGGTGAGACCTCACTTGGAGTATTGTGCGCAGTACTGGAGGCCATATCTCCAGAAGGATATAGATACTCTAGAGAGAGTTCAGAGAAGAGCTACTAAACTAGTACATGGATTGCAGGAAAAAACTTACCAGGAAAGGTTAAAGGACCTTAACATGTATAGCTTGGAAGAAAGAAGAGACAGAGGGGATATGATAGAAACTTTTAAATACATAAAGGGAATCAACTCGGTAAAGGAGGAGAGCATATTTAAAAGAAGAAAAACTACCACAAGAGGACACAGTTTTAAATTAGAGGGGCAAAGGTTTAAAAGTAATATGAGGAAGTATTACTTTACTGAGAGAGTAGTGGATGCATGGAATAACCTTCCTGCAGAAGTGGTAGCTGCAAATACAGTGAAGGAGTTTAAGCATGCATGGGATAGGCATAAGGCTATCCTTCATATAAGATAGGGCCAGGGACTATTCATAGGATTCAGATATATTGGGCAGACTAGATGGGCCAAATGGTTCTTATCTGCCGACACATTCTATGTTTCTATGTTTCTATAAGGTGCTGTGAGGTGCTGGACCTTGATTCTAGAAGTTTTATGGTAGATACTAGAAAATCTTTTTGGTCTAAAATGGCCTTGGTTCAGCTGTACAACACAAAGCAGGGATCTTCCCAATCAAGAGGGTCACCAGGCATGAGCAGCCTATGTATATTCAACCCTGAAGGAGCACCCAGCACACGTGACGGGAGTCCAGGTATGTGTTTTATTGCAAAAGTATAATCATAGTTCCCATCTTAGACAGCTGTCACTGGAACATTTGTCCTTATTGGATAATTTACCCTCACATCTTGCTCTGGTGACAACTGTAAATTTCTGAACCTCCCAAAACTTTGTCTCAATGACAGTCGCCACCATAACAAATAGAGAAAACCCAAGTCTAGGACACCAGGGCAAATAGAGAGGGAGAATCTACCTAGTGGGGTCATTCATGGATGACCAAAAAATTGAGTGTATAATCCTACCCAAAACTAAAATGAAAAAAGTTTTGCCTTTGCATACACGTTGATATTCTGTTTCAAAACGAATACTCTATAAAGTCCAGATTTTTGATTTTTTTTTTTACAACCAGGATTGCTTTAATAAAGCAAATATATAATAATGATATTTGTACAATAATACAAATATTACAGCATATATGAAGATAAAGTCCAGATTTTAGTACATTTCCAGACTCCAGGTCCAAAAATGTCCATGTAAATAAAAAATAAAAAATCACACAGCCTGTCCCTATACCTGGAAAAGGTGGGCAGCTGGCAACTATGCCCCAAGGTCTTGGACCTTGTAGTCCCACAGCTGTTAAGAGACACAGAAGCTGACTACCTCTGTATAACTGAATTTCGTAAGGAGTGGATTAATGTAATGACAAGCTGTGCCAGTGAAGGAAGGTCAGGTAGACAGCTACGGCTTAGTCGCCCGGCCCAGACATTTCGTCTGAGGTGGAAGAAATGAGCCTGATGTCTGGAGGAAATTATACATTGTGTGGCATTGTGTGCACTTTTCCCTGTCCATTGCGTAATTCATTCACATGAGACAGGGCAGTGCGGCTAAGCACAGGAGGACTATGATGTCAAGCAGATTACTAGATGGGAAGTTCTCTGTCTAATTTTCTACCAGGTTATAGTAAATGCCCTCCTTCTTCTGAGTTAGTGGTTTTAGTTTAATAATGATTTCTGACTGCTGATGTGTTAAAAGGTTTCAGTCTGACTCTGAGATTTCATTGTGTGCAGAGCATTTAAAGTGTACCTGTGCTGAACATTGTCATACAAATCTGACCCCAATACAATAGGAACAATGAGAGTCTGCACCTTCTTTTATTATTATTCTACAGCACCCTGGGAGCCCCATAGCTTGGATTACTCAATGGGGTTGATAAAACGTTAGTAAACCGCCCCTTTTAAAAAACCCTGCAAGACAATGGCATTGCGTGCTAGTACCCTATGCATCATATACTAGCACAAATGATGAAATGCTTACCTTAGAATGAAGCACTCCAGCGGCGCGCTGTCACTGCTGACATGGCTTCCGTCTTGATCCTGATTTCCCTCCAGGTTCGCATGCTCTGGCCGTCTGATTGGACAAGCTGCGGTGACATCACGGACCGCAGCACAGAGCTCTGCAGGGACAGCATGGGAAGGGCCGGGACAAGGGGTAAGCAGGAGGGACGGCCACCCTGGACACTGTGGTATCATGTGTGGTGGGGGTCACCACAAGGATATGGGGGGGATTTGTGTTTAGAAGGGGAATTTGGGGGGCAGCACAGGGTAAAAATTGTTCTAGGAGAGCAAATTTGAGGCAGTGTGCTAGGAGTTGTGATTTGGGGGATCTTTTTTAGGAAGGCGATGGGGGAGGGGGATTTGTGCTTGGAAGGGGGATTTGGGGGGTTTGTGCTATAAAAGTAATATGGTAGAGGGGAAATCGTTTTTTTTTTTTTCTGTGGGGGGAGGGGTTGTGCTAGTAGGGATAATTGGGGGTATTTTTGCTAGTAGGGGAAATTTGTGGGAGGATTTGTGCTGGAAGGAGGGAATGGAGTGGGGGGGTTTGTGCTAGGATGGGGGATCAGGGGAGGGAAATTTGTGCTAGAAGGAGGGATTTGGAGTGGGGGGATTTGTGCTAGAATGGGGGATCAGGGGAGGGGAATTTGTGCTGGAAGGGGGGATTTGGAGTGGGGGGGATTTGTGCTTGGAATAGGAAGAATTTATTGGGGAATTGTGCTGGGGAATATGGAAAAAGAGAGGATTTGAGCTGGGTGCTTAGGGGGTGAGCATGCAGATTAGGGGGCGAGGGAATTTTCGCTTACACATAATGCTCATACATCTTTTTTTTTTTTTGGGGGGGTGGGGCAATTTGGCATGTCCGCCCTGGGCTCTAGATGACCTTGTCCCAGCATTGGGCACGGGTATGCTATCCCTTCAGAGCGCATGCGTGGGTGACATCCCCGGCGACATGCAGTGTGAATATCTCTTAAATGGTGCAAGTTTAGGAGATATTCACTGTACCTACAGGTAAGCCTTAATATAGACCTGTAGATACGTAAGTTTACAAAAAGAGTTTACTACCACTTTAAGGCTAGGTTCACACTAGTGCAACCGCGACTTGATCTGATTTTCAGTGAGATTTTGTAGTGCATTTTTGATGTGTTTTTCAGGATTCATGATTTTTTGTAGGAGCGGAAGACACAAAATTCTGCCATGAATTGCTTTTTTATAATATTTATATCACCGACGCAAAATACAGTGTAACATAAAATAATGTCTAACATAAATTATCAGCTGCAGCTATAGTATTTTCACTACAATGTGAAATATAGTTGACAAATGCTATTTAAATGATAGCTGCACTAATACATAATTAATAAACCCATGAATTAATTCAAAATGTATACAAAAAAGTCCATTTGTGCAAAATAAATATATCTGTGATCAACTCCTCTGTGATTCCAAATCCCAGTTCATTGCTGAACATACTATTCTACGTCTCTGTGACAGTATCCTCCACCGACAAATCTACTCACTCACCAGAGCTCCTCCAATATAAAGAGTAATTATCCACTCCACCAGGGGTGTTGGATTAGGTGTAAAGCCTCGTAACACACCATGAGATTATCGAACAAATTTTATTTAGTTTTTTGTTGCATGCTAGTCTCATATGGAAAGTGAAGTGATTACTTTCATACGAAAATTCTCGTACAACAGAATTCAACTTCACAAGTGATGTCATGTGTCAAATTATTTTGTATGTATTCTTTCATTTCCGAGCATGCCTAGTCTTGCGCTTACAATTTTTTTCGGATGAAAACTGTACTAATTAAAGGAAAATGAGATGTGTTCACTTATGATAAAACATTTTTAGCCTACACATCCAGTTTTTGTCGTCCAAAAATTCGTAATCTGCTGTCGAAAGCACCATGAAAATCCAATCCAATTTCAGAAACCATCTGAAAATCGCAGATCATTCGTCAGATGAAATGTTACTTCCGTTTTTCTTATCGTGTGTACAAGCCTTTATACTTAATGTATCCTTGATCTTTTGAACCATCCAAGAATAATGTATATTATATTGGTCTCCTCTCCCGGTCACTCATATAATAAAAAAGATGCTATCATTGCGCAACATGTTTATGATAGAACACACTGATAGAACACAATAGCATTGCTGGAGGGATTCCCCCATCAACACTGACTGTGTTGGTGGGGGAATCCAGTGATGGGTGAATTGAGTGATTTTCAACCACGGGTTGCAGGAAAGAAAATCACATCATCTATGGCTTGTTTAACCACTTTACCACCGGAGGATTTTGCTGTCTTCCGTCCAGGCCACTTTTTGCGATTCGGCGCTGTGCGACTTCAACTGACAATTGCGCGGTCGTGCGACACCGTACCCAAACGAAATTTACGTCCTTTTTTTCCCACAAACAGAGCTTTCTTTTGGTGGTATTTGATCACCTGTGCGATTTTTACTTTTTGCGCTATAAACAAAAAAAGAGCGTTTATTTTGAAAAAATAACAATAGTTTTAACATTTTTTTATATGAAATTCCCCCCAAAAAAGATGTAAAAACCAATTTTTTTAAAAATTTTTGGCCAATTTGTTTTATGCTACATATGTTTGGTAAAAAAAATCGCAATAAGCGTATTTTGATTGGTTTGCGCAAAAGTTATTGCGTTTACTAACAAAGGGAAAGATTTCTGTCATTTTTGGTGTTTTTTTTTTAACGCGTAATGGCGGCGATCTGCGATTTTTTTGCGGGACTGCGACATTGCGGCGGACAGATCGGACCCTTGACTGACATTTTTGACACTTTTGGGGGTACCAGTGACATTACTGCAGTAATCAGTGCTATATATATGCACTGTTACTGTAAAAATGACACTGGCAGGGAAGGGGTTAATTTTATTGGAGAGGGAGGGGTTAATGTATGCCTGGTGCTTACTGACGTGTGGGGGGGGGGGAGGTGACTGAGTGAGTCATGGACAGATCGGATGTCCAGCTATGCTGAACAGTCCGATCTGTCACTCCCTGTCACTATGGAGATCCGCCCGCTGTGTTTACACACAGCGGGCGGATCTCCAGACTCGATCCCCGACAATCGGGTAAGAGCAGCGGCGATCGCCGCTGCTCCTCCCCTGGCCCGGCTCCCGCTGTGAATGAAAACAGCGGGAGCGAGCCTCCGGCGGCGCGCAAGCGCCGCCCAGAAGGGGGAGTGTCTGACGACGTAGTACTACAACGTCAGACGATAACGAGCCACTCTGCCGCAGTAATATTACTGTGAGCAGACGTAAAGTGGTTAAGGTGTGGGAAGTCGCAGCAGCAGCACCACCAAGCAGATCACACCTCAGATTGTATGTGGCACAGACTACCACCACTGACAATTTCAGCATCCTCAGCAGCCCTCTTATTAAATATTAGAGGTAGCCACGCTGGTCCAATCTAATTAAAAAAAAAAACATTTTTCCTCCTACCATGTACCCCTGTACAGCCACAGCGTAGAAAAGAAGCCTTGTACAAAATATACTGTGTGTGTATATATATATATATTTTTATATATATATATATATATACTGTTTATATATAAAACTATATTTACAGTATATATCAAATATATAAAATGTACGTTTCCACTTTGTTCCAATGCAAATAAAAAAGGAATTAAAAATGCATTTTCAGAAGGAAAGAATAAATAAACGCACTGTATTTTCTGGAATGCTATTGAAAACGTTATTCAACAAATAAACAACCTGTATGATAAAATATAAAAAGAGATTATAAACAGTGTTGTACATGCAGGTATATAAAAAAAAAAAACATTTTCTGTGATTTTTGTTTTATTGAAGAATTATTATGTTTCAAAAATTGGACATTTTTTGTCCAAAATTGGACATTGGACATACTGACATTTTTTTTTTCTTTCTTTTCTTTTCCGTTCACTGCCGTCAGCAATGGAAGATTATCCAAAAGAAAGATAATATACTGAAGGTAAGGGTCAGGGGCATGCATCTGATGGGAATGGAGTGGCTTATTATGAGACATATAATAGTACAATATGGAACAACAAGGTCTTGCTCATTTCTGTGGATTTCCTAGCATACAGTGTGATCTGCAGGCTTGAAGCCGTCTTTTTACTTTCTCACTACTACCATTCCTTCTATGATCTAATTAAGGACCCCTTCACATCTTTGCGTGCACTGAGGCGTGTTATGTTGAGGCAATACATATAGTTTGATTGGGCTCTCAACACGCCTCAGCATGCTATTTGTGGAAACGCAACAAACCACAACGTATACAGCATTTACATCTGTGCATTGTGGTGGATTATATCACACATTTAAATAAAAAAAAAATTCTTAGACAGCGCTTGCTATTACTTACAATATATTTATGGGAATGGTAGCAAAAAAAAATTATTTAAGTACCAGTTTAAATAATATCATTTATAATAAACCCAATATGTAAATAATTTGTTAAATTAATAGGCTAAGTTCAATTAAACGTGCAATTCCTGCGTAATCGCAACAAAGAAAAGTTCATAGAATGTGAAGAAAGTGTGTGACGCTAAAAACAACTCTTCCATTACCATTATACTCTTCCATCACCAGACTCCAATGAACCCCTTGTTGTACAGCAAGGGAAGTCACCTGCGCTTTGGTGGTCACCCCAGAACCTGTGTGGATCTCCTAATTGGCCTCTTCTGTGGGTATTTTTTCCATCAAGATGCTTGAATACGTGTCTCATTGTCTCCATTAAGCAAGAGCAAAAAAGAGAGGAGTGCTCTCATAGTGAGAAAACCATGTATTGCTTTATTAAAAAGTTTACATTCAAAGAAATAGGTCCGGTAAGGCCTCTTGGACACGATACTCCTGTTTGAGCATCTCGCAGCTTGAAAAAGCTCAGTACAGCTTTTTTTTTTTCTGAGCTAAAATACAGCCCATTAATTGTAATGTGCCTGTGCACACAGGCGCGTAAACAAGTGCTGTGCATTCTTCAGTAAGAACAAAATAGAAAAATCTGCATTTTTGGTCAGTAATTTAAGCCTCAATGCACGCAAATATGCACGAATAAGCAAGAATACGTGCAAATACGTGCAAATACATAAAAAAAAAAAAAAAAAAGTCTGGAAAAAGTAGATGCTCAAACAGTATTGTGTGTAAGAGGCCTTCTACAAAAGACAATGCGAATGCCACCTGGCTCTCGGCGTGCATTCCACCTGGACCACGAATAACGCACCAGAACTCTTCACTTGACGTGTTTCCTATTTAATACATCCATCTCCAGAAGCAGGTTTAGAAATCTTCTTCTGAAGACGTCCCGCATTGATGATGAAATGCGTCAAGCGTATTGTTTCACAAGTGCAAGAGGTGGAATATCATGGGGAGGGAGAGTTTTTTTTATCGTCACGCACTTTCTTCACACTATATCAACTTTTCTTTGCTGCGATTATGCAGAAATTACACGTTTAATTGGACTGAGCATATTAATTTAACACATTTTGTACATATTGGGTTTATTATGAATTTTATTATTTAAAGTGGCCAATCTCATTTATATATTAAAAGTAATAGTAAGCTCTCTCTAATAATTTTATTTAACCCAGTGGGTAAGGGATGGCAACTGCACCATTAGATTATCACTAAGAGGATTGTCAGAACACGGGTGATTTTTATATAGACTTATATAGCACACAATTTTATGTTTTTTTAAATGAATGTATATGTGAGCTGGGTTGCCTTCAAAAAGGCGATACATGCACATGCCTTCAAAAATGGCGATACATACACATGTTATGGCAAGCGCTAGGTGTGGGGCCAGCCTGAAGCATGTTCATTTGAATTTAGAGTTTTGCAGTGTAACTCCACCACCAGTGCAGAGCTCATTCACAGGTCGGGCCAGGAAGAGCTTGACAAGGGACTCTGCAGTCTTGCTGGATCAGGATCAGTAAGGGTCTCTCTCGGTGATTAAATAATAAAAGTGTACACTTTAAATGCTGGTTAGCAGTTCCAGTGTCCAAACATACGCCTGCTAAACAACGGCATACTGAAAATAATAATAGGATTTTTGGACCTTTTAGAACTGCTTCCCTCCCCATATAAGTCAGTGTAAATTTGAAAGCAGCTTAGCAGCTTAGCAGCAGTAAGTCAATTGCATTTTGTAATGAACTGTGAATGATATCAGAAGTGTCTCAAACTCACCTTAAATGCAAGCAGGATACATGCTGTATTTTCCCCATCAACATAAACCCATACTGTAATGTTTTTTTGGCTGTCATACATATATTTTTATTGTCATACATATATTGTTATTATTAATATTATTTCTTATTATTGATGTTTAGTAGGAAAACCAATGAAACTAAAAAGGGCCACAGTGCGTACTTTGATTTCATATGCTGCTCTTTGGAAATGCCTATTGTAATAAAAAAACACACTCCAGCTGACTATACACTATACAATCTGATTGTACAATCTCCCGTAGATCTACCATACTATGTGCTGCAAGGGCCTGCCTGATTTGATACTTATTGCATGGACTGTTTTGGTTTGTCCTTATATTACATAGTTTTGGTAAAGCTAAAGGAGATTGTACAGGGTTTGTACAATCAGAATGTATAATGTAGAAGTCAGTTAACTTCATAGCATTTTTCCTTGTTCTTGTCCATCCATGTGTTTTTAGTAAATCACCAATGCATACCTCCCAACTTTCTGAAATAGGAATAAGGGACCTCTATTAGCAAATGTATGTAGGCATAGGACACATACCCCTGCCACACCCCCCTAACTGCTTCCCGACCAGCCGGCGCAGATATACTGTGGCAGGCTGGCTCTCCTGCGCAAACCGGCATACCTGTACAGCGGCTCGCGGATGCGGGTCTCGGGCACGTGCATGATCATGCCCTGCAACTAACAGCGGGTTCCGGTGGCCGCGATGGCGGATGGGAACTCGCCGATCGCTGCAGGGACTGACAGAAGGTGGTGTGCCGTTATAAACACGGCATACCGCTCATCTGTCACTGATTGAAACAGGGCTCCTGTGTTCCTGTTATTTCAGAACACAGGAGCCCTGTTTCTATCCACCAAGTCTGGCCCCCACACAGTTAGAATCACACCCTAGGTACACATTTAACCCTTTGATCACCCCTGGTGTTTACTCCTTCCCTGCCACTCTCATTATTACAGTAACAGTGCATATTTTTAGCACTGATTACTGTAGTAATGTCACTGGACCCCCCAAAAATGTCAGGTGTCAAATCTGCCTGCAGCAATGTCGCAGTCCCGCTAAAAATCGCAGATCGCCCCATTTATAGTAAAAAAAAAAAAAATAATTAAAATTACATAAATCTTTTCCCTAGTTTGTAGACGCGATAACTTTTGTGCAAACCAATCAAAATACACTTATTGTTATTTTTTTTTACCAAAAATATGTAGCATAATACAAATTGGCCAAAAAGGGTGAAAAAAATGTGATTTAAAAAAAAATTTTTTATTGGAAATGTTATATAGCAGAAAGTGTAAAATACAGTAAACCCCCCTCCATTGCGGGCTTTACTTTCCGGACCCAACCGCGAAAAGTGAAATTCCGCGAAATAGAAAAACCCTATTAAAATGCATTGTAGGCATGATTTTTTTACTGTCACTGTACGTGTAGAAGCATTTTAAGGTCTTTAAACACACTTTTAAAACAATAGAAACTCATTTAAACACATAAAAGATACTTAGAGACAGAGCAAGAGCTATGAAAAACACAAAAATCTTTCATTTTTAATGATTTATATAGTAAAATAACATTACAAAAAAAACCGCGAATTACCGGGACCGCAAAAACTGAACCGCGATGTAGCGGGGGATTACTGTACTGCTCTTTTTTTTAAAAAAAAATTGTCGCTTTTTTTTGTTTATAGCGCATGATCAAAAAACCGCAGAGGTGATCAAATACCACCAAAAGAAAGCCCTGTTTGTGGGAAAACAAAAGGATGTCAATTTTATTTGGGTACAGCGTCGCACGACCACGCAGTTGTCAGTTAAAATAACGCAGTGCCGAATCACAAAAAATCACAAAAAATGGCCTGGTCATTATGGGGGCAAATCTTTCCGGTCCAGAAGTGGTTAAAGGAGAATTGTACAAAAAAATGATTGGTTAAACCCACAAATGCTTTTTTTACCACTACTGTTCACTTATAGTGTCTCCTGGAATTTACAAATTCAGCAATTTAGAAATCTTTTGAAAGGTATAGAACTGGGAAACACTTTTTAACCACTTAAGCCCCGGAAGATTTTACCCCCATTCCGACCAGGGTTTTTTTGCGATTTTTTACTGCGTGACTTTAACGGACAATTGCGCGGTCGTGCGACGCTGTACCTAAACGAATTT
This sequence comes from Pelophylax lessonae, assembly GCF_965119305.1. Lineage (NCBI taxonomy): Eukaryota > Metazoa > Chordata > Amphibia > Anura > Ranidae > Pelophylax > Pelophylax lessonae. The sequence goes on from NC_138778.1 coordinate 183,169,157, forward strand.
GACGTCCTTTTTTTCCCACAAACAGAGCTTTCTTTTGGTGGTATTTGATCACCTGTGCGATTTTTACTTTTTGCGCTATAAACAAAAAAAGAGCGTAAATTTTGCAAAAATAACAATATTTTTCACATTTTTTTATATGAAATTCCCCCCCAAAAAAATGTAAAAATCAAAATTTTTTAACATTTTTGGCCAATTTGTTTTCTGCTACATATGTTTGGTAAAAAAATCGCAAAAAGCGTATTTTGATTGGTTTGCGCAAAAGTTATTGCGTTTACTAACTAAGGGAAAGATTTTGGTTTTTCTGGTGTTTTTTTTTAACGCGTAATGGCGGCGATCTGCAATTTTTTTTTGCGGTACTGCGACATTGCGGCGGACAGATCGGACCCTTGACTGACATTTTTGACACTTTTGGGGTTACCAGTGACATTACTGCAGTAATCAGTGCTATACATATGCACTGTTACTGCAAAATGACACTGGCAGGGAAGGGGTTAACTTTATTGGGGAGGGAGGGGTTAAGTGTGTCCCTAGGGGCGTGCTTTCTACTGTGATTGGCTGTGGCTACTAGTGTAGGAACAGTGATCAACGGTCCTACATAGTAGAACCGTCTGATCACTGTTTCTACACAGGGGAGAATGACAGGCGGCTTGTTTACATCAGCCGTCTGACTTTCTCCCTCTGTACCGACGATCGGCGAGTGACCGGCGGACATCGGGTCCGCCGGTCACATGCACTAACTTCCCTGTGAACGAGCCGCGGCGGGCGCGCGCCTCCGCGGGCGCGCACTCACCCGCTATTGGCTCACAAGGAAGTGACAGGCAAGTGACGTACCGATACGTCACTCTGCCTGGCCGGGGCTGACCGCCGCAGTATATAGTTGTGCGGCGGTCGGCAACCGGTTAATAAATAAGTAGACCAGACCAAAATGAGGGACAAATGAGGAGGAAAGAGGGACAGAGGGAATTTGTTCTAAATGAGGGTCAGTCCCTCGAAATCTGGGACAGTTGGGAGCTATGCCAATGTATTTATAGAGCATATACTGTATATACATTGAATATAAGTATTTGAACCATTGGCATAGGTAGAATCCCCCATTCTAAATCCTGCACTTGCCCCTCTGATGAAACATTGAAGAAAAATCATGAAATCACCCAAATATAAAGAAGAAAGTAGAACACGAGCCTATACCCTTTGTTTCAGTTTTCAGTTCTAATTTCCAATTTAATGTACTGTAATTCTGAAAAAATACTGAAACAAAGTGTTGTTTTTACTGCAATAGACAGGTACTGTAGATAGGCCTCAGTGTTTCTATATCTTTATAGTGTAAAACCGGTTCCTTTGTAAATATATATTTTTTTTACTTTCAAGATTGTATTCATTTCCAAAAATTTATAATATAACAACATAAGTAGATTCATACATGAGTCTATATTTTTGTTGCATAGAATAGTTTTCAAGAATTAATAAAATATTATCTTATCTACATTTGAAATTTTTTGCTGACTTAAAGGGAATTGGAGTGGGGCCTGAAATCCTTTATACCTCTCTAAAGAATCCTACATTAAATAAAAATAAAATCAGAAGAATTAGGTTACAGAGGCAAAGAGGCGATATGTTTAGAAACCTTTTTTTTAAGCACTTTTGGTGCAATTATGTGTGCAGATGTTTGCCGAGTCCAAATTTCAGTGAGATCATTCTTTAAACCTCTGGTGACTTAAGTCATGTAATGAGTCTCCTTATCTTCAATGCTTGGCACAAATGGACATGCAAAAAAAAGGCCAACAGGAAGTAATTTTCTATATTCCCATAACATAAAACATCCGCCTTCTAGGAGCTATGGGTAAAAAAAAAGTTAAAATGGAAGAATAACAAGTCAAATGCAGACTGGATGGAACGGTGGGTAATGAAAAACTGACAGCAATCCAGAACACCCACCAAAAGCAAAGTTCTAAAAATACAGAACACTTACATCATGTTTTCTACGAGGCCTTGTTAGAGTTTTGCAGACACTATACAGTAAAATAGATCTTCCTATCATAAGGACTGCATTTGCTTGAGTCTCCAGCTTCTAGTTCCCCCCTTTTGTTTTTCTTTTTTTCATATATCTTGAGGTAATAAAAAAGTATGGAACATTTTGTGACATCTATCAACCATAATTGTTCATAGTTTGGTGCTATTATAGAACGTTGGCTCTTGTCTTGCTTCCTGATATTTTGCTGCTCATTTAATTAGAAACATAGGAGGTTATTTACTAAAACTGAAGCATGCAAAATCTGGTGCAAATCTGCATAGAAACCAATCCGCTTCCAGGTTATATTGTCAAAGCTTAACTGAACAAGCTGAAGTCAGAAGCTGATTGGCTTCCATGCACAGCTGCTCCAGATTCTGAGTGCACCAGTTTTAGTAAATCCACCCCATAGATACGTGACGGCAGAAAAAAGACCAAGTAGTCCATCAAGTCTTACCCATTTTACTTTTATTAATGTATACAGTGAATACGGAAAGTATTCACAGCACTTCACTTTTTCCACATTTTGTTATGTTACAGTCTTATTTCAAAATGCATTAAATTCATTATTTCCCTCAAAATTCTACAAACAATACCCCATAATGACAATGTGAAAGAAGTTTGTTTGAAATCTTTGGAAATTTACTAAAAGTAAAAAAAAAATGTAAATAAAATCACATGTACATAAGGATTCACAGCTTTTGACCAATACTTTGTTGAAGCACCTTCAGCACCAATTACAGCCTCAAGTCTTTTTGAGTATGATGCTACAAGCTTGGCACACCTATTTTTGGACAGTTTCTCCCATTCTTCTTTGCAGTAGCCCTCAAGCTCCATCAGGTTGGATGGGGAGCGTAGTTGCACAGCCACTTTCAGATCTCTCCAGAGATATTCAATCGGGTTCAAGTCTGGGCTCTGGCTGGGCCCCTCAAAGACATTCACAAAGTTGTCCTGTAGCTACTCCTTTGCTATCTTGGCTGTGTGCTTAGGGCCGTTGTACTGTTAGAAGATGAACCTTCGCCCAAGTCTGAGGTCCAGAGCGCTCTGGAGCAAGTTCTCGTCAAGGATTTCTCTGTACATTGCTGCATTCATCTTTCCCTCGATTCTGACTAGCTCCCAGTTCCTGCCACTGAAAAACATCCCCACAGCATGATGCTGCCACCGCCATGCTTCACTGTAGGGATGGTATTGGCCAGGTGATGAGCGGTGCCTGGTTTCCTGAAAACATGATGCTTGCCATATAGGCCAAAAAGTTCAATCTTTGTTTCATCAGACCAAAGAATTTTGTTTCTCATGGTCTAAGAGTCCTTCAGGTGCCTTTTGGCAAACCTCAGTCGGGTTGTTCTTCTGGAAGGTTCTCCTCTCTCCACAGAAAAATGCTGGAGCTATGTCAGAGTGACCATTGGGTCCTCTGTCATCTCCCTGATTAAGGCCTCCCCCCCCCCCCCCGATCGCTCAGTTTGGCCTGGTGGCTCACTATAGCAAGAGTTCTGGTGGTTCCAAACTTCTCCCATTTACAGTAGAGGGAGGCCACTGTGCTCATTTGGAATCTTCAATGCTGCAGAAATGTTTCTGTACCCTTCCCTGTGCCTCCATACAATCCTGTCTCAAGAGTCTACATACAATTCCTTGGACTTCATGGCTTAGTTTTAGCTCTGAAAAACCCTGTTAACTGTGGGACCTTATAGACACGTGTGTCTCTTTCTAAGTCATGTCCAATCAACTGACTTTCCCACAGGGGGGACTCCAATCAAGTTGTAGAAACATCACAGAGATAATCTGTGGAATCCAGATGCACCTGAGCACTATTTTGAGTGTCATGGCAAATGCTTTGAATATTTATGTACATGTAATTTTTATTGTTTTTATTTTTAATTAATTTGCAAAGATTTCAAACAAACGTATTTCACTTTGTCATTACGGGATATTGTTTGTAGAATGTTGAGAAAAATAATGAATGTAATCCATTTTGGAAAAAGGCTGTAACATAACAAAATATGGAAAAAGTTAATCGCTGTGAATAATTTCTGGATGCACTGTATGTTTTTGTTTTGTTTTGGGTTTTCTTTTCTTACTTTTTTTGTCTGAGTATAAGGCCCCGTTCACATTGGGGCGATCCGACTTCCCGGGGCGACCTCCGAGGTCGCGGTGCGAGCAGCGCGCCGCAACCTCGGAGCGGCCGGCACGGACTTCATAACATTGAAGTCTATGACGGTCGCTCCTGGTCGCCCCAAAGAAGCTTCGGACCCTTTTTCTAAGTCGGAGCGACTTGTGTCGCTCCTATTAGAACGGGTCCGCAGCTTCCCTATGGAAGGCGACCTACGGCGACCTGTGAGGCGACCAGGTCGCCTCACAGGTCGCCCCAGTGTGAACGGGGACTTAATCTGTGTTTGTACCAAGCATGTTTGAATCCGCTTACTGTTGTCTGACTCACTACTTCTGCCAGAAGTTTATTCCAAGTATCAACTGCTCTATTGATAAAATATTCTAAGATATTTCTAAGATTAGTTTTGAACCTCCCTTTTGCCTCCCCTTTCACCATTTTTGTTGCCCATCTCTGTACTCGTTCTGTCATATATCTTTTTTTTAGTGAGGTCTCCATAACTAGACACAGTATTCTAAATGAGGTCTAACTAAAGATCTATATAGGGGAATCAGGACCTCTTTCCTCCTGCTGGTGACCACTCCAGTTCAGTGCTGATATTTCCTGGACAAAGATAGGAGGAAGCACACAATGACTACTTTCCTGTTTCTGGTGCTTGTGAGAGTGCACTTCAGCAAATTGCAGCTGTAGTTCCAGCAGCCACCAGCACCAGGTCTTTACCTTTAACCTCCTAGGCGGTAATCCCGAGCGTGACTCGGGGGTTGGTTTTTCATATCAGGAGCGGTAACCCCGAGTCACGCTCGGGGTGGATAGGCAGAGAGCACAGCGGTGTTCTCTTACCTTATCCTGGCGATCCAGCGATGATCTCTCATTGCTGAGATCGCCAGCAGAGAGTCCCGCCGCTCCTCCGTCCACCGTCGGTCTGATCACTTCCTAGTTCCGTTCCCTGCAGCAGCAATGCTGCATGGGAGCGGAACTAGGGAGGGAAATTAAAAAAAAAACACATAACACATTTTATGTTATATATATATATATGCATATATATATATATATGTATAAATATATATATATATATATATATATATATATATGCATATATACATATATATGCATATATATATATATATATATATATATGCATATATATATTACATACATACACATATATATATATATATATGCATATATATATATATATATATATATATATATATACCGGTATATATATGTATGCATATATATATGTGTATATATGTATATATATATATATGCACACACACACATATACATATATATATATATAAAATTATATTATTGATTCAATTATAATTCATGCGTTATATATTACACATATATATATATATATATATATATATGTGTGTGTATATATATATATATATATATATATATATATATATACATACACACACACATATATATATATATATAATATATAATGCATGAATTATAATCTAATCAATAATATAATTTTATTATATATATTATATATTAAATAATAAAATTATATTATTGATTCGATTATAATTCATGCGTTTGTGTTTCAAATTTATCACTAGACTCTTGTTTTGGTCAGGTTTAAGTCAGTAATTACTAAGAATTGTAGGCCTATAATACATAACGCCAAATTTCCATGAAAACAATTGTACCGCTTTTGGTATGTAATTCCTGACATAATCATACCGCCAGGGAGGTTAACACATGGACATAGGTCCAATCACCTTTGCTACCTGGCCACTGGAAGATTTTATATTTGGTACCCTTTTCTATCAATGATCCTCTATCCATCCATGTGTGAGAGGAATGGGGACACAGGGAGGGTGGCTGTTACAGGGGAGTATTGTAAAACTGGAGTTCCACTTTAAATACATCCGGCTTTCAGTATGTGAGAAGCAGCACTGTATTAAGCAGCAGGAAATAAAAATGGGGTTCCCAGATCACAAGATTACTTACAAAGGAGTGGGGTGGACTGATGCACTGTATGCTACGCCTAAATGAAAAACAGAACCCTTGCATAAGTAGGCTTTATTTCCTCTATGGCTTTCAAGGCTTCATTTATGAGGTTTAATGGGATTGCAAACGATCACCTTGTAAAACAACCCATTCAGCCTAAGGCTCCATGTACACGGAACTTTGTTAAAAGTCCCTTTGAATGCTGGAATTTTTAAGACGTTTGAAACGTCCGTTCGTCGCCTTTGTACCCGCGTTTAGCGGCGTTTGCATTTAGAACCGTTCCTAGATGTAAAAAAAATGATTACCCTTTAAAATGGAAAAACGCGAACGCTATACGCGGGTCATCGCGTTCAGACGCGTTCGGACGCGTTTGTGCGTTTGAAACGCCGGGAAACACACGTTCGAATGCAAATAATTGCGTTCTAAAAAAAGTCCCTGAACGCAACTGCCTGCAAATGACTGTAAACGACCTGGTGTACATGGACAGATAAGATAAAATGTAGATGGGTTCAGGGGCTTCTGAAAAAAACGCCCAACTGCTCCTAAACGGCCATTTCCAGCGTCCCGTGTACATAGAGCCTTAAATAGAAATGATGTATAGATATAAAAATACATTATAAATACTTTTTTTCCCCTTTTTGATCACTTTCACTTTGTTCTCAGCTGCAAAGGAGCTGGGGTAGGAGAAGCAGCAGCACACTGAGCTTCCCAGTCAGTGACAGTGCAGTGACTGTGCAGCAGAGGCGTGTCAGGACAAATCTGATCATTGGAGGAGAGTGCACTGTGTTCCCAGCAAAACTAGAGAACTGAACAAAGTGTGTTCTCCTGCCTAGTGTGGTCAGTTATTAATAGGAAAGCAGAGGAACTGGCAATACAAAAAGAACAGGATACTTTTTCATACAGGTACGTGGTACAGTAGGCACATTTCAGGAATATGAAGTGTTGGGATAACAAACGCTTTAACCTGTCAAGCTCCCTTAAAAACCTACACTAATTTTTTTTATCAATTCTTTAACAATAGTCAATAAATTCACACATTTAGCAAAGTAGAAAACATGTATTTAAATACTGTAAGAGGTAGGTCAGTGACATGTAGTGGAGATGGACATTTTTGAAACAAATTCCCAGTTTCAATTTGTAAGCAACACCTTTCCCAGAAATGAATTCACAATTAGAACATTTATACTGAATGCATAAAGTGTTTTTTGTCTTATTACAATAAAGAATGAAAAGCTTTATTGTGTTTTTTTGTCCCTAGTATCTTTGACCTGTCTGGATAGGGGGGGGTTTGGGTAGTTTATAGTGTACCATTTCAAGAATGGCATGGGGACACCAATAAGTAAGTCTTTGTTTAGAGTTTGTGTTGAGCAATATATGTGACAAGTAATACCAGTGTCAAAGAAACTATTTTAATCACACTCACCTTCTAACTAAGCAGGGCTCACAAACCAAATGAGACCAGTTGGGAATGACTGTCGCTTGTGTGCTATTACATGATTGGTCACATAACGCCAACTCCAGACGATACTTATTCTTATTTCTAAATAGTGTGGTGTAGAGGTAGGTCCTTTGTGAGGTTTTTATTGCTGTGTCTCTGCTGGGCAGATCCCCCCCCCCCCCACTTCCTGTCCCTTTGACACCAGGCTAAGAAAATAAGGAAATTGGGGTCACAGAACAGGTTCTAACTTTTCCCCACTTTACTGGCAAAAAGTTTTTTTGTTGCTGTCCCTGCCCTCATTGGAAAGATTTCCATCACGTATGTACCTGTGGCATCATCACTAAAACAGGAAGTGTGAGGAGATTTCCCCTTGTATTTAAGATCTTTTATTTGTTTCCCGTTCTTTTAACCACTTAAGCCCCAGCCCTATTTCGGACACTTTTTGTTTACAAGTTAAAACCAGTATTTTTTCCTAGAAAACTACTTAGAACCCCCAAACATTATATATATTTTTTTAGCAAAGACTCTGGAGAATAAAATTTCGGTCATTGCAAAATTTTTTGTCACGCGGTATTTGCGCAGCGGTCTTTAAAACGCCATTTTTTTGGAAAAAATTTGAAAAATCACATTTCACTGCATTTAAAAAAATACTAAACAGTAAAGTTAGCCCATTTTTTTTGTATATTGTGAAAGATGATGTTACGCTGAGTAAATAGATACCCAACATGTTACGGTTTAAAATTGCGTCCTCCCGTGGCATGGCGACAAACTACGGTCAATAGAGATCTCAATCTGCAACGCTTTAAATTTATTTAACGGTTACCAGTTTTGAGTTAGAGTGTAGCTCTTTTTTTTAAATTATTACCCACGCTCTGGCGATCGTGGCGATACCTCACATGTGTGGTTTGAACAGCGATTTCATTTGCGGCTCGACTTGCGTATACGTTTTTTTTTGTGCGCGAGCTAACGGTGACGGGGGCAGGTAAATTTTTTTTATTCCTATTTATTTTTTCTTTTTTTTTAACTTTATTACAGTTTTTTAAAAAAAAAAATAAATCTGATCACTTTTATTGCTGTCACAAGCAATGTAAACATCCCTTGTGACAGCAATATGTAGTGACAGGTACACTTTATGGAGGAATCGAGGGTCTAAAAGACCCTAGACCCCTCCACTACACTTCCATGTATGCAAAACGCTGAAAACAGCGTTTTTGCATACAGCCGTTTTTTAAATTTGCCGCCTTTTGCAGCACAGTAATCTGGAAGTGACGTCATGGACGCCACCTCCGGGATACGTCATCGGAGACCCGATCAATGCCGTTTCCGGCATTCATCGGGACTCCATCCAGCCGGCAGACGTGCCGGCTGGGTGCTCGGGGCTCCCGGTGGGACGGGAGCCCCGAGCAAAGCCACGGAAGGCGGCGGGAGGGGGGGGACATCCCCTCCCGCTCACCCGGGTAACGATCGAGCGGCTCCCGAGCCGCATCGGTCGTTACTGATGGAAAGCCGGTACCGGGATGATGCCTCTAGCTAAAGGCATCATCCCGGTATAACCCCGCAAAGTTACCCGACGTACCGGTACGTCAGTATGCGGTAAGTGGTTAAAAAAATAAAGTTTGATTTATAAATGGTCCTTGTGTGGGCCTTTTAAATTGATTGTAAAGGAAAGGCTATTATTTAAAAAAAATAACAAACGTCATACTTACCTGCTCCGTGCAGTGGTTTTGCACAGAGCAGCCCGATCCTGCTCTTCTCAGGTCCCCTGCTGGCGCTCTGGGTCCCTCCCCCTTGCTGAGTGCCCCCGTAGCAAGCCGCTTGCTGTGGGGGCACTCATGCATGCTCGATCCCGAGACGGCTCTCTGCGTCTTTAAGACTCCACCCCATGCTCCCACCTCACTGGCTGTGAGTGACAGCAGCGGAAGCCAATGGCTCCTGCTGCTGCATCTCAGCCAATCAGGAGGGAGAGACCCAGGAGAGCCTCGGGTCTCATGCACATTGCTGGATCGAGATCAGGCTTAGGTAAATATTGGGGAAAGGGGCTGAAGGGGGAGCTTCACACTAAAGGTTTTTTACCTTCATTCATAGAATACATGAAGGCAAAAAACCTTCAGCCTTTACAACCACTTTAAGTAAATTGGGATGACAATTTGTGGACTGGAAAAGAGTAACATAAAGCCTGGGTAGTAAAAAAAAATCTGAGAGAGACTTAGTTCAGTAGTAATTAGGAGCTGTCAAATAGATAAACAAGATATTGTATATAAATGGCGGTCCACGGTCCACACCAGGATCAAGTTGTATTTGGACTGCCAGCCAGCCAGTCCCGAATGTAGGTTCGCCCTCCTCTGCAGTGATTGGTTGTTAGCAAACAGGCATCAACATCAAACTTATGTGGGCATCAATCACCGTCTCCACAGGATTTGTCACCGCTGCACTTCTCCTCTATTGGGGGCAGTACTCTGCGTATGTGCTCACAAACCAACGCCAAATACCATGAATAAAATATTCATCAGAGTTCAGTATTTATTGTTACGGTTTCCACAAGTATCAGAGTATCATATAAAACAAGGCAGTTAAAAATAACCCAAAGCTGGGTGTTAAGATCAATAAACAAAGCTGCTGTAACTTACATCAGGCACCGCCCAGCGAAAGCTGATGTGGTGGTGTGATGTCACAACTTTAGCTCCACCCAACGCTGTCATCAGGGGCCTCTAGTGCCTAACTATATGGCCATTATTATGTAGCCTACGACCAGTCTTTCATCCCGCGTCACTTCCTGTTTAGGCGCCATTTTCCGGAAGTCCAAAATTCATAGAGCGGCAGCCTTTTTGCTCAACTCCAAGAATGTAACCTAGCCCTAAAATATATATATATATATATATATCATAATGGGCACTGATGGTAAGTTCCAATAAACATACTTAAAATTATGACAAAATCTGGGTAGGCTACACATTAAAAAAAAAAAATCTTAAAAATATTTACTAAAGTTATTCCAATGGAAGAAATGTTAAATATATATTCATTAAAAAAAAATTATTTTCCGATAAATGGTCTGGTACAAAAATAACTAAAAAAATTAAATAAATAATGGTGAGAAATCCTAGAACAGAGGTATAGAATATTAGTTAGAATAAGTCCAGGCAAAACCTAACTAACCCTAAACCTGCTCTGTGCCACATTCTAAACCAATTCTATCTAACCCTGTCGCTGTACTCACCTTTTCTGCACCTGATCCGGTCCGGTCCCCAGGGACGGAAGCTGTGTGCAGGAGACGACCGACAACGGCTGTGAAATGAATGGGAAGTGACGTCACTATGGGGCTTCCGTTGCCAAGTGCCTCTCCTGCACCCGCCTTAATGCTGAAGCCGCTGCTGACAGCCCAGCATGAGACCAGACTGGATCGGCTGCAGAATACATAAGTACAGTGATTTTTGCTTTACAGAGTTAGATAGATTCGGTTTAGAATGTGGCACAGAGCAGGTTTAGCATTAGTTAGGTTTTGCCTGGACTTCTCCTTTAATCCTTAGTTCATATTTCCAGCACATCTCTGTTTTGAATGTTTCCCTGGTACGGTAAGGGAAGTGCTTATCACTTGGCAGCATAGACCTTTGATGAGTGCGCATTTCATCAGTTTGGTGGAAGGAATTACACTTGGTGGTGAATTCTATGTTGTGGTGACGGATGTGGAGTTTTTATTTGCTCTCTTGGATCTTCACAAGAAAACTGGAACTTTATATTATCACATTTGAAATATACAGCATCTAACAAAAGTGAGTACCCCCCTCACATTTTTGTAAATATTTTATTATATCTTTTCATGTGACAACACTGAAGAAATGACACCTTGCTACAATGTAAAGTAGTGAGTGTACAACAGCTTGTATGACTCAACACACAGCCATTAGTGTCAACATATTGTTGTTAGCACTGGCTTTTTTTGTTTTTTAGATTGGTTGTTAGGACTGCTGGTGTCCTAACAATCAATGACGTCAGATGCATGCCCTGCCTGCACAGGACGAAAGTGGACCTTCATCCATCCAGGTCTGCAGCTTGCTCCACCTCCTGTCTTCTGCTTTTTGCCTGCTTGGTGCTAAAAGGTATGGAGGCACTGTGATGGAGACACAATCCAAGTATGGAGGTATGGAGGCATTGTGATGGAGACACAATCCAAGTATGGAGGTATGGAGGTATGGAGGCATTGTGATGGAGACACAATCCAAGAATGGAGGTATGGAGGCACTGTGATGGAGACACAATCCAAGTATGGAGGTATGGAGGCACTGTGATGGAGACACAATCCAAGTATGGAGGTATGGAGGTATGGAGGCATTGTGATGGAGACACAATCCAAGTATGGGAGGTATGGAGGCACTGTGATGGAGACACAATCCAAATATGGATAAAGTTTGCAACCCAGTGGATATTCAGCTATTAAAGTTTCTTTATAACAATCCAGGATAAAAGGTCCCTGTTTATAAGAAAGTACTGACGTATTTTCAGCCTCAAAAGGCCTTAGTCATAGTTCTTAGCCTCAAAAGGCCTTAGTCATAGCTGTGCTTTAGCACTGAGATGGGGACACATGATGTAAAGGAGCACTATGTTGGGGATACTTGATACAAGTGGGCACTTTGATAGGGACACCTGATCTAAGAGGGCACACAGAAAATTGACAATAAATATTTTTGAATTGCTATGAAAATTGTACTTATTTTCTAATAGACATACAATGACTACACACAGTATATATTATAATCATAGTCAAATCACAAACATGGGATTTGGACATCTGCTGGGAGAAAAGCTTGCTGACTGGACCTCCTTGAATTTTAATTCAATACTTCTGGCATACAACAAATAGGTACTGTATGTACAGTACACATGGACTTATTTTAAATATGCAAAGGCTGGGGTATGATAAAACAACTTGCCAAACAGATCTAATTTCTGAAAAATGGAGATGCAAAAAAAAAAAAAAAAAAAAAGGTAAAACCTTTCAATGGTTAAATAAACGTCCCTAAAAAAATCAAGTTATGTAAAATAAAAATCAGTGAAGCATTAAGAAGTGCTGGGGTTTCACTTTTATCCATGTACTGGTTAAAACACTTGCTAATCCTTCCATTAAACCTGGGAGATTGCAACTTCCTGTTTAAGAGTGACACCTTTGTATACTGCCTTTTACATTCTTCACAGCGCTGTCAACCTTTAGACATTGCTGCCATTGCTATACAAGAACGCTGCGTGGTGATAAAGCCTCGTTACTCGGAGGCAGGGTGTTGTCACTCTCAACACGACACAGGCCTCCCTGCCCCGTCTTCTTTGTGACTGGGAATTTTATCTGAAGAAGAGAAAGCTAACACAAGGCTCTCTGCTAACTATATCGCAGTATGTGACCCTATTGGCGCAGCTGCTGCTTGCTTACAGTCCCAGCTAAAAAAAAACAGGAAGAGAGAGGAAATAAATGATTTGAAATCACTAAAAATTGTGTTTATGAGTATTTTAAAACTGTATACAGTTTGTTATTGCAGAACCTGCACTGCAAGATCATATAGAATTTAGGTAGGCTTCACATCACCTTTAACGTTTTGAGCCCTTCCTAAAATTTCTTTCCTTCAAAAGTGCAAGGTTTTCAGAAATTCCAATCTAATACTGTTGCAAAGAGTGACAATGTTGTCCCAAAGGCACCCAATCAGATTTCAGCTGTCATTTTTCTTGTGCAGCTTAAGAAACCATATATACAGTGGGTACGGAAAGTATTCAGACCCCCTTAAATTTTTCACTCTTTGTTATATTGCAGCCATTTGCTAAAATCATTTAAGTTCATTCTTCTTCCTCATGAATGTACACATAGCACCCCATACTGACAGAAAAACACAGAATTGTTGACATTGTTGCAGATTTATTTAAAAAGAAAAACTGAAATATCACATGGTCCTAAGTATTCAGACCCTTTGCTCAGTATTTAGTAGAAGCCCCCTTTTGATCTAATACAGCCAGGAGTCTTTTGGGGAAAGATGCAACAAGTCTTTCACACCTGGATTTGGGGATCCTCTGCCATTCCTCCTTGCAGATCCTCTCCAGTTCTGTCAGGTTGGATGGTAAACGTTGGTGGACAGCCATTTTTAGGTCTCTCCAGAGATGCTCAATTGGGTTTAAGTCAGGGCTCTGGTTGGGCCATTCAAGAACAGTCACGGAGTTGTTGTGAAGCCACTCCTTCGTTATTTTAGCTGTGTGCTTAGGGTCATTGTCTTGTTGGAAGGTAAACCTTCGGCCCAGTCTGAGGTCCAGAGCACTCTGGAGAAGGTTTTTGTCCAGGATATCCCTGTACTTGGCCGCATTCATCTTTCCCTCGATTGCAACCAGTCGTCCTGTCCCTGCAGCTGAAAAACACCCCCACAGCATGATGCTGCCACCACCATGCTTCACTGTTGGGACTGTATTGGACAGGTGATGAGCAGTGCCTGGTTTTCTCCACACATACCGCTTAGAATTAAGGCTAAAAAGTTCTATTTTGGTCTCATCAGACCAGAGAATCTTATTTCTCACCATCTTGTAGTGCTTCAGGTGTTTTTTAGCAAACTCCATGCAGGCTTTCATGTGTCTTACACTGAGGAGAGGCTTCCGTCGGGCCACTCTGCCATAAAGCCCCGACTGGTGGAGTACTGCAGTGATGGTTGACTTTCTACAACTTTCTCCCATCTCCTGACTGCATCTCTGGAGCTCAGCCACAGTGATCTTTGGGTTCTTCTTTACCTCTCTCACCAAGGCTCTTCTCCCCCGATAGCTCAGTTTGGCCGGACGGCCAGCTCTAGGAAGGGTTCTGGTCGTCCCAAACGTCTTCCATTTGAGGATTATGGAGGCCACTGTGCTCTAAGGAACCTTAAGTGCAGCAGAAATCTTTTTGTAACCTTGGCCAGATCTGTGCCTTGCCACAATTCTGTCTCTGAGATCTTCAGGCAGTTCCTTTGACCTCATGATTCTCAGTTAAATATATGAGTGTCACAGCAAAGGGTCTGAATACTTAGGACCATGTGATATTTCAGTTTTTCTTTTTTAATAAATCTGCAACAATGTCAACAATTCTGTGTTTTTCTGTCAGTATGGGGTGCTATGTGTACATTCATGAGGAAGAAGAATGAACTTAAATGATTTTAGCAAATGGCTGCAATATAACAAAGAGTGAAAAATTTAAGGGGGTCTGAATACTTTCCGTACCCACTGTATATGCATAGTGTCACAAAGAGAGCCACCATTTTTATTTGTACCCTTTTTTTAGAAATAAATTCCAGAGTCTTTTTTATTCAGGTTCCGGTATTCAAGAAGAGCAGAAGAGAACAATTCACTTTGCTCTATCATATTCCTTTCAAGCTTGACATCATCTCACACTGTGTGTTTCAGACGCTCCTGTTGCATCCACTTTAAGTTTTTCCTTTTCATTTTTTCGTGTTGGTATAGATGACCTTTCGGTACTTGAGGGACATTTTACTCTTTGTTCCCAGGAGATGAAAAGAAAAGATTGCAAAGTGGAGAAGAATAGAAAGTCTTATGATGTATGTTTGGTGTAACCACTTCAAGCCACGAAAAGAAACACAACTGTCATGGCCTATAGAATATACTAAACTGTCTGCAGTGCTTTGCTTTTTCCCAGTGGAATAGAAAACACTAAAAGTACTACACTCTGTATTTGAGAGCATTCACCTATTATAAGCACAAAGGTTTTAAAAACAAAACAAAGGGGAATATAACACTACTTGTTCATTTTAGTGCATTAGCCCTGGTGCATGAGACGATGATGGCAGCCTGTAAACTATAAGAAAAAAATTATAAAAAGTGCAGCGCTATTACAGAAGGAATGAACTAGAACTGTTCATATATCAAGTGTATGACACTAAATAATCATATGAATACTTTAAGTAAGTGAATGGAATGAGTCCCATATGAAAAAATAAATGAATAAAGTCCATATGTTAAAACGTTCCATCAAAATGAATCCATAAATGAAATAAATTTATGTTAGGCCGCCAAAACTGAACAAAGGAAAAATTTATATGTATATCTAAAGTCCAAATAGATATGTGGAAAAAAGATGGAATTGTAGATATCTTGTTCTCCGTTGTGGTAGTAGATTAATATGCTTACCAGAACAAGTGGACTTACACTACCATACGGTAAGCAAGTCAATAAGACCACAGAGTTGATGTAAGGTGTCTCTGAAGAAGATGTCATCAGATAGTGTTTCCCGGATATGTAATCCTCAAAGGGTAGAGGAGGAGGAATCCCCCATTCAAACCGGATTGTTGTGAGCGGCAAAAAAATAAAGTATATATAGTGTGATACCGCTACAATAAAGTATCACATAAAGCATGCACATTTGTCACCCAAGTAAAAAATAATGTGAGTATTAGGAATACGGAATATTCACAAAGGCCAGTTGACCAAAGTGAAATACAGTGACCAAATCAGCCCATCACCAGGTGTAGAGGTTAAATATGCATTTACCAGAAACAAAAAATGATTTTGCCAAATAGCATAAAAACGACCAAATCGATAAAATCGTCCTGAGAAGATAATGAAATCCACCAGCAATGTAGAGTCCCGTCACCATAGGGAAGGTATTGATAATATATACGCTTACCAGATAGCGTGAGCCTATACTACCATACAGCATACAGGCTAAGCAAGTTTTTTGTAGATATCCTCCACATGCAAAAGGATAGGATCCGTGAAGGGGATATTCAACTAGATTATGTGGTGTACCATCACCGAGTGAAGTAAAGTCTAAACACTCTTACCAAAAATTATGGACCTGTAATACCATATAGTAGACAGGTCATCAGAGCATAGCAGGTAATATGGATTCCTCTTAAACAGCTGTTCACAGGAAGGATACTGAGGGTCTCACAGACACAGGTAGATGTGGAAAGGTGAACTCCGCATTCAATGACCATATAAGCAAGCCAAACGACAGTACATAGTGTAAAACTGTTATGATACATTTTATAAAAAAAAGACATGTACTTGCAGACATCCACAAGTAAACAGCATGATAAATTCAAAACAGGCCAATATGATGTTAGCTGACGCGTTTCGTTTCATCAAACATTATCAAAGGATTCAGCCATAATATACTAGAGGAATCGCTGGTATTTATAGTTCCCTTATGGATATATACACCGCTTCTCACTGTAACACTCCTGCGTTTTCTGTATAATGTGGATTTGCAGCTGCAGAAATATTCCACTTCAGTAGTCATGTAGAGAAACGCTGAGATACCAATCCCAACTCCCAAGACTCATCATATGTGGATAGTCTCAATTCAGCATACAAATACACACACTCAATAAGATGTTCCTAGGGTGATCTATGTATATAGTAGTATAGAGGTGATAGGCTGAAGAGACAGGTTGAGTAGAGACGATAGGTGACAGACACTTGAGAGGAATGTTCTTGAGAATGATATAGTAACAGGTGGGATGCAGATAGGTTAGCAATCATGTATGGTAGTAGATGATAGGATAGCAGATGACATACAGGAGAGACTAACCCAGTGCAAGAGCAGATGATAGTATGCTCAAGAGCTAGCAATCTAGATAGTGCAGATGTAGTAACAGTCCTTAGTATGCAGAGCTAGACAGTGTAAGCTTTAGTATGAAGGTTATTGAGGATTCCCCTGTGGGGTACTTATCACTAGTAGCAAGTAGCAGAGGAGAGGTTCGGTAAGAGCGGATGATCCGGTAGCAGGATACAAGGATCAGCAGCGAGGTTCCGATAGCGAGGTATGCTTGCAAGCATGCGAGCTTCAAGGCAGGTTATGCGGTGGCACAAGACAAGGTAAGCATCAAGGCACATCTAGGCACGCAGCAGGTTGAACGAACACATGTGAGTGAAAGCTGGTGATTTAAATAGCTGTTCAGTCCGGCGCCTCATGATGATGTCAGCACTCTTAAAGGGAAACACACCTATATGTGCTTCATCTATCTAGGTAGATGGAACGCACCCGGAAATGATGTGATAGGAGGCACTGAGAGTGCCAGAACCTTACACTCACGTGCATGGTGTTAGACTCACTTCCGCCTTCCTATCCAAGATGGCGGCGGCGTGAGTTCCAAGCCTCGTTCTGATTATGCTTGGACACTTCCGGTTTGTGACAGGAAGTGGGGCAGCATTACAGCTAATATTAGTAAGCGAAATCACATCTGGTACGCCATAGGAAGTGAGGCATCATGAATGGACATACATTCATGACTGTGTAAGACCGAGAGAGGGGGTGCATATCTCTCAAACTGGGCATCAAAAATGTGAACCAGGATGCAAACAAAATGTGGAAACCCCTTCCTAAAACGCATTTAATATCTTTAAAATAAATAAATGCCGAACGATAAACTACTTCTGGTTCCGGTGTCCCCGCAACCAGAAATATGTTTAAATTCCTGGAATTTGTAAAAACTATTAGCAAATTCTTTAAGGATTTTATCCAAAAGATCAATCCATCTTGGACTGGTATTAATACAAATCACACAGGATGTAAGAAATAGGAATTACCCAAACTACATTTAAGAAATAAAAATTAATATTAATAATTAAAATTAATATGTATATATCATACAGTATGATGAATGGAATTTAAGAGGCAAACATGAATGTGAAGGGCCTACATTCCACGATTATAATGATGGAATCATTATAATAATAAAACAAAAAATTATTAAAAAAAAAAAAACATATAAAAATAGGGAAATTATAAATCTCTACTTGTAACCTGCTATGTCACTGAGTATGTATATAAAAAAAAAGAAGGAAAATAAGTGAGCAAAAGAACGGTAATTGGTGAATAAAGGACAATCATCCCGTGTAAAGGATGAATAAAGGAGAATTTATATAGGTATCCTGATCAAATAATTAACCTGGACAAACTACAAGGATATTGAAACTAAATTTTTAAAGTAATGGAGTGAAACCTTAGAATAGTCTTGAAAGAAAAGAACAAAAGTATCAGACGGTCCCATGTACTTTATGCTGTGTTGATGAACTATAAGAGGCTGAAAGCTGCCTGGTCTAGATGGTACATCGAGTGGCACAAATGCCCCGAATGTAGACTGCGTTTGTTCAGGCAATCATCCCTGGGTTCATACTGTTCTAAACTTTAGTACCACTCAGTACAGCATCCAGCCACAGGAGCATTCAGCCTCTCATAGAGTTTTACAGGCTGCCAGCAGCGGGGTTGGATGTTGCGTCTGTGTCTACCGCCCACATCTAAACACCAGGATCTCATGCACCAGGGCTAAACACGCAGTGTGCAGGAGGCCTAAATAATGTGTCATTACTTCTAGTTTGCCATTGAAGTTTTAGAATTGATATAAATATACTTTAAGTAGTGGATCCCCACATTCCCCCCACCCTAGTGAGTTCTCAAAAGGACCATATAGAAACTACACCCCAGGAAAGTTAACTTAACAGTAATGCCCTGGGGAGTCTCCAGGACAGGAAGTGAGAAAAAAATCTCCCCAATGGGGACCACTGAAGAAACCTTAGAAGATCAAAAAACCTAATAAATGTTGTACCTTAGCAACAAAGTCCCACAAAAAACAGTCTTTACCTCAATATTTGAAATGTTTAATTAAAGCGGAACTATATTCACCTACGCTCCAGTGCTGCTGTGTCCTGGAGCTCCCTTACTGGCCACCGGACATCGTCGGATGGTACCGATCTCCAGCTACTTTCAGTGGCTGGGCCAGGAATATGTTATTCCCAGGCATGTGCGGGAGGCAAACTAGGCAGCCGCCTAGGGCGCATTGCCACTGAGGGGCGCAGCCACGAGTCAGCATTCTCTCTCCATCATGAATGATCCTTGGGAGCTGAGGGGAGGTGCGGCAGTGGGGGAGGAAGAAGGGACAGAGGCAGATGCAAGGTGTCTGGGGCAATGGCGGAACTACCAGGCCCTGCATTTCCACTATTGTTGGGGGGGCCCCAAGAGGCAGGAAGGGAGCCCACCGGAGTGCTGCCTGCATAATGATCCTCTTCATCTGGAGCTGAGCGGCCTAAACCCTGGGCAGGACGTGATTCTCTACACTGAGCTGGTGGGCAGCTGTTCATTTCCCTGGGTCAGTATTAAGCAGGGAGCGGAGGAGAGCTGAACCTGAGCTTGGCACTGGAGGGCGGCACCTTTACTGGAGCTGAAGCAACGAGGTACCGGAATGGACTGAGGAGGTTGGTGATGAAGGATGTGCGGAGCTCTCTGACTGCTGCTTCTCCCTCCACCAGGAGCCAGTTGGAGCTGTGGTGAGCACTGTGGTCCAGGAGAAGAGCGTCCTGGGAGAAGGAATTTAGCAGGATCACAGTGAAGGAGGGCAGAGTGCGGGCCACTCTCTTCATACTGCCCAGTGAGTGTCCCCAGAACAGGGGATCAGGGTCCCTGGGTGTGACATGGAGGATCCCTGGTGTGAAAGAGAATTGGGGTCACCAGGTGTGCCATGGGGAATCAGAGTCATAATGGTATGACAAGGGGGATAGGGGTCACGAGTGTAACAGGGGTTCGGGGTCACCAGGTGTGCAATGAGGAATTGTGACCCCTTGGTATGCCATGGGGGATTGAGGTCCCCAGGTGTGACATGGAGGAACATCATGGTCCCCAGGTGTGACATGGAGGAACATCAGGGTCCCCAGGTGTGACATGGAAAAACATCAGGGTCTCCGGGTATGACATGGAGGAGCATCAGGGGTCCCTGGTGTGACATAGAGGAACATTGGGGTCACTGGGTATGACAGCACGACATGAAGGAACACAGGGGTCCCTGGGTGTGACATGGAGGAACATCGGGGTCAGTGGGTATGACAGTACGACGTGGAGGAATATTGGGGTCCCAGAATGTGACATTTGTATCGATTTGTTGGTACCTCAGGCCAATAGGAAGTGGGACTTTTAAGGCAGGTATGGGGTATAAGATAAAGTACAAGCAAAAAATTGCTAATAGTAACTAAATAATAATAATAATGATAATAGTAATAAATGTTTAATTCTTAAAACATATGTACAGTGAAGTACAGTTGCGTGAAAGGGTTATAGACCCTTGTGAAGTTGTGTAATAGAAGGAGGGTTAGTGACATGTGTGAAATAGTGACTTTTGAGGGTATATCTCTGTCTGTTCCTGCTGTTAAGCTTGGATGGTTCAGATCAGAGGTGTCTCCTATATCCTACGCGTTTCGGCCTTTAATTGGGCCTTTTTCAAGGTTGATTGTCACTATTTCTGTTGATAAAATGCAGGTTTTTATTAAATATAAGTATCACCACTTTTTTAAAAATTAAATAGTAGTGGTGAATTTTCAAAAATAGTACATACATGTTGTTTTTCTTTGAATCCTTTTGTGTTGAAATGGCTCCCTCTTTAGCACAGCGAGAACCATGCGGTATCCTGAAAAATTATACGTGTATATATTTATGAGATACAGCTACAAGGATGATAGTGGTTCTACAGGTGTGTCGTTGAACTTACATGGGCTGTGTCTCATATCTGGGGTAGATCATATGAATCTCCCCTGGTGGTTAGTTCCGGTGTATGTGAGACCGGTTCTGGGCAAGGATATCCTTGTGCCTTTAAATGGTACAGTTCTATATAAGACAGGTACATGTATAGAAAGGTTTTATATCTGTGATGCAATAATGCAGTATACAGTATATAACATTTGGGTTTGTTTTTACCTTCATCATCACTTTGCAACAAGTGTTGTCCCATGCGGTTTCCAGCTGGGTCACACTTGAAAAGAAGGAGAAAAGACTCCTTCAGTAATGTATCTCCTTTCCAGAGTGGAGTAAGTGGTAAGGGTGGTGTTTCAAAACTTACAATTTTTCGTGCGCCGCTCTTAGTCCTCTCTCGTCCCCATTCAGTTGTGGAGTGAGAGAGGCAGAGGTTCCCCGGCCTTTTATCAGGCTCGCGCATGCGCTGTGAGCGCCGCACGTCTGAAACCAGATTACATACAGCTGGTGTGTGTCTCTGGTGCGCCTGCGTCCTGTGGACGAGTGCGCTTCCAGTTTCCACCGCTGTTGCTCACTGGCGCGGCCGCCGACACGGAGAGGACACAGGTCACAGACTGGCAGAGTCTGAGGTGCCGATGTCGCTGGCTGTTACGTTGTGCCTGTAAAAAGCCCCTGGGAGGGAAAACAGTGAGAGATCCCCCCAGGGGCTTACCGTGCCGGGTGTGCTAAAAGTATGTGGAGATTTCTTCAACAAGGATTCAGTACAAGGCATAAGTGCATTATAATTTGCAAACAAGAAATATATAAAGGAAAAAAGGAAAAAACAGAGGAGTACATTCCATGAAATTATTAGCAGTTTTAATAGCAGTGTAATGAATAGTCAGGTATAAAGGGAAAGGAGGGGGAATTTTCCGGTTGTATCCCTATTGGAAAAGAGTGGGGAAAGTCTGTCAGATCGGTCTTCTCAAGGCTTATGGAATCAAAAAGGGACGGAATTCCGCGTCTTCAATTCGTGTTTTTGATGTAAGATGTATATATATGTATATACATCTTAGGATGAGTTTTTTTGTGAATGGATTGGATGATGTAAATGGAGGATAATTATAAGTATGGGGTGTGTCAATGATTGCTTCATTGAGTTTTTTCCTTTTGGTAGCGAGATTTGTGTGGCTGATGTTTTTTTGAACAAGAGTTTTTGTGAACAAGAGTTTTTGTGAATGGGCTTTCTCACAGTTTTATGATTTTTTCATTTTTTGAAGAAGGTTTTTTATTCTAATCAGTTTTCCCTGATGAGAAACCTTCTAAAAAGGGGGCATAGCTTTCTGCTTCATTTAGGCCTGGAAAGGTGGTTGCGTTGAGACGTTTTATCCATCTCATCTCTAATTGAAGCAGGGTTTTGTTCCAATCACCCCCCCTCCTTGGGATGTGGATCCGTTCTAGGGCCATGAACGATATTTTTGGCATCTTATTGGCGTGTTTATAGGCCACGTGTCGACCCAGTGGTAGATGGAAATTGCACATTTCCATTGAATTTACGTGTTTGTTGATCCTCTTTCCGAATTCCTGTCTTGTCTTACCTATGTAGAATGCGTTACATTCGCATCTCATCATATACACCACGCCTTTAGTCCGACAATTGGTGAAGTGTTTGGGTTCAAAAGTTTCTCCATTCGGTAGAGTGGTTTTAGTGCATTTTCTTATGACTTTGCATTGGTCACATGACCCACATGGGTATGTGCCTTTTGTTTTGCATGGGTCTTTGCGTGAACCTGAGGAGACCAACCCACCAGCAAAACTTCATAAAATCTTCACAAGATCTCAACGGGAAAATCAGAGACCGCAACCTCCAAATAAACAAGGACCTTTTTTTAGGGAAGGCGCGGAAACAGACGAAAGAAAAATAACACACCAACAACCAAACACAGGAATGAACAAAGAAACCATCACGATAGTCAATCTCTCCTCACACACATTAACCAAGGAACAAATAGAAGTCCTTACATTAGGACTCTCCTTCTGCCCCAACAAACCAGCAGACAAGTTTGAGGCCATAAAAGATGTAAACCTTTTTGCAAGGAACCTATTACAAAAAATTATGTACAGCAAGAAACCCGAAACAGCAGAACCTCAAACAGCACTATCGGCGGCAGAATACAGGGCTATACGGGACCTAAACCTCCTCCTAGAAGAAGGGGGACTAGAATGTTGGACTGACAGTGATGAGGAAGAAACCACAACCTCCACTAATACTAGTAAAACAATAGTTGAAAAAATCAACGCACAGTTTAAGAAAAAATCACATAAATTCCCGTCGATCAACCAGAACCCAGCCATAGCCCTGTTTGTCAGGGAAACCACGAAAGACCTTGAAAAAATGACCATGACAAGAAACAAACAAAACTTAACCAAAAGTCAAAGAAAAGCCCTAAGAGAGTTACAAGACAACGAAAACATAACCATCAAACCTGCGGATAAAGGAGGGAATGTTGTCGTGATGGACAACACCAAGTATAAAGACATGTGTGAAACAATTCTAAACAACCGAAAATGTTATAAACAAATCATGCCCATCATGATTGAACAATACAAAGAAGAATTTTATGCCAAAGTTGACAAAGCTGGAATTGAAGGAACTATCTCCCCCACACTTTGGAACTATATTCGATCAAGACACCCAAAGACACCAACTTTCTACTCACTCCCAAAGATTCACAAAAACCCGATCGACCCACCCGGGAGGCCAATAGTATCTGGGAATGGCAACATCACCGAAGCCATAAGCAAAGTGATTGACGCATATCTAAAACCACATGTCTCAAAACTGACCTCCTATACTAGAGACACCATGCATCTGTTACAGATAATGAACGACATGACCATCCCCAGTGATTCCTTTCTTATCACTGTGGATGTCGAGGCCTTGTATAACAATATACCACACAATAAAGGACTGGAAACAATCAAGAATGCTCTCAACCAGCTAAGCCCACAGGATGAAAAATTTAACACCTTTATAATTACTATGCTTGAATTCATCTTAAATCGGAATTTCTTTACATTCGATGGTCGCTACTATCTTCAAACCTGCGGGGTGGCGATGGGCACAAGCTGTGCCCCCACCTACGCCAATTTATATCTAGGAGAGTGGGAAGAAGACTTTCTCATCAAAGAAGAAAATGCCTGGCTAACTGATAACATACTTCTATGGCAAAGATACATAGACGATATTCTGATAGTGTGGACAGGACCAGAAAACCAAATCAAAGATCTAAAAAACGCATTAAACAACAACACATACAATATGTATTTCACCTTAAACTACAGTAACAAAAAAGTTCCATTCCTTGACACATGGATCCACAAGGAACACGATGGACGCATACAAACCGCACTCTATAGGAAGGAAACCGCAGGCAACTCAATTCTACATGCCACGAGCTTCCATCCACCCCCACTAAAAAAAGCCATACCTTACAGCCAATACTTAAGGATTAAAAGGAATTGCACCAAAAAAGAAGTATACAAAAAAGAAGCTGATGCACTCACCACAAGACTGAGGGAAAGGGGCTACACCAAAACCTCATTAAGGAAAGCCTACAACAAGGCCAACTCCAAGGAAAGACAAGAGTTACTATTTAAAAAACCATCCCAGGACCCCAAACAACCCGACCAAAAAACGCGAATCATTTTAAGATACACCAACGAAAATAAAAAAATCAAAGCAATTTTGGAAAAACATTGGGCAATTCTGAAAGAGGACCCATCAGTGAAAGACTTCCTCACAGACCACCCGCCAATCACGTACAGAAAGGCAGGATCCGTCAAACAAGGACTAGTTCATAGCGACTTTAAAGAAGGTTCACGCAAAGACCCATGCAAAACAAAAGGCACATACCCATGTGGGTCATGTGACCAATGCAAAGTCATAAGAAAATGCACTAAAACCACTCTACCGAATGGAGAAACTTTTGAACCCAAACACTTCACCAATTGTCGGACTAAAGGCGTGGTGTATATGATGAGATGCGAATGTAACGCATTCTACATAGGTAAGACAAGACAGGAATTCGGAAAGAGGATCAACAAACACGTAAATTCAATGGAAATGTGCAATTTCCATCTACCACTGGGTCGACACGTGGCCTATAAACACGCCAATAAGATGCCAAAAATATCGTTCATGGCCCTAGAACGGATCCACATCCCAAGGAGGGGGGGTGATTGGAACAAAACCCTGCTTCAATTAGAGATGAGATGGATAAAACGTCTCAACGCAACCACCTTTCCAGGCCTAAATGAAGCAGAAAGCTATGCCCCCTTTTTAGAAGGTTTCTCATCAGGGAAAACTGATTAGAATAAAAAACCTTCTTCAAAAAATGAAAAAATCATAAAACTGTGAGAAAGCCCATTCACAAAAACTCTTGTTCACAAAAACTCTTGTTCAAAAAAACATCAGCCACACAAATCTCGCTACCAAAAGGAAAAAACTCAATGAAGCAATCATTGACACACCCCATACTTATAATTATCCTCCATTTACATCATCCAATCCATTCACAAAAAAACTCGTCCTAAGATGTATATACATATATATACATCTTACATCAAAAACACGAATTGAAGACGCGGAATTCCGTCCCTTTTTGATTCCATAAGCCTTGAGAAGACCGATCTGACAGACTTTCCCCACTCTTTTCCAATAGGGATACAACCGGAAAATTCCCCCTCCTTTCCCTTTATACCTGACTATTCATTACACTGCTATTAAAACTGCTAATAATTTCATGGAATGTACTCCTCTGTTTTTTCCTTTTTTCCTTTATATATTTCTTGTTTGCAAATTATAATGCACTTATGCCTTGTACTGAATCCTTGTTGAAGAAATCTCCACATACTTTTAGCACACCCGGCACGGTAAGCCCCTGGGGGGATCTCTCACTGTTTTCCCTCCCAGGGGCTTTTTACAGGCACAACGTAACAGCCAGCGACATCGGCACCTCAGACTCTGCCAGTCTGTGACCTGTGTCCTCTCCGTGTCGGCGGCCGCGCCAGTGAGCAACAGCGGTGGAAACTGGAAGCGCACTCGTCCACAGGACGCAGGCGCACCAGAGACACACACCAGCTGTATGTAATCTGGTTTCAGACGTGCGGCGCTCACAGCGCATGCGCGAGCCTGATAAAAGGCCGGGGAACCTCTGCCTCTCTCACTCCACAACTGAATGGGGACGAGAGAGGACTAAGAGCGGCGCACGAAAAATTGTAAGTTTTGAAACACCACCCTTACCACTTACTCCACTCTGGAAAGGAGATACATTACTGAAGGAGTCTTTTCTCCTTCTTTTCAAGTGTGACCCAGCTGGAAACCGCATGGGACAACACTTGTTGCAAAGTGATGATGAAGGTAAAAACAAACCCAAATGTTATATACTGTATACTGCATTATTGCATCACAGATATAAAACCTTTCTATACATGTACCTGTCTTATATAGAACTGTACCATTTAAAGGCACAAGGATATCCTTGCCCAGAACCGGTCTCACATACACCGGAACTAACCACCAGGGGAGATTCATATGATCTACCCCAGATATGAGACACAGCCCATGTAAGTTCAACGACACACCTGTAGAACCACTATCATCCTTGTAGCTGTATCTCATAAATATATACACGTATAATTTTTCAGGATACCGCATGGTTCTCGCTGTGCTAAAGAGGGAGCCATTTCAACACAAAAGGATTCAAAGAAAAACAACATGTATGTACTATTTTTGAAAATTCACCACTACTATTTAATTTTTAAAAAAGTGGTGATACTTATATTTAATAAAAACCTGCATTTTATCAACAGAAATAGTGACAATCAACCTTGAAAAAGGCCCAATTAAAGGCCGAAACGCGTAGGATATAGGAGACACCTCTGATCTGAACCATCCAAGCTTAACAGCAGGAACAGACAGAGATATACCCTCAAAAGTCACTATTTCACACATGTCACTAACCCTCCTTCTATTACACAACTTCACAAGGGTCTATAACCCTTTCACGCAACTGTACTTCACTGTACATATGTTTTAAGAATTAAACATTTATTACTATTATCATTATTATTATTATTTAGTTACTATTAGCAATTTTTTGCTTGTACTTTATCTTATACCCCATACCTGCCTTAAAAGTCCCACTTCCTATTGGCCTGAGGTACCAACAAATCGATACAATACTCAACCAGGGACGACGGCAAACCCTACTATACATAGGGTCATAGAGATCAAAAACCCCTTTTCCAGAATGTGACATGGGAAAACATTAGGGTCCCTGGGTGTGACATAGGGGGACATCAGGGTCCCCGGGTGTGACATGGAGAAATATGGGGGTCACTGGGTATGAAAGAATTACATGGAGGAACCATCAGATCAGGGTCACTGAATATGACATAGAGGAGTTTTTAAACCCTTCTCTTTTTGTTTTATCTTTTTGGGGGGGGGGGACGCAAGTATCTGGTCTTGCCTAGGGCGTAAAATAGTCTAGCACCGGCCCTGAATGTAGAAGAGAGATATGGGGTTATTTAATAAAAATGAAGAGTGAAAAATCTGGTGCAGCTGTGCATGGTATCCAATCAGCTTCTAACCTCAGCTTGTTCAATTAATAACTTTCCCAACCACCCTTTAGCCGATATACGGCTACAGTGTGGTTCTCCAGTTCTGGGA
The DNA here is from genome assembly GCF_965119305.1 of Pelophylax lessonae. NCBI lineage: Eukaryota > Metazoa > Chordata > Amphibia > Anura > Ranidae > Pelophylax > Pelophylax lessonae. The sequence continues at coordinate 183,196,858 of NC_138778.1, forward strand.
GGGCATCTCTGGGCCTCCTCCGGAGAGTTGGAGTGTCTGTGGTCACTGTGTCCCCTCTACACAGCAGATCACAAATTAGGGAAAATGAGCCAATCACAGCGACCCTTTACTATGTGATCAGCTGTGTCCAATCACAGCTGCTCACATGTAAACAGTCCTTTATTCACACAGAGACATGTGAGTAAAGGAGAGTCGATCTAGCAGGGCACAGTGAGTACAGCAGTGGCGGCCTGTGCATAGCGGGCGCCAGGGCGCCGCCCCCCTACCCCTAAAAAAAAAAAAAAAAAAAAATGACAGCGAACAAATAAAGTTTAAAAAAAAAAATTGGGTTCGCCGGCCTTTGTAAGGGAAGTGGTGGCTAGGGGGGGGGGGGGGGTGGGGTTACGTCCCAGAAGAGGCGCCGATCGGCAGCCTTCTGGGGGCGTAACCCGATCGCAAGTCCTTGCGATTGGACACCCCCACTTTCGGATATCCTGGCTGTGATTGGTCCAGTCTCCAGCCTGGACCAATCATCATCCAGGACATCCGATCCCTGACGTCACAATGGGGGCGGTGCCGGTGCGTGAGTCAGTCACTCACCGTCACCGCTGCTCGGAGGATGAGGGAGAAGCCGCTCTCCTTCCCGCCGCCGCCGCCGCAGAGAGGACGGATTGGATAGAGGAGGGAAGAACCCGCCGCCGCCGCCGCCAGGTAAGTGCATCAAATTGAAGGGAGCACGCACGCTGCACTCTGCATTGATTGGGGGACAATGCTGTGGGCACTCTGCATTTATTGGGGTACATTGCTGTGGCACTCTGCATTTATTGGGGTACATTGCTGTGGCACTCTGCATTTATTGGGGTACAATGCTGTGGGCACTCTGCATTGATTGGGGGACAATGCTGTGGGCACTCTGCATTTATTGGGGGACAATGCTGTGGGCACTCTGCATTTATTGGGGGACAGTGCTGTGGGCACTCTGCATTTATTGGGGGACAATGCTGTGGGCACTCTGCATTTATTGGGGTACAATGTTGTGGCGCTCTGCATTTATTGGGATACAATGCTGTGGCACTCTGCAATCATTGGGGTACAATGCTGTGGGCACTCTGCATTTATTGGGGTACAATGCTGTGGCGCTCTGCAATCATTGGGGTACAATGCTGTGGCACTCTGCAATCATTGGGGTACAATTCTGTGGCACTCTGCAATCATTGGGGTACAATTCTGTGGCGTTCTGCATTTATTGGGGTACAATGCTGAGGCGCTCTGTATTTATTGGGGTACAATGCTGTGGCGCTCTGCATTTATTGGGGTACAATGCTGTGGCACTCTGCAATCATTGGGGTACAATGCTGTGGCACTCTGCAATCATTGGGGTACAATTCTGTGGCACTCTGCAATCATTGGGGTACAATTCTGTGGCACTCTGCAATCATTGGGGTACAATTCTGTGGCACTCTGCAATCATTGGGTTACAATGCTGTGGCACTCTGCAATCATTGGGGTACAATGCTGTGGCACTCTGCAATGATTGGGGTACAATGCTGTGGCACTCTGCAATCATTGGGGTACAATTCTGTGGCACTCTGTAATCATTGGGGTACAATTCTGTGGCACTCTGCAATCATTGGGTACAATGCTGAGGGCACTCTGCAATCATTGGGGTACAATGCTGTGGGCACTCTGCATTTATTGGGGTACAATGCTGTGGGCACTCTGCAATCATTGGGGTACAATTCTGTGGCACTCTGCAATCATTGGGGTACAATGCTGTGGCACTCTGCAATCATTGGGGGACAATGCTGCGGGCACTCTGCAATCATTGGGGACAATGCTGTGGCGCTCTGCAGTGATTGGGGACAATGCTGTGGCGCTCTGAATTGAAAGGGGCATGCACGCTGAACTCTGCATTGTGGGGGCACAGCACAGTGTTTATTGCATTGAAGGGGGCACAGCACAGTGTTTATTGCATTGAAGGGGGCACAGCACAGTGTTGATTGCATTGAAGGGGGCACAGCACAGTGTTCATTGCATTGAAGGGGGCACAGCACAGTGTTCATTGCATTGAAGGGGGCACAGCTTCAAAGTCACGCAATTTTTTTACTGCGTTTTTTGGCGCGAAGCAATACCTATTACATTTTTCTTTTTGCGCCCCCCCCCCCCAAGAATTTTGAGCACCAGCCGCCACTGGAGTACAGCATTTTCACTGATAATCAGGGCACTGATCATCAGTGCCCTGATTATCAGTGCATCCTCATCAGTGCAGCCTTGTCAGTGCCTCCTCATCAGTGCAGGTTATCAGTGTCACCTCATTAGTGCCCAACAATGCACATCAGTGCAGCCTCATCACTGCCCTTCAGAGCAGCCTTATCACTGCCCATCAGTGCAGCCTCATCAGTGCCACCCCATCACTGCAGCCTCATCAACGCCCATCAGTGTAGCCTCATCACTGCACATCAGTGTAGCCTCATCAGTGCTACCTTTTATAACAGAAACTAAGAAAAACATTGTTTTTTCTTTTAAATTTGTGTTTTTTATTTGTTTAATTAGAAAAAAACTAAAAACTCAGTGGTGATAAAATCCCACCAAAAGAAAGCTCTACCTGTCAAATGATCAAAATTTAATTTGGATACAGTGTTGCATGACCGCGCAACTGTCATTCGAATTGTGAAAAGCTGAAAATTGGCCTGGGCAGGAAAATGGTAAAAGTACCTGTATTGAGGTAGTTAAGCTTTGACAAAAAAACCTGATTAGTTTCCATGCAGAGCTGCACCAGATTTTGCGCTCTCCAGTTTTTAGTAAATCAACCCCTATAGTATTTCTCTTCTGTATTAAAAAAAAAAGTAAAAAATAGTAAAAAAAGACTGCCAGTTCACAATTTTTCTTATTGTAGTTAAAGATCCACTTTAATTGTTACAAAATCAACACTCCTTTCATGCATTACTTGTTTCCTAACAATGCCTTTCTGGTTAAAAAAAAAAAAGTTATACGCAGATATAAAAATCTTTTTTCTTAGGGTTATTTTGTGCCCCTGTTTTGCTGTGCCCTGGTCAGCTGTCTTTAGTGCCATCCCCTGAAACTAAGAAATAGCATTTTGGATTCTCTGAGTTATAACAACCATTTTGACTTTTATTTCTACAATTTATAGCTGAGAAATAACACACATACACCTGAAAATAACAATCATTATGACAAAGAACACAAACATAATATCCTAGTGCATTAGGCCTTATCCTGCTATGGTATGAGTGCAATGCTTTGACTGAAATGCACTTTAGCCTTTATTTGTCTCCAGTAAGTAAATACTTTTTAAAAAATTTTTTTTACTGATTTTAGAGGTCAACCTCAAACTATTGTTACTGAAACTAGTGTGTGTGTGTAATGCTATAAATGCATTGATGTTGAAAGAAGGAATGTTATTAGCTGCTTGGCCTCCCATTGCCTTTAAAAGTTGATAACATGTCACAATAATCTGTATGTAGCCACATAAGAATGTGATCTTTTTTAAACCCCTTCCCACTGATGTAACGCAAATATGCGGCCTCGGTTGTACCCGATACTGTTGTTTAGAGCCGATGGTCGGCTTTCTTTTAATGACAACTGATGAGGCTAAGCAGCCGCTCAGGTTGTTTTTACAAGGAAAGGGAGGGGACATCCCCCCCTGCCTGCCCCCTTCCACGGCTTGCCCGGGCCTCCTGTCCCACCAGGAGACCCGAGTGATCAGCCGACACATCTGCTGGCTGGCTGAAGACCCGAACAAAGCCGGATTCAGCTTTGATCGGGTCTCCGATGTAGAAACCCGGAAGCAATGTCATGACAGGAATTCCGGTTACTGGAGCCTTAAAGGCGCCAGATTTTAAAAATAGGACAGTATTCAAAACAGCCAAACTTGACATTTTGAATACTCTTAAGTGCAGAGGAGGGATTTGGGGTCTTTTAGACCCCAGATCCCTCCATAAAGAGTACCTGTCACTGCCTATTAGGATGTTTACATTCCTCCTGACAGCAATAAAAGTGATAAAAAAAACGTAAAATTTTATACTTACCTGACAGTAATTTTCCTTTCCTGATGCATAAGCATGAAAGCATACACATATGGGTATAGGCTCCGCCCCTCGCCCAATCAGGACTGGTTATACTATATAAGTGAGTTGTCTCCCCAAGGCGGCATTCTTGTAACTAAACTCATTTGATAGTCTTGACTAGCCACAATGCCAGTGTTGTGGTAGATGCTGTTAGCCCTTTTCTTGCCCCACCTGGGATGACGAACAGGTTTTCTGTTCTTCTGAAAGAGGCTGTTCTCTGTATGTATACTTCTAAGATAGACACAACATCTAACTCGTGCATCTGATTAGATGTGTCTCTCTGCATTGTTGGGAGAACAATGTCTTGTTTCTGATGAAATGTTTTTTTTTATCTTCAGCATATGTTGTGGCAAAGTTTCTAATATCACTCTATCCGGTAAGTGGCAACAATAAGGAGGATTGTATCCTAAGGCCTGAAAATATCCGTTATTCTTCTTCCTGATGTAATGGCAGTGAGGAAAACTGATTTCATCGTTATATTCCACAACGAGGTTGCTTGGTCACCTGAAAAAGGAGGTTGGGACAACATCTGTAATACCACCTGTATGTCCTACGGAGGAACAAACAACCTTCTTTGAGGACAAACTCTATTGCAAGCCTTTAGGAGTTGGCGTACTAACTGCTGGGTTGCCCATCTTTCCCCTGACAAGGCCGAAAGGCCTGAGACTTGGACTCTGTGTGTGTTTGCCTGTAGGCCTATTTCAAGGCCTGTTTGAAGGAATTCTAGCACCTGTGATTCCCGTGACACTAATGGGGCGGAATCCTCGGACTCGGTGAAGGTGGAAAACTTTTCCCTCGAATAGGTACTGTTCGTTTGTTGCTGATCTTGCTTTTAGGAAGGCTTCAATAACTGAAGCCAAGCAATCTGCCTCCCTTAGCCTTCTCCTCTCAATCTCCATGCCGCATGATAAAGCCTGGTAGGATTCACGTGACACAACTGACCTTGCTGGAGGAGATCTGGTATTAGGATTGGGGGTTCCAACGCCAAAGCCTATAGTAGTGGGAATCACGGCCTGCAGGGCCAACAGAGAATGATTGCTATTACCACCCCTGGGTTTTTGCGTATTCTGTTTAGTAACCTGGGAATTATAGGTATTGGTGGGAATACATATGCTAGGTTACAGATTAATTTGGAGCTAAGTGCATCCACTGCTTCTGCCCGTGGGAATTTCGCCCTTGCTAAGAAACGTCTGCATTTCCTGTTGGTCAGGAAAGCCATTAAGTTGAGGTCTGGATGACCCCACTGACTGCAAATCCACTGGAAGACTGACTGGTTCTGTGCCCATTCATTGTTGTCATCCGCCAGTAGGCCCACTTTACCATGGGTATTGTAGCCGCTAGCGATCCTAACAGCCTAAGACATTGGGAGGCCGTGCGGTATGAGAGTGTTGATATCTTTTCTAGTTGAGAGACAAGCGCCATTGCCTTCTCTGAAGGGAGTTCTACTGTTTTCCTGTAGGTATCGAGGATTGCCCCCCAGAAACAGCTTTCCCTGCATGGGCACTGGTTGACTCTTTTGCCAGTTGATTATCCATCCAGGCTCAGTAGGGTTTGGACCAGAATCTCCCGATGTTCTGACAGGATTTGCTGGTTTCGGGCTACTAGGAGGACATCGTCCAAATAGTGAAACACTTGTAGGCCTCGTCTGCTCAACATGACTATGACCGGGAGTAGCACCTCTGAGAATATCCTCGGTGACATTGACAAGGCCAAATGGTAGGCAGATGAATTGAAAATGGTATTCCATTATAGCAAACCAAAAATATTTGTGACGTTGTTGATGAACTGGGACATGTACAGTAAGTAAGCATCTTTCAAATCTAATAATAACATCCACTCCCCCTGTCTGATAGTTTGTATGACTGACTGCAGTGACTCCATTCAAAAGCTTTGCACTTGGATGTACTTATTAAACTTCCAAAGGTCTAATACTGGTCTTAGATCGCCTGTTTTTTTCTTTATTAAGAAAAGAGGAGAATAGAATCCTTGATGTCTTCCTTGCATGAGGACTGGTTCTATGGCTCTTTTTTGTAGGGAGTGCACTGAGGGAGCTTTGTGCAGGTAAAGTGAGGCACCTCCAGTGGGGCCGCAAACTCACAGTGATGACCTTCCCGGTTTATCTTTATGACCCAAGGGTCCTTGATTTTCTCCACCCAGACCAGCGCATAGTCAGGTACCAACTGGACCAGCCTGGAAGCAGGGACCTTCAAAAGGGTTTCTGCGTCGTGCTCTGTCTTGATTTGTTCAACCGAGCCACCAATGTCCTGGGGTTCCTTCACCCTCTTCTGGTATCTTTGTTTGTTCTAAAGGATCTTGTGTCCCTTATCTTACTCATAAATTGCCTCCTTTCTGGCTGACGCTAGCGTCTGGGCCTCAAGTCTTGCAAAATCAACCCTGACTTGCCCCCTTCAAAATAGCAGTTTCCAATTTGCTGCCAAACAAGGCTGCTCCATCAAAGGAGATTCAGCACCAGTTGGATTTTGACAATCCGTCTGCTGTCCCTGGCTTGAGCCATAATGCTCTTCTCGCCATCTCTGATGATAGCATTACTCTGGCTGAACTCCGCAGTGTGTCAATTGCCACTTCACCTACAAAATTGCCCACCAGTATGATCTCGTTCAGTATTTACAGTATTGAGGCAATTCCGGTCTCTGCGGATAACTCCGCTTCTGCGCTCTGTGCTCATGTTGTTATGTCCTTGGTTACTGATGTCAGCGCCAATGATGACTTGCAGACACTTTATGCCGATGTATATATTTTCTTTAGCTCTATATCTATCTTTCTTTCTGAAACATGTTTGAAGGAAACTACATCATCCACAGGTAATGTGACATGTCTGGCCAATCTAATGACATCTGCATCCACTAGTGGGGGGAACCTCCAATGCATGGACTTCTTCTTCCTTGAATGGATACATCTTCTCAAATTTTCTGTCTGTCTTCTTCCATTCATCATAGATAATATCCTTCACCTCCTCAATCAATGGAAATGAGAGTACTGAGCTTTTTAATTGTGCATAGTATTTTCTAGTTTTTACGTGTTGTGTAATTTCCTTCTCCCATTCAAGAGCTTCTCCTATTGCTCTTACCAGGGGCTGCACTAAGACAAAGTCGAATCCAACAAACAACTCCTCTTCTACCGGGGACTCCTCTCTGGAGCCTGACACTGGTATGGTTCCCCTTAGGAGCTTCTCTGAGCTAATAGTGGGCTGGCCCCCGCTGTCTCTGGTTGGCTAATTTTGATCACCATTTCTTGTAGGGAATCTTTAATTGTTTGTATAATTAGGGAGATCATATCTGCCTTTTCCACTTTCTTATCTATTGCTGCTTCTAGCAGACAAGACTGGCATTATATCTTCCTAGGTAATGTCTTTAGGCCACAGCCCAGACATTGATCCTCTGCCCCTTCATCAGCCTGTGTCTCCACCATTACTTGCCAGCATTCTTGGCAGGCTTTTAAATGGCTTGCAACCATAGAAAGGCTTCTGTCTGCACCTCTTGAGGAAAGGTACTGGCGTTGAGGGCTAGAAAGATTTACATTTCATTAGCCATGCGCTTTTTTTTAATAGACTTAATACCTATTTACCTGACCCTCACCTTATATTGTGTAGCTGCTCTCTGGGAGAGCTCAGGGTATGCCTTTTAAGAATCTGCAACAAAAGGTTGTACTAAACACACTATCTCCACTCCCGCATTTAATCAATATTCAAAGAAAATGGGTGTTGGGCGCTTCCGACCAAGCAAGAAGGGAGAAAAAGTTCACTGCTGTAAAAGGGATGCAGGGGATGTCTCCAAAGTCTTGTTAGGAACTGTCCCAAATGGCTGAGTACTAGGCTGCACTGGCGGGAGTAACTCAGAGGAATCCGCTAGTAGAAGTGAGAAGAGAGACAGGCGCCATGTAGTAAGCCAAAGTAATTTATTGCACAAAGTTTTACATAATAACTTACACTGGGGTAAGCTTCAGTCCGTGTATCAGCGTATCCAGCCGCACGATCCGGCCGTCCACCGGCCCGGAGGTGACGTCACAGGAAGCTGGTCCGGAGACTTGGTAACACCGGAAGCCGCAGTGGAACGCAGGCTCCCGGAAATGGCGCAACGCGTTTCGGAGAATGCGCACTCGGCTCCTTTCTCAAGCGTAAAGGACTGCCACCTGTAACGTAGTGTCAAACACGACAAGCTTGGAGCTGGTGGGCACAATGTCATAACACTTGTGTGATTTCATGAAGCGCGTGTATATGTCACTCTCCGATACTTCAACAGCTTCATCTTCTAGCTCCAATTTCTCCAGCATGCCTTCAATGGTGCCTTGAGCCTGTGTGGGTAGAAGAGAGGGGATGAGCACTCATACAGGGAAGGAGGGGGAGGGGGGTGCTTATATATTCAGAAACCATTTTACATGGTTCTGACTTCTTTGTTAGTGAAAAAAGTAATGTGCTAGATGTGAAGAAACGATATAAAGCATATTTTGGGGCACATTCATAAGGCAGTGCACATTCAATTTACTGCCTACTAACCACCAAACATTCATTAGAAATTTTGACATTTACAAAGTTCTTTTGCCACCTGTGACTGAGCCTCCCACGTGCCTCCCTTGGCACTGGTCACCGAAAGTCTGGATGTCAGATTTTTTACTGGAAGTCTAGGTCTAAAGTACATTCACTCTATTTTATGTTATGCTCGGTATTTCATCCTCCAGAGCTGATTTCTAGTAAACATTAGCAGTTTTCAATAGTAAATCATTGGTTTCATTACAATTGGTTTGATTCTTAGTTTATTGCTGTCGAAGATGTAACATGCTTGATGCTGTTTGGTTGTGCCACAAATTTCCCACACATTCGATACATGAAATAAGGGGTTTAGCCAAGGATTCTAATTTGCATATACCAATATTCCAGCATTTTTTTTAACCACTTGCCACCCAGGCCAATTCTGACGCTTCTCTCCTACATGTAAAAATCATAATTTTCTTTGCTAAAAAATTATTCAGAACCCCCAAACATATATGTTTTTTTAGCAGAGACCCTAAGGAATAAAATGGCGGTCCTTGCAACTTTTTATGTTGCACAGTATTTGCGCAGCAATTTTTCAAGCGCATTTTTTGGGGGGGGAAAAAAGAACTGTTTCATGAATTAAAAAAAGCACAAAATACTAAAGTTAGCCTGATTTTTCTTGCATATTGTGAAAGATGATGTTATGCTGAGTAAATAGAGACCTAACATGTCAGGCTTTAAAATTGCACACACTTGTGGAATGGCGTCAATCTTCGGTACTTAAAAATCTCCATAGGCGATGCTTTAAAATTTTTTACAGGTTACCTGTTTAGATTTGCTAGAATAGATAAGCTAGAATTATTGCTCCCGCTTCAATGTTTGCTGCTATACCTCACATGTGTGGTTTGAACACCATTTACATATACGTATGCGTTCGCATGCAAAGAATTTTTTTTTTTTATTGTTTATTTTACTTATTTGTTCATTTTTATATTTTGACACTTTCCCTTTACATTTTATTGATCACTTTTATTCATATTACAAGGAATGTAAACATCCCTTGTATTGGAATAGGGTATGACAGGTCCTCTTTAAAGAGGACCTGTTTTCTAGGCTTGAAAGCCCAAAATAAAAATAAAAAAAAAACGATCTTGGCTTCCAAGCCGAGGCAACAGCAGTGTTTACAACTGCCAAGGACGGACGCGACACCATAAAGTCGCGCCTGGCCTCCGAAGGTCATAGAGATGACCGGTGACCATCTGGTCATCGGCCAGCTCTATGGTAAATGGCTGCCGCTGGCTGATTCATTCTCCAGTTTACCGATCGCACAATCTCGTTTTATCTGGGTTGGAGGAGTGATTCAGGGAGGCTGTTGTGACTCATAGGCAGAATCTCTAAGACCTTCCCCTACTTCTAGAAACTGGTGGAAGATTCTGGAAGAATGGGAGTGGAGGTGAGGAGGAGCTGTTTAGAATATGCATGAGGGCCCTGACCAATCCCCAACAGATGGGTTGGAAGAGGGCAGGCTCCCTAAAATACTCAGGGTTAGCCCAGTGGGGCAGTGTGGAGTTTGGGTGGAAGATGGAGATGGAGTGTTAGGCTGTTGTTGGCCCTGGGGGGGGGGGGGTGCAGAAGGAACCTTTTTTACTGTGCATAAAGGTGTTCTGTCCAGAGGCACAGGAGCAAGTGGAAGTGAGTGTTACAGTCAGGAGGACTGAGAGGCATACCTGAGAGAACTGGGTGAAAGCAGTCTAAAAATGGATGCAGAGTTAGTCTGGGAGGACTGTAGAGTCTTAGCTAGGAGGGCTAATGGAGGGGAAAGCCAAGGCCAAGTGGGCTGGCAGGGCCTGAAGAGATGGTACTGGGATCAGTAGCCACAGGAGGAGGACAGCTGGGCACTAGGATTTTTTGCTACACTATTAGAGGGGTCTGTGGTCCCTGCCCCATAAAGGGTTGTTGCTACAGATCTAACTAAGCCTTTGTTAGATCATCCAAATAGTGCCAGTTGGTCCTGGGAGTTATAGTTCTACCAGCAAGATTGTGCTGGAGGTAGAAGGAGAAGAATGTATACAGGCTGTATGTAGTTGTGTCCCTGATGAGTTTGCTATTACCTTGATCAAGTGGGCATCTCATAATACCCTCAACCCTATCCAAGTTAAATACCCCTAATAAAATACAAAAAACAAAGCTGCAAGGACTGATTCTTGTCTTCAGTGTCTGTGGAAAATTTTGTGTGCCAGGCCATGCAGGGTGGGAGATATTACATTCATCAGTGGCTCCTGTGGGGGTAGCATAAGGCTACATTCACACAGGAGATTAAGGCCAGTGCCAATTGTATTGGCTTGAATTTTCTGATTCCTGCTGTGGCTCTGGATGGCTGGGTGTGGCTGTGTGTGTCCAGCAGCAATCATCACAGGTAATCATCACTAGCTGTGCAGAGCGCCGCGAATAGCTGCAGCCACCGGCAACCTGTTATTATAGTAAACGGGGCCGGCAGTTGCATCTAGCCATGGCAGGAATTAGAAGATTCCTGCAACTACAATTCACACCAGCCTTAATCGCTGGTGTCAATGTAGCCTAAGGCAACTGGTCTTAGCCATATGGTTCTTTAAGCCCTGCACCAAAGTTTCTTCTTTCAGTATAATGAAACAGCTGCGCCATCTTGTGGCCTTTCTTTATTGCTGCAACATTTTTCTGACTCTAGGAATACAGTGTATTGCAGCCAGGGTTAACAAGGGTTCCTCCAGCTTTGTCTAGGGGTTCCATGAGCTGTGACTGATTGACCTCCAATTTGATGGTGCCTGCACAGTTCTGGGGCAACACAACTTGGCAGAGCCAAAGGCATTACATGATTTTTTTAGCTGTCTATAAGGGTGACATTCCGACCATCACTGTAAGGGGGCATTCTCATAGGTGTGCGCAGCCTATTGCATTAGGGTGTGCACCCCAAAGTTTAAATACACATGCATGTGTTTGCCTACATGTACATGGCCCTGGTACATTACTCTCCCTGCTGGCAAAGTGAAATAGAAGTGTGTGGCACTTCTCTTATGGCAGAGCAGGTCCGAGGGAGATCTTTCCCATCTCCTCACTGGCAAACAGAGCGATAATGCTAATGTGCCCTAGGTGATTAGGGTGTGCCCAGGCACACCCGGCACACCCTGTGCGCACGCCTATGGGCATTCTTACCCCTGGCCAACAATATAAGGAGCATTCTTCTCAATTAATTGATTTTAGAAGAGGTTCCCTTAAGACCTCAAAATTATTTTATAGGTTCCTCTAGGTTGAAAAGGCTGAGAAAGGCTGTTATATTGTAATGTTTGCAATACATCACATTTACACTCCAGGCAAGAATTGTGGAAGTAGGAGCAGGTACCTGTAAAAAAATAAATTTTAAATTGGAGCTTCACCCAAAAGGGGAAGCTCCGCTTGTTCGCACCCTCCCTCCCTCCACTGCCACATTTGGCACTTTTTTGGGGAGCAGCAGGCACCTGGTTTTGACAGGTACTCGCTCCCACTTCAGGGAAAGATCAGCGATCTACGACATTTTCGCCCCCTCCTCCTTCCCCCGCTGCCTTCTGGGACACACAGAAGTCCCTGAAGATGGTGGGACCATTCAGAAAGCACAGCACGACTCCCGCATGCGTTGGAAACAGACTTTGTAGCTGCCGGCACCTGCACCCGAAGCCGATTGACGAATCAGCTAAGGGCAGCCCTTTTTTTCATTTTGTATAGAGTAAGGGAGGGTTATAACCTCTGTTGGTTAATTTTTTGCCCCATTGAGTAGATTTACCTTCACTTCCTGCCCCATAGCCGAAACAGTAAGTGAGAGGAAATCCCTGCAAATCAGGGAATCCCTTGGGGACCCCCAGACCATGAGAACTAGTGTCCCCATAGGAATATTTACCCTCTATTGTAAATAATGAAATCATGTATAAATGGTACAATCTAATTTAGATCACACAGTACACAAATTTCAGTAGCGCAGGCATGGTGGTATCTCATAGCCACCCTAAAAATGATCTGAGTTATTTGAGACAACAGGCATTAATACAATAACTGAATTGGTGCACACTTCAGTATAAAATCATAAAAAGAGTTCATAAAATGTCCATAAACTCAAACAGGGAATAATTTGAGGATCCAGGGAGGAGTAATGCTTGTGATATTAGAGGGAACACCCTCACTCTCCCCCACCAATGTGCCAGAGTCAGAGGTCCCAGAAGATTGCTGGCCAATCACGGCGCGCAGCGCGACTCGCGCATGCGCAGTGGGTACCCGGCTGTGAAGCCGCAAACTGTCACAGCCGGGTGCCCACAGCAGTGATGCCGGCGCCGAGGGAGAGGATCGAGGCTTCGGGCGGCCGCATCGCTGGACCGTTGGACAGGTGAGTGAATGGCTGGAACTCCGCTTTAAACTCCTTCACTGTATTTGCAGCTACCACTTCTGCAGGAAGGTTATTCCATGCATCCACTACTCTCTCAGTAAAGTAATACTTCCTCATATTACTTTTAAACCTTTGCCCCTCTAATTTAAAACTGTGTCCTCTTGTGGTAGTTTTTCTTCTTTTAAATATGCTCTCCTCCTTTACCGAGTTGATTCCCTTATGTATTTAAAAGTTTCTATCATATCCCCTCTGTCTCTTCTTTCTTCCAAGCTATACATGTTAAGGTCCTTTAACCTTTCCTGGTAAGTTTTTTCCTGCAATCCATGTACTAGTTTAGTAGCTCTTCTCTGAACTCTCTCTAGAGTATCTATATCCTTCTGGAGATATGGCCTCCAGTACTGCGCACAATACTCCAAGTGAGGTCTCACCAGTGTTCTGTACAGCGGCAAAGGCACTTCTCTCTTTCTACTGCTTATACCTCTCCCTATACATCCAAGCATTCTGCTGGCATTTCGTGCTGCTCTATTACATTGTCTTCCCACCTTTAAGTCTTCTGAAATAATTACTCCTAAATCCCTTTTCTCAGATACTGAGGTCAGGACTGTGTCAAATATTCTATATTCTGCCCTTGGGTTTTTACGCCCCAGGTGCATTATCTTGCACTTATACACATTAAATTTCAGTTGCCAGAGTTCTGACCATTCTTCTAGTTTTCCTAAATACTTTTCCATTTGGTGTTTCCCTCCAGGAACATCAACCCTGTTACATATCTTTGTGTCATCAGCAAAAAGACAAACCTTACCATCGAGGCCTTTTGCAATATCACTTATGAAGATATTAAACAAAATTGGTCCCAGTACAGATCCCTGAGGTACCCCACTGGTAACGTGACCTTGTTCTGAATGTTCTCCATTGACTACAACCCTCTGTTGTCTGTCACTTAGCCACTGCCTAATCCACTCAACAATATGGGAGTCCATGCTCAATGACTGCAGTTTATTGATAAGTCTTCTATGTGGGACAGTGTCAAAAGCCTTACTAAAATCTAGATATGCAATGTCTACTGCACCTCCACCGTCTATTATTTTAGTCACCCAGTCAAAAAAATCTATAAGGTTGAAAAGCTCACACATTGATATCCTGAATATAGAAGAAGGGGCTGCCTTCGGTCTGCAGTCGGCTCCACACTAGACTAAATCACCTCCGGAAGCTCTCACCGCTCTATACATTCAAAGGATGTGGACGCCATATGGTCACGCCCCAACGCGCTTTGTCATATCCGACTTCATCATTGACCCCCAAATTTGGAGTTATTTGTTTAGTGTACCATTTACCCTCTATTACTTTTCTGGGGACAACCCAAAATCTGGCATTTTCTTTTACTTTCACTTTGAATGCTACTGGTAAGCAGGAGAAATAGAGAGAATCGTGCTAATGGCTGCACAAACAGCAATAAAAACTGTTGTTCTAACAGGTATTCTAATCCCTCTCTACTCTGTTTAAAACTAAAAAAAAGTTTTGCCTTAAGACTCCTTTCACATTTGTGTGACCTGAAAGTTGCGCAATTTTGCAGTGACTTTGACTGGACTTGAAGCAATATCTGTGTAATCTTGAGGTCTATAGACCTCAAGTGGCATCAAAGTCGGACCAAAGTAGTGCAGAGACTACTTTGAAGTCGCACAGACATGAACAGTACTCATTGAAAAGCATGGGGTAAGACTTGTCATGCGACTTTGCAGTCCCAGGTCGCAGGACAAGTTGCACAAGTGTAAAAGGGGCCTTAGTCATACTTTAAATATGTTAGGCCCCTTTTTACACTTGTGCGACTTGTCCTGCGACTTTGGACTGCAAAGTTGCATGGCAAGTCGTACCCCATGATTTCCACTGAGCACTGTTCATATCTGTGCGACTTCAAATCGCATCGACTTCAAAGTAGTCCCTGCACTACTTTGGTCCCACTTTGATGCAACTTGAGGTCCATAGATCTCCAGATTACAAAGGCATTGCTTCAAGTCGCGTCAAAGTCGTGCAACTTTCATTTTGCACAAGTGTGAAAGGGACCTTTTAGGAGGGAGGGAGATACAGGTTAGTTGTGCTTTCATAATTAAAGTGATAGTAAAGCTTCTTTTTTTTTTAACATTAAAACAATAAACATGTTGTTATACTTACCTGCTCTGTGCAAAAGCTTTACACAGAGCAGCCCGATCCTCCTCTTCTCAGGTCCCCTCCCGGCGCTCCTGGCTCCTCCCCACCACCAAATGCATGCTCGCTCCCAAGGCCCACTCTGTGTGTCCATAAGACTGACAGTCACTGCCAAATGCTCCAAAAAGGTGGGGTTGTGGATCTTTTATTGGAATCTTATAGTGGTTTCTGCCATCATCCCTGGAAATTGGTTGTAGTTTTTTGATGCCTCAGGTCAGGTTTGGGATTTTAAGGGCAGGAGTAAAGGATATAGATGATAGTAGGTAAAAAATAATGATTTAATAATGAAATTATATATATATACAAAACTTTTGAAGGGTGAATGGGTAAAGGCCCATTGAGTGATGGTGATAGAGAAGGGTGAAGAGTGAGTTTACAAGTGAAATATAGGTGACTTTTGGTTTGTTTTGGACATTCCTGCTCTGCTGTTCCTTGTATCAGTGACAGGGACTAGTTCAGAGGAGGTGTCCACTCGGTAATCCGACGCGTTTCGGCCTACTGTGGCCTTTTTCAAGGATGTATCACCGATTCTATGAGTAATAGAATATAGTATAATCAGTAACACATTATTGTTGCAAGAATTCATTGTGTAAACAGAGCGGGCGGATCTCCTAAGTGACAAGGAGTGACAGATTGCAGTGTTCAGCATAGCTGAACCTGCGATCTGTCCCTGTGTCACTCAGTCACCCCCCCCCCCCCACACGTTAGTAAGCACCAGGCATACATTAACCCCTCCCTCTCCAATAAAATTAACCCCTTCCCTGCCAGTGTCATTTTTACAGTAACAGTGAATATATATAGCACTGATTACTGCAGAAATGTCACTGGTACCCCCAAAAGTGTCAAAAATGTCAGTCAAGGGTCCGATCTGTCCGTCGCAATGTCGGAGTCCCGCAAAAAAATCGCAGATCGCCGCCATTACGCGTTAAAAAAAAAAAACACCAAAAATGACAGAAATCTTTCCCTTAGTTAGTAAACGCAATAACTTTTGCGCAAACCAATCAAAATACGCTTATTGTGATTTTTTTTTTCCAAGCATAGGTAGCAGAAAACAAATTGGCCAAAATTTAAACAAAAACTTTATTTTTACATTTTTTTGGGGGGGAATTTCATATAAAAAAATGTTAAAAATATAGTTATTTTTTAAAAAAAAACGCTCTTTTTTTGTTTATAGCGCAAAAAGTAAAAATCGCACTGGTGATCAAATACCACCAAAAGAAAGCTCTGTTTGTGGGAAAAAAAGGACGTAAATTTCGTTTGGGTAAGGCGTTGCATGACCGCGCAATTGTCAGTTAAAGTCCACAGCGCCGAATCGCAAAAAATGGCCTGGACGTAAGACAGCAAAATCCTCCGGTGGTAAAGTGGTTAATTGTATTGGAAAACTGTGCACCTAGCTGGGGTGGTTGGGATCTGCTGGAAGGAGGGAAGGCAGCCACAGGTGTGTGCTAATGAGGTCAGCTGATGAATTCCTTCCTGTGTCTTATGGTGGCCATACACTATATGAAAAATCGGCCAAAATTTGGTCATGTGGACAGTTCGTTCACTTTTCAGCCAGGTAATGGGCACAAATCGGTAATGAGTTGTGACGTTTTTAAGTCAAAAAAACGAAGGAGAGGTTTGGAAAATTTCTGATGAATGAACAACAAATTGAAAGATTAATGTGTTTCTCATCCAAACTGTTTGCACTAGGTATATGTGAAAAAACTGATTCATCTATGTTGAACGATTTATCGTTCATTACATGATGGCACAATCATCTGCTCTCAGGGCCGAGTGTTTGTTTTTTGAAAATTTGTTTGGACGATTTTTCATATACAGTAGTGCATGGCCAGCATTACTGGCTTCTATGTCTAATATCTACATACCAGCAAGAGATGAAGCGTTCTAAGGAAATATAGCAAAAGCGCAGGCAAGGCATTCTATCTCTTCTCTCTAAGAAACCATGTATTGTTTTGCCACAGAGGTACATTAATGGTATATTGTCAGAGATGTATAGTAACGAAGTAGAACTACTTAAGTACTGTACTTAAGTACCGAAATGCGGTATCTGTACTTTCCTAGAGTAGAATTTTTTTCTCCTACTTCTACTTTTACTTCACTACATTTTTTCGATGATTTCGATACTTCTACTCAAGTATTTTTTTTTGTGCTGCATAGTTACTCGTTACTTTTAAAAAAATTACCACTGCCAGAACAGTAGATGGCAGGTTGCATAAAGCTCAAAAAAATGTGTATAATGTCATTTGTAAATCAGCGCATACGAAAATAAAGGCTGTGTATAATAAAAGCTGCTATACCAAATCTTTCCAATAAAAAGAAAATATGAAACAAACAAATAAATGGTGCTACAGCGCTTAAAGTGCATCAAGAAACTACTAACAAACACAAGTTAATCATTTGAATAAATCATTTGAAATAATAAAAAACAATATGATGTTCAAACTTTTGACTTCTTTCTTTAATAACTACATAACACAGTACTTGTACTTCTACTTTCAATACTTGAGTAGAAATTTTTTTTCAAAACTACTGGTACTTTTTACTTTTAGTACTTAAGTAGCAAATTTTTTGAAAAAACTACTTGCAATACTTAAGTAAAAAAAATGTTGAATACTTTAGTACTTCTACTTAAGTAACTTTTTCTGTGAGCACTTCCACTTCTACTCAAGTCACTTTTTGATCGAGCACTTGTACTTTTACTCAAGTAGAAATTTCGAGTACTTTATACAAGTCTGTATATTGTACATAGAGGAGCTGGAATTTAGCAAAATGAAAAGTGAACTTAGCCTTTAAGTGAGAAATATGCAGACACCATCAGCTGTCAGTGAAGACTGGTAAAATGTAACCAGAGATGACTCATCTGTGGCATTTTCTGTGAATGGTGAACTTTTGATTGGGTGACGTGAACATCACCAGGATGAGGCAACCGAAAACAAGACACGTATGTATGGGGTGGTGAAAATTGCTAGCTAAGTTACATGTGCGTAGATTTCATTAGGACTATAAAGGATTTAATTTTAGCCAACAGTTTGTGGAGCACTTGCTAAAATGCATACACACATTCCACACAGTATTTACATATACAAATGGAGGAAGTCTACTGTGCATAGAATCAGAAAGTGATGTGTGTTCTGAGGATCACTAAACACAAAATTCCAACAGTACATCCCCCTAAACCCTGGGAACACCAAGACATCTCCCACACTTACCTTGCAAATCAGCAACATCTCATGATTAAAAAAAAAAAGTGATTGTACCATGTTAACATGCTGACAACTCTGAGCAGCACAAGTGCGTCCGAATGCCCTTCCTAACACATGAGGATGCATTTCCAGGCCAGGAGCCATCCCGAGCAATCAGTTGTGTGCCATTGCGAAAATGTGTTCAATATGCTTATTTCTCTAAATAATTATTTAGAAGAATGGTGTTTAAGGAAAATGGTGTTAAAGAAAATGAATCCTTAATTTGACATGTTCAATAGTTTACCTAGAAGTACAAAAAATTATAGACCGGCGCTCAAAAGAATCACAAGACCTTCGCCCTTCGATAATAAAAAACAGATGGCATGTGGGAATCAAAAAGCAGCTGTATGAGATAAAAGCACCAGGATGGATGCTAAAATATGTAAAAGAACCAAAAATAATCCCATAGTAGCTCTAGATGAACCAAAAAGGGTTGATGTGGTTGGTGAACAGCACACAAAATCAAGGATGATTCAACACCCTCTGGTAATGTTTAAAAATTGTTTAATAAAAGGTGTGCAACGGACAGTATATAACAACAAGCTTAAACCAAAGCCTGCGGTATGGAACTCAAGGGAGTGAAATAGACTCACAGCTGGCTCGCTGGGAAGAGCATGTCAGCAACCAGGTTAGTGCAACGGTGTGGGTGGCCTCTCTCTGGTCCTGGCTGCAGAGAAGGAAAGGTGTCCACGGAAGGGAATGCAGAGAGGGAGTCCTAAGTCACAAGGTGCCCATGGAAAGCAGGGAGGGAGGAGTATGATGTGGTGGCAATGTCTCAGTGACTGGTCCTCAGCTCCACACTGGATTCACACCAGGATGAGAGCCCGATGTGATGTCAGACTCTCGGAGGAAAGCCAACCAAGATGAGGCTTGATCCGCAAATGGTAAACAGGCTGAAACTGCTGGTGAACACCAGGCTCTGTGAGAGAAGCCGGTCAAAACCAGGCTTGAGCTGCAGGTGGTATCTGGCTGACTCCAGTAATCCATGTCCTTAGTCTGCTTGTCTTCAGAAAACTGCGGGCTTTCTTGTGCATCATCTTTCAAAAAGGCTTCCTTCTGGGACGACAGCCACGCAGACCAATTTGATGCAGCGTATTGTCTGAGCACTGACAGGCTGACCCCCCCTCCACCCCTTCAACCTCCGTAGCAATGATGGCAGCACTCATGCGTCTATTTCCCAAAGACAACCTCTGGATATGGAGCTGAGCACGTACACTCAACTTATTTGGTCGACCATAGAAAGGCCTGTTCTGAGTGGAACCTGTTCTGTTAAACCGCTGTATGGTTTTGGCCACCGTGCTGCAGCTCAGTTTCAGGGTCTTGCCAATCTTCTTATAGCCCAGGCCATCTTTATGTAGAGCATCCATTCTTTTTTTCAGATCATCAGAGAGTTCTTTGCCATGAGGTGACCAGTAGGAGACCAGTGACCCGTATGAGAGAGTGAGAGCGATAACACCAAATTTAACACACCCACTCCCCATTCACACCTGAGACCGTGTAACACTAACCAGTCACATGATACCGGGGAGGGAAAATGGCTAATTGGGCCCAATTTGGACATTTTCACTTAGGAGTGTACTCACATTTGTTGCCAGCGGTTAAGACATTAGTGGCTGTGTGTTGAGTTATTTTGAGGGGACAGAAAATTTACACTGTTATGCAAGCTGTACACTCACTACTTTACATTGTAGCAAAGTGTCATTTCTTAATAAAATATTTACAAAAATGTGAGAGGGTGTACTCACTTTTGTGAGATACTGTGTGTGTGTGTATATGTATATATATATATATATATATATATATATATATATATATATCACACACAATTGAGATGATCTCAATTGGGGAAAATATCATGCTGGATATCTATACTGATATGGACTGGGTAATGTGTTAGGAATCAAAGGATGCCACATAGTTTGATGGAAATGAAAATGGTCAATCTACAGAGGGCTGAATTCAAAGACACCCCAAAAATCAAAGTAAAAGATGCAACAGGCTAGTCCATTTTGCTGAGGTTTCAATGCAGCAACTCAAAATAGTACTCAGTAGTTTGAATGGCCCCCATGTGTTTGAATGCATGCCTGATATTGTCGGGGCATGCTCTTAATGAGACGACGGATGGTGTCTTGGGGTATTTCCTCCCAGATCTGGACCAGGGCATCAATGAGCTCCTGAACAGACTGAGAGGCAACCTGGTGGTGTCAGATGGACCGAAACATAATGTGCTCTATTGTTTTTAGCTCAGGCGAGCGGGGGCTATTCAATGGTATCAATTCCTTCATCCTCCAGGAACTGTCTGCATACTCTCGTCAGGCCGGGCATTGTCGCGCACAACGAGGAACTCAGGACCCACTGCACCAGCGTAGAGTCTGACAATGGGTCCAATGAATTCATCCCAATACCTAATAGCAGTCAGGGTGCCATTGTCTAGCCTCTAGGGGTCTGTGCGCCCCTCCATGTATATGCCTCTCCAGACCATCGATGACCCACCACCAAACTGGTCATGCTGAACGAGGTTACAGGTAGCATAATGTTCTCCATGGCTTCTCCAGACCCTTTCACGTCTGTCACATGTGCTCAGGGTGAACCTGCTCTCATCTGTGAAAAGCACATGGCGCCAGTGGCAGACCTGCCAATTCTGGTGTTCAGTGGCAAATGCCAATCAAGCTCCATGGTGCCGGGCAGTGAGCACAGGACCCAATAGAGGATGTAGGGCCCTCAGGCCACCCTCATGAAGTCTGAGACATTCACACCAGTGGCCAGCTGGAGGTAATTTTTTAGGGCTCTGGCAGTGCTCATCCTGTTTCTTCTTGCACAAAGGAGCAGATACCAGTCCTTTTGATGGGTTAAGGACCTTCTACCGCTCTGTCCAGGTCTCCTAGAGTAACTGTCTGTCTCCTGAAATATCCTCCATGCTCTTGAGACTGTGCTGGAAGACACAGCAAACCTACTGGCCATGGCATGTATTGATGTGCCATCCTGGAGGAGTTGGACTGGCTGTGCAACCTCTGTAGGCTGTGGGGTCCAGGTATCTGATTAACAACCCCCTCTGCTACTTAACTGAGCAGCTCAATATCCCAGGAGTTTAAATGACTTGATGCTATACTCTGATTAAAAAGTGTCCCTTTAATTTTTTTGAGCAGTATCTCGCTATCTCTATCTCTATCATCTCTATCTCTATCATCTCTACCTCTGTATGTAGCACCCTCCAATGTAGGTGCTAGGTAAAATATACATTAGTGGGCTTTGTCTGCTTATCAGCAAGGATATGTTTTCAGCTAGGCTGGCATGTGTTCCCAGGTGTGCCTGTTGTGTTGGGGAGTCTCCCCACTGTATCCCAATGATGGCTCTCATTGGGCACTGGAGGAAACCTGACCAATAGCACACCAGGGCTTTTATCCATCCTGGAAGGGCAGATTCTGTCGCACTGCATTCTGGGAGGGGGTATAAGTCTGTGGGGAGCACATGGCAGATAGTGACGGCTGTCTCTCCTCCTGTCAGGAAGAATCGGATGTCCAAGGCGGCTTGCCTGAGTGGACACAGGGCTGAGCTGAACTGCAGAGAGGGATCCAGGTGTGCTGAGGACCAGTGGAGCGTTGGGGTCGAGTTTCAGGCATTCTAAGTCGTGAGTACTGCAAACTGCCCCTGGGGGTCTGCCTAGCAGAGGGGACCACTCCGGAGACAGAGGGATCCAGGAGTTAGCTAGCCGGTACAGGAATATAGTAAAGGAGTTGCCAGAGATTATCCTGAAGAGTAAAGGGGGTGCCAGCGGTTGGGCCCTGAAGTGTAAAGTGTTGCAGCATCATTGCTAGTGGCTACCTCAGTCAGAGAAGACTACAGGGAGCAGTGCACAGGACTTTTGAGCTGTGAGGAAGCATCAGTTCACAGACAGCAAGTCAGATTTACAAGTGCCAGTAAGCGTTGGTCGGCATTCAGCTGGTGCCAAGACAGCGCTAGACGACATTTTTTCTCAAGTGTCCCGATTCTGTAACTACTCATTCCCACTCATTCCCTTCTCCCATCCAAGTTCCTACAATAAAACTAAAAACCAAAGATGCCGGACTTCATTGTCTCAGATCTCACACTTGGGCAACAAGCTTAAATGTGCTGTTGGTGTTAACGGTAACCGTGGCAGACCCATATCCAGAACTTATGCTGGAAATACTGCTATATATATATATATATATATATATATATATAATCTATAGATAGATAAATAGATGTGTGTATGTGTGCATATATATATATATATATACAGTATATATATATATATATATATATATATATATACATACAGTATCTCACAAAAGTGAGTACACCCCTCACATTTTTGTAAATATTTTATTATATCTTTTCATGTGACAACACTGAAGAAATTACACTTGCTACAATGTAAAGTAGGGAGTGTAGGGAGTGTACAGCTTGTTCTGCAGGAAGGTTATTCCATGCATCCACTACTCTCTCAGTAAAGTAATACTTCCTCATATTACTTTTAAACCTTTGCCCCTCTAATTTAAAACTGTGTCCTCTTGTGGTAGTTTTTCTTCTTTTAAATATGCTCTCCTCCTTTACCGAGTTGATTCCCTTATGTATTTAAAAGTTTCTATCATATCCCCTCTGTCTCTTCTTTCTTCCAAGCTATACATGTTAAGGTCCTTTAACCTTTCCTGGTAAGTTTTTTCCTGCAATCCATGTACTAGTTTAGTAGCTCTTCTCTGAACTCTCTCTAGAGTATCTATATCCTTCTGGAGATATGGCCTCCAGTACTGCGCACAATACTCCAAGTGAGGTCTCACCAGTGTTCTGTACAGCGGCAAAGGCACTTCTCTCTTTCTACTGCTTATACCTCTCCCTATACATCCAAGCATTCTGCTGGCATTTCGTGCTGCTCTATTACATTGTCTTCCCACCTTTAAGTCTTCTGAAATAATTACTCCTAAATCCCTTTTCTCAGATACTGAGGTCAGGACTGTGTCAAATATTCTATATTCTGCCCTTGGGTTTTTACGCCCCAGGTGCATTATCTTGCACTTATACACATTAAATTTCAGTTGCCAGAGTTCTGACCATTCTTCTAGTTTTCCTAAATACTTTTCCATTTGGTGTTTCCCTCCAGGAACATCAACCCTGTTACATATCTTTGTGTCATCAGCAAAAAGACAAACCTTACCATCGAGGCCTTTTGCAATATCACTTATGAAGATATTAAACAAAATTGGTCCCAGTACAGATCCCTGAGGTACCCCACTGGTAACGTGACCTTGTTCTGAATGTTCTCCATTGACTACAACCCTCTGTTGTCTGTCACTTAGCCACTGCCTAATCCACTCAACAATATGGGAGTCCATGCTCAATGACTGCAGTTTATTGATAAGTCTTCTATGTGGGACAGTGTCAAAAGCCTTACTAAAATCTAGATATGCAATGTCTACTGCACCTCCACCGTCTATTATTTTAGTCACCCAGTCAAAAAAATCTATAAGGTTGAAAAGCTCACACATTGATATCCTGAATATAGAAGAAGGGGCTGCCTTCGGTCTGCAGTCGGCTCCACACTAGACTAAATCACCTCCGGAAGCTCTCACCGCTCTATACATTCAAAGGATGTGGACGCCATATGGTCACGCCCCAACGCGCTTTGTCATATCCGACTTCATCATTGACCCCCAAATTTGGAGTTATTTGTTTAGTGTACCATTTACCCTCTATTACTTTTCTGGGGACAACCCAAAATCTGGCATTTTCTTTTACTTTCACTTTGAATGCTACTGGTAAGCAGGAGAAATAGAGAGAATCGTGCTAATGGCTGCACAAACAGCAATAAAAACTGTTGTTCTAACAGGTATTCTAATCCCTCTCTACTCTGTTTAAAACTAAAAAAAAAGTTTTGCCTTAAGACTCCTTTCACATTTGTGTGACCTGAAAGTTGCGCAATTTTGCAGTGACTTTGACTGGACTTGAAGCAATATCTGTGTAATCTTGAGGTCTATAGACCTCAAGTGGCATCAAAGTCGGACCAAAGTAGTGCAGAGACTACTTTGAAGTCGCACAGACATGAACAGTACTCATTGAAAAGCATGGGGTAAGACTTGTCATGCGACTTTGCAGTCCCAGGTCGCAGGACAAGTTGCACAAGTGTAAAAGGGGCCTTAGTCATACTTTAAATATGTTAGGCCCCTTTTTACACTTGTGCGACTTGTCCTGCGACTTTGGACTGCAAAGTTGCATGGCAAGTCGTACCCCATGATTTCCACTGAGCACTGTTCATATCTGTGCGACTTCAAATCGCATCGACTTCAAAGTAGTCCCTGCACTACTTTGGTCCCACTTTGATGCAACTTGAGGTCCATAGATCTCCAGATTACAAAGGCATTGCTTCAAGTCGCGTCAAAGTCGTGCAACTTTCATTTTGCACAAGTGTGAAAGGGACCTTTTAGGAGGGAGGGAGATACAGGTTAGTTGTGCTTTCATAATTAAAGTGATAGTAAAGCTTCTTTTTTTTTTAACATTAAAACAATAAACATGTTGTTATACTTACCTGCTCTGTGCAAAAGCTTTACACAGAGCAGCCCGATCCTCCTCTTCTCAGGTCCCCTCCCGGCGCTCCTGGCTCCTCCCCACCACCAAATGCATGCTCGCTCCCAAGGCCCACTCTGTGTGTCCATAAGACTGACAGTCACTGCCAAATGCTCCAAAAAGGTGGGGTTGTGGATCTTTTATTGGAATCTTATAGTGGTTTCTGCCATCATCCCTGGAAATTGGTTGTAGTTTTTTGATGCCTCAGGTCAGGTTTGGGATTTTAAGGGCAGGAGTAAAGGATATAGATGATAGTAGGTAAAAAATAATGATTTAATAATGAAATTATATATATATACAAAACTTTTGAAGGGTGAATGGGTAAAGGCCCATTGAGTGATGGTGATAGAGAAGGGTGAAGAGTGAGTTTACAAGTGAAATATAGGTGACTTTTGGTTTGTTTTGGACATTCCTGCTCTGCTGTTCCTTGTATCAGTGACAGGGACTAGTTCAGAGGAGGTGTCCACTCGGTAATCCGACGCGTTTCGGCCTACTGTGGCCTTTTTCAAGGATGTATCACCGATTCTATGAGTAATAGAATATAGTATAATCAGTAACACATTATTGTTGCAAGAATTCATTGTGTAAACAGAGCGGGCGGATCTCCTAAGTGACAAGGAGTGACAGATTGCAGTGTTCAGCATAGCTGAACCTGCGATCTGTCCCTGTGTCACTCAGTCACCCCCCCCCCCCCACACGTTAGTAAGCACCAGGCATACATTAACCCCTCCCTCTCCAATAAAATTAACCCCTTCCCTGCCAGTGTCATTTTTACAGTAACAGTGAATATATATAGCACTGATTACTGCAGAAATGTCACTGGTACCCCCAAAAGTGTCAAAAATGTCAGTCAAGGGTCCGATCTGTCCGTCGCAATGTCGGAGTCCCGCAAAAAAATCGCAGATCGCCGCCATTACGCGTTAAAAAAAAAAACACCAAAAATGACAGAAATCTTTCCCTTAGTTAGTAAACGCAATAACTTTTGCGCAAACCAATCAAAATACGCTTATTGTGATTTTTTTTTTCCAAGCATAGGTAGCAGAAAACAAATTGGCCAAAATTTAAACAAAAACTTTATTTTTACATTTTTTTGGGGGGGAATTTCATATAAAAAAATGTTAAAAATATAGTTATTTTTTAAAAAAAAACGCTCTTTTTTTGTTTATAGCGCAAAAAGTAAAAATCGCACTGGTGATCAAATACCACCAAAAGAAAGCTCTGTTTGTGGGAAAAAAAGGACGTAAATTTCGTTTGGGTAAGGCGTTGCATGACTGCGCAATTGTCAGTTAAAGTCCACAGCGCCGAATCGCAAAAAATGGCCTGGACGTAAGACAGCAAAATCCTCCGGTGGTAAAGTGGTTAATTGTATTGGAAAACTGTGCACCTAGCTGGGGTGGTTGGGATCTGCTGGAAGGAGGGAAGGCAGCCACAGGTGTGTGCTAATGAGGTCAGCTG
Source organism: Pelophylax lessonae (assembly GCF_965119305.1). Taxonomy (NCBI): domain Eukaryota; kingdom Metazoa; phylum Chordata; class Amphibia; order Anura; family Ranidae; genus Pelophylax; species Pelophylax lessonae. Next base: position 183,223,279 of record NC_138778.1, read on the forward strand.
ATGAATTCCTTCCTGTGTCTTATGGTGGCCATACACTATATGAAAAATCGGCCAAAATTTGGTCATGTGGACAGTTCGTTCACTTTTCAGCCAGGTAATGGGCACAAATCGGTAATGAGTTGTGACGTTTTTAAGTCAAAAAAACGAAGGAGAGGTTTGGAAAATTTCTGATGAATGAACAACAAATTGAAAGATTAATGTGTTTCTCATCCAAACTGTTTGCACTAGGTATATGTGAAAAAACTGATTCATCTATGTTGAACGATTTATCGTTCATTACATGATGGCACAATCATCTGCTCTCAGGGCCGAGTGTTTGTTTTTTGAAAATTTGTTTGGACGATTTTTCATATACAGTAGTGCATGGCCAGCATTACTGGCTTCTATGTCTAATATCTACATACCAGCAAGAGATGAAGCGTTCTAAGGAAATATAGCAAAAGCGCAGGCAAGGCATTCTATCTCTTCTCTCTAAGAAACCATGTATTGTTTTGCCACAGAGGTACATTAATGGTATATTGTCAGAGATGTATAGTAACGAAGTAGAACTACTTAAGTACTGTACTTAAGTACCGAAATGCGGTATCTGTACTTTCCTAGAGTAGAATTTTTTTCTCCTACTTCTACTTTTACTTCACTACATTTTTTCGATGATTTCGATACTTCTACTCAAGTATTTTTTTTTGTGCTGCATAGTTACTCGTTACTTTTAAAAAAATTACCACTGCCAGAACAGTAGATGGCAGGTTGCATAAAGCTCAAAAAAATGTGTATAATGTCATTTGTAAATCAGCGCATACGAAAATAAAGGCTGTGTATAATAAAAGCTGCTATACCAAATCTTTCCAATAAAAAGAAAATATGAAACAAACAAATAAATGGTGCTACAGCGCTTAAAGTGCATCAAGAAACTACTAACAAACACAAGTTAATCATTTGAATAAATCATTTGAAATAATAAAAAACAATATGATGTTCAAACTTTTGACTTCTTTCTTTAATAACTACATAACACAGTACTTGTACTTCTACTTTCAATACTTGAGTAGAAATTTTTTTTCAAAACTACTGGTACTTTTTACTTTTAGTACTTAAGTAGCAAATTTTTTGAAAAAACTACTTGCAATACTTAAGTAAAAAAAATGTTGAATACTTTAGTACTTCTACTTAAGTAACTTTTTCTGTGAGCACTTCCACTTCTACTCAAGTCACTTTTTGATCGAGCACTTGTACTTTTACTCAAGTAGAAATTTCGAGTACTTTATACAAGTCTGTATATTGTACATAGAGGAGCTGGAATTTAGCAAAATGAAAAGTGAACTTAGCCTTTAAGTGAGAAATATGCAGACACCATCAGCTGTCAGTGAAGACTGGTAAAATGTAACCAGAGATGACTCATCTGTGGCATTTTCTGTGAATGGTGAACTTTTGATTGGGTGACGTGAACATCACCAGGATGAGGCAACCGAAAACAAGACACGTATGTATGGGGTGGTGAAAATTGCTAGCTAAGTTACATGTGCGTAGATTTCATTAGGACTATAAAGGATTTAATTTTAGCCAACAGTTTGTGGAGCACTTGCTAAAATGCATACACACATTCCACACAGTATTTACATATACAAATGGAGGAAGTCTACTGTGCATAGAATCAGAAAGTGATGTGTGTTCTGAGGATCACTAAACACAAAATTCCAACAGTACATCCCCCTAAACCCTGGGAACACCAAGACATCTCCCACACTTACCTTGCAAATCAGCAACATCTCATGATTAAAAAAAAAAAGTGATTGTACCATGTTAACATGCTGACAACTCTGAGCAGCACAAGTGCGTCCGAATGCCCTTCCTAACACATGAGGATGCATTTCCAGGCCAGGAGCCATCCCGAGCAATCAGTTGTGTGCCATTGCGAAAATGTGTTCAATATGCTTATTTCTCTAAATAATTATTTAGAAGAATGGTGTTTAAGGAAAATGGTGTTAAAGAAAATGAATCCTTAATTTGACATGTTCAATAGTTTACCTAGAAGTACAAAAAATTATAGACCGGCGCTCAAAAGAATCACAAGACCTTCGCCCTTCGATAATAAAAAACAGATGGCATGTGGGAATCAAAAAGCAGCTGTATGAGATAAAAGCACCAGGATGGATGCTAAAATATGTAAAAGAACCAAAAATAATCCCATAGTAGCTCTAGATGAACCAAAAAGGGTTGATGTGGTTGGTGAACAGCACACAAAATCAAGGATGATTCAACACCCTCTGGTAATGTTTAAAAATTGTTTAATAAAAGGTGTGCAACGGACAGTATATAACAACAAGCTTAAACCAAAGCCTGCGGTATGGAACTCAAGGGAGTGAAATAGACTCACAGCTGGCTCGCTGGGAAGAGCATGTCAGCAACCAGGTTAGTGCAACGGTGTGGGTGGCCTCTCTCTGGTCCTGGCTGCAGAGAAGGAAAGGTGTCCACGGAAGGGAATGCAGAGAGGGAGTCCTAAGTCACAAGGTGCCCATGGAAAGCAGGGAGGGAGGAGTATGATGTGGTGGCAATGTCTCAGTGACTGGTCCTCAGCTCCACACTGGATTCACACCAGGATGAGAGCCCGATGTGATGTCAGACTCTCGGAGGAAAGCCAACCAAGATGAGGCTTGATCCGCAAATGGTAAACAGGCTGAAACTGCTGGTGAACACCAGGCTCTGTGAGAGAAGCCGGTCAAAACCAGGCTTGAGCTGCAGGTGGTATCTGGCTGACTCCAGTAATCCATGTCCTTAGTCTGCTTGTCTTCAGAAAACTGCGGGCTTTCTTGTGCATCATCTTTCAAAAAGGCTTCCTTCTGGGACGACAGCCACGCAGACCAATTTGATGCAGCGTATTGTCTGAGCACTGACAGGCTGACCCCCCCTCCACCCCTTCAACCTCCGTAGCAATGATGGCAGCACTCATGCGTCTATTTCCCAAAGACAACCTCTGGATATGGAGCTGAGCACGTACACTCAACTTATTTGGTCGACCATAGAAAGGCCTGTTCTGAGTGGAACCTGTTCTGTTAAACCGCTGTATGGTTTTGGCCACCGTGCTGCAGCTCAGTTTCAGGGTCTTGCCAATCTTCTTATAGCCCAGGCCATCTTTATGTAGAGCATCCATTCTTTTTTTCAGATCATCAGAGAGTTCTTTGCCATGAGGTGACCAGTAGGAGACCAGTGACCCGTATGAGAGAGTGAGAGCGATAACACCAAATTTAACACACCCACTCCCCATTCACACCTGAGACCGTGTAACACTAACCAGTCACATGATACCGGGGAGGGAAAATGGCTAATTGGGCCCAATTTGGACATTTTCACTTAGGAGTGTACTCACATTTGTTGCCAGCGGTTAAGACATTAGTGGCTGTGTGTTGAGTTATTTTGAGGGGACAGAAAATTTACACTGTTATGCAAGCTGTACACTCACTACTTTACATTGTAGCAAAGTGTCATTTCTTAATAAAATATTTACAAAAATGTGAGAGGGTGTACTCACTTTTGTGAGATACTGTGTGTGTGTGTATATGTATATATATATATATATATATATATATATATATATCACACACAATTGAGATGATCTCAATTGGGGAAAATATCATGCTGGATATCTATACTGATATGGACTGGGTAATGTGTTAGGAATCAAAGGATGCCACATAGTTTGATGGAAATGAAAATGGTCAATCTACAGAGGGCTGAATTCAAAGACACCCCAAAAATCAAAGTAAAAGATGCAACAGGCTAGTCCATTTTGCTGAGGTTTCAATGCAGCAACTCAAAATAGTACTCAGTAGTTTGAATGGCCCCCATGTGTTTGAATGCATGCCTGATATTGTCGGGGCATGCTCTTAATGAGACGACGGATGGTGTCTTGGGGTATTTCCTCCCAGATCTGGACCAGGGCATCAATGAGCTCCTGAACAGACTGAGAGGCAACCTGGTGGTGTCAGATGGACCGAAACATAATGTGCTCTATTGTTTTTAGCTCAGGCGAGCGGGGGCTATTCAATGGTATCAATTCCTTCATCCTCCAGGAACTGTCTGCATACTCTCGTCAGGCCGGGCATTGTCGCGCACAACGAGGAACTCAGGACCCACTGCACCAGCGTAGAGTCTGACAATGGGTCCAATGAATTCATCCCAATACCTAATAGCAGTCAGGGTGCCATTGTCTAGCCTCTAGGGGTCTGTGCGCCCCTCCATGTATATGCCTCTCCAGACCATCGATGACCCACCACCAAACTGGTCATGCTGAACGAGGTTACAGGTAGCATAATGTTCTCCATGGCTTCTCCAGACCCTTTCACGTCTGTCACATGTGCTCAGGGTGAACCTGCTCTCATCTGTGAAAAGCACATGGCGCCAGTGGCAGACCTGCCAATTCTGGTGTTCAGTGGCAAATGCCAATCAAGCTCCATGGTGCCGGGCAGTGAGCACAGGACCCAATAGAGGATGTAGGGCCCTCAGGCCACCCTCATGAAGTCTGAGACATTCACACCAGTGGCCAGCTGGAGGTAATTTTTTAGGGCTCTGGCAGTGCTCATCCTGTTTCTTCTTGCACAAAGGAGCAGATACCAGTCCTTTTGATGGGTTAAGGACCTTCTACCGCTCTGTCCAGGTCTCCTAGAGTAACTGTCTGTCTCCTGAAATATCCTCCATGCTCTTGAGACTGTGCTGGAAGACACAGCAAACCTACTGGCCATGGCATGTATTGATGTGCCATCCTGGAGGAGTTGGACTGGCTGTGCAACCTCTGTAGGCTGTGGGGTCCAGGTATCTGATTAACAACCCCCTCTGCTACTTAACTGAGCAGCTCAATATCCCAGGAGTTTAAATGACTTGATGCTATACTCTGATTAAAAAGTGTCCCTTTAATTTTTTTGAGCAGTATCTCGCTATCTCTATCTCTATCATCTCTATCTCTATCATCTCTACCTCTGTATGTAGCACCCTCCAATGTAGGTGCTAGGTAAAATATACATTAGTGGGCTTTGTCTGCTTATCAGCAAGGATATGTTTTCAGCTAGGCTGGCATGTGTTCCCAGGTGTGCCTGTTGTGTTGGGGAGTCTCCCCACTGTATCCCAATGATGGCTCTCATTGGGCACTGGAGGAAACCTGACCAATAGCACACCAGGGCTTTTATCCATCCTGGAAGGGCAGATTCTGTCGCACTGCATTCTGGGAGGGGGTATAAGTCTGTGGGGAGCACATGGCAGATAGTGACGGCTGTCTCTCCTCCTGTCAGGAAGAATCGGATGTCCAAGGCGGCTTGCCTGAGTGGACACAGGGCTGAGCTGAACTGCAGAGAGGGATCCAGGTGTGCTGAGGACCAGTGGAGCGTTGGGGTCGAGTTTCAGGCATTCTAAGTCGTGAGTACTGCAAACTGCCCCTGGGGGTCTGCCTAGCAGAGGGGACCACTCCGGAGACAGAGGGATCCAGGAGTTAGCTAGCCGGTACAGGAATATAGTAAAGGAGTTGCCAGAGATTATCCTGAAGAGTAAAGGGGGTGCCAGCGGTTGGGCCCTGAAGTGTAAAGTGTTGCAGCATCATTGCTAGTGGCTACCTCAGTCAGAGAAGACTACAGGGAGCAGTGCACAGGACTTTTGAGCTGTGAGGAAGCATCAGTTCACAGACAGCAAGTCAGATTTACAAGTGCCAGTAAGCGTTGGTCGGCATTCAGCTGGTGCCAAGACAGCGCTAGACGACATTTTTTCTCAAGTGTCCCGATTCTGTAACTACTCATTCCCACTCATTCCCTTCTCCCATCCAAGTTCCTACAATAAAACTAAAAACCAAAGATGCCGGACTTCATTGTCTCAGATCTCACACTTGGGCAACAAGCTTAAATGTGCTGTTGGTGTTAACGGTAACCGTGGCAGACCCATATCCAGAACTTATGCTGGAAATACTGCTATATATATATATATATATATATATATATATAATCTATAGATAGATAAATAGATGTGTGTATGTGTGCATATATATATATATATATACAGTATATATATATATATATATATATATATATATACATACAGTATCTCACAAAAGTGAGTACACCCCTCACATTTTTGTAAATATTTTATTATATCTTTTCATGTGACAACACTGAAGAAATTACACTTGCTACAATGTAAAGTAGGGAGTGTAGGGAGTGTACAGCTTGTTCTGCAGGAAGGTTATTCCATGCATCCACTACTCTCTCAGTAAAGTAATACTTCCTCATATTACTTTTAAACCTTTGCCCCTCTAATTTAAAACTGTGTCCTCTTGTGGTAGTTTTTCTTCTTTTAAATATGCTCTCCTCCTTTACCGAGTTGATTCCCTTATGTATTTAAAAGTTTCTATCATATCCCCTCTGTCTCTTCTTTCTTCCAAGCTATACATGTTAAGGTCCTTTAACCTTTCCTGGTAAGTTTTTTCCTGCAATCCATGTACTAGTTTAGTAGCTCTTCTCTGAACTCTCTCTAGAGTATCTATATCCTTCTGGAGATATGGCCTCCAGTACTGCGCACAATACTCCAAGTGAGGTCTCACCAGTGTTCTGTACAGCGGCAAAGGCACTTCTCTCTTTCTACTGCTTATACCTCTCCCTATACATCCAAGCATTCTGCTGGCATTTCGTGCTGCTCTATTACATTGTCTTCCCACCTTTAAGTCTTCTGAAATAATTACTCCTAAATCCCTTTTCTCAGATACTGAGGTCAGGACTGTGTCAAATATTCTATATTCTGCCCTTGGGTTTTTACGCCCCAGGTGCATTATCTTGCACTTATACACATTAAATTTCAGTTGCCAGAGTTCTGACCATTCTTCTAGTTTTCCTAAATACTTTTCCATTTGGTGTTTCCCTCCAGGAACATCAACCCTGTTACATATCTTTGTGTCATCAGCAAAAAGACAAACCTTACCATCGAGGCCTTTTGCAATATCACTTATGAAGATATTAAACAAAATTGGTCCCAGTACAGATCCCTGAGGTACCCCACTGGTAACGTGACCTTGTTCTGAATGTTCTCCATTGACTACAACCCTCTGTTGTCTGTCACTTAGCCACTGCCTAATCCACTCAACAATATGGGAGTCCATGCTCAATGACTGCAGTTTATTGATAAGTCTTCTATGTGGGACAGTGTCAAAAGCCTTACTAAAATCTAGATATGCAATGTCTACTGCACCTCCACCGTCTATTATTTTAGTCACCCAGTCAAAAAAATCTATAAGGTTGAAAAGCTCACACATTGATATCCTGAATATAGAAGAAGGGGCTGCCTTCGGTCTGCAGTCGGCTCCACACTAGACTAAATCACCTCCGGAAGCTCTCACCGCTCTATACATTCAAAGGATGTGGACGCCATATGGTCACGCCCCAACGCGCTTTGTCATATCCGACTTCATCATTGACCCCCAAATTTGGAGTTATTTGTTTAGTGTACCATTTACCCTCTATTACTTTTCTGGGGACAACCCAAAATCTGGCATTTTCTTTTACTTTCACTTTGAATGCTACTGGTAAGCAGGAGAAATAGAGAGAATCGTGCTAATGGCTGCACAAACAGCAATAAAAACTGTTGTTCTAACAGGTATTCTAATCCCTCTCTACTCTGTTTAAAACTAAAAAAAAAGTTTTGCCTTAAGACTCCTTTCACATTTGTGTGACCTGAAAGTTGCGCAATTTTGCAGTGACTTTGACTGGACTTGAAGCAATATCTGTGTAATCTTGAGGTCTATAGACCTCAAGTGGCATCAAAGTCGGACCAAAGTAGTGCAGAGACTACTTTGAAGTCGCACAGACATGAACAGTACTCATTGAAAAGCATGGGGTAAGACTTGTCATGCGACTTTGCAGTCCCAGGTCGCAGGACAAGTTGCACAAGTGTAAAAGGGGCCTTAGTCATACTTTAAATATGTTAGGCCCCTTTTTACACTTGTGCGACTTGTCCTGCGACTTTGGACTGCAAAGTTGCATGGCAAGTCGTACCCCATGATTTCCACTGAGCACTGTTCATATCTGTGCGACTTCAAATCGCATCGACTTCAAAGTAGTCCCTGCACTACTTTGGTCCCACTTTGATGCAACTTGAGGTCCATAGATCTCCAGATTACAAAGGCATTGCTTCAAGTCGCGTCAAAGTCGTGCAACTTTCATTTTGCACAAGTGTGAAAGGGACCTTTTAGGAGGGAGGGAGATACAGGTTAGTTGTGCTTTCATAATTAAAGTGATAGTAAAGCTTCTTTTTTTTTTAACATTAAAACAATAAACATGTTGTTATACTTACCTGCTCTGTGCAAAAGCTTTACACAGAGCAGCCCGATCCTCCTCTTCTCAGGTCCCCTCCCGGCGCTCCTGGCTCCTCCCCACCACCAAATGCATGCTCGCTCCCAAGGCCCACTCTGTGTGTCCATAAGACTGACAGTCACTGCCAAATGCTCCAAAAAGGTGGGGTTGTGGATCTTTTATTGGAATCTTATAGTGGTTTCTGCCATCATCCCTGGAAATTGGTTGTAGTTTTTTGATGCCTCAGGTCAGGTTTGGGATTTTAAGGGCAGGAGTAAAGGATATAGATGATAGTAGGTAAAAAATAATGATTTAATAATGAAATTATATATATATACAAAACTTTTGAAGGGTGAATGGGTAAAGGCCCATTGAGTGATGGTGATAGAGAAGGGTGAAGAGTGAGTTTACAAGTGAAATATAGGTGACTTTTGGTTTGTTTTGGACATTCCTGCTCTGCTGTTCCTTGTATCAGTGACAGGGACTAGTTCAGAGGAGGTGTCCACTCGGTAATCCGACGCGTTTCGGCCTACTGTGGCCTTTTTCAAGGATGTATCACCGATTCTATGAGTAATAGAATATAGTATAATCAGTAACACATTATTGTTGCAAGAATTCATTGTGTAAACAGAGCGGGCGGATCTCCTAAGTGACAAGGAGTGACAGATTGCAGTGTTCAGCATAGCTGAACCTGCGATCTGTCCCTGTGTCACTCAGTCACCCCCCCCCCCCCACACGTTAGTAAGCACCAGGCATACATTAACCCCTCCCTCTCCAATAAAATTAACCCCTTCCCTGCCAGTGTCATTTTTACAGTAACAGTGAATATATATAGCACTGATTACTGCAGAAATGTCACTGGTACCCCCAAAAGTGTCAAAAATGTCAGTCAAGGGTCCGATCTGTCCGTCGCAATGTCGGAGTCCCGCAAAAAAATCGCAGATCGCCGCCATTACGCGTTAAAAAAAAAAACACCAAAAATGACAGAAATCTTTCCCTTAGTTAGTAAACGCAATAACTTTTGCGCAAACCAATCAAAATACGCTTATTGTGATTTTTTTTTTCCAAGCATAGGTAGCAGAAAACAAATTGGCCAAAATTTAAACAAAAACTTTATTTTTACATTTTTTTGGGGGGGAATTTCATATAAAAAAATGTTAAAAATATAGTTATTTTTTAAAAAAAAACGCTCTTTTTTTGTTTATAGCGCAAAAAGTAAAAATCGCACTGGTGATCAAATACCACCAAAAGAAAGCTCTGTTTGTGGGAAAAAAAGGACGTAAATTTCGTTTGGGTAAGGCGTTGCATGACCGCGCAATTGTCAGTTAAAGTCCACAGCGCCGAATCGCAAAAAATGGCCTGGACGTAAGACAGCAAAATCCTCCGGTGGTAAAGTGGTTAATTGTATTGGAAAACTGTGCACCTAGCTGGGGTGGTTGGGATCTGCTGGAAGGAGGGAAGGCAGCCACAGGTGTGTGCTAATGAGGTCAGCTGATGAATTCCTTCCTGTGTCTTATGGTGGCCATACACTATATGAAAAATCGGCCAAAATTTGGTCATGTGGACAGTTCGTTCACTTTTCAGCCAGGTAATGGGCACAAATCGGTAATGAGTTGTGACGTTTTTAAGTCAAAAAAACGAAGGAGAGGTTTGGAAAATTTCTGATGAATGAACAACAAATTGAAAGATTAATGTGTTTCTCATCCAAACTGTTTGCACTAGGTATATGTGAAAAAACTGATTCATCTATGTTGAACGATTTATCGTTCATTACATGATGGCACAATCATCTGCTCTCAGGGCCGAGTGTTTGTTTTTTGAAAATTTGTTTGGACGATTTTTCATATACAGTAGTGCATGGCCAGCATTACTGGCTTCTATGTCTAATATCTACATACCAGCAAGAGATGAAGCGTTCTAAGGAAATATAGCAAAAGCGCAGGCAAGGCATTCTATCTCTTCTCTCTAAGAAACCATGTATTGTTTTGCCACAGAGGTACATTAATGGTATATTGTCAGAGATGTATAGTAACGAAGTAGAACTACTTAAGTACTGTACTTAAGTACCGAAATGCGGTATCTGTACTTTCCTAGAGTAGAATTTTTTTCTCCTACTTCTACTTTTACTTCACTACATTTTTTCGATGATTTCGATACTTCTACTCAAGTATTTTTTTTTGTGCTGCATAGTTACTCGTTACTTTTAAAAAAATTACCACTGCCAGAACAGTAGATGGCAGGTTGCATAAAGCTCAAAAAAATGTGTATAATGTCATTTGTAAATCAGCGCATACGAAAATAAAGGCTGTGTATAATAAAAGCTGCTATACCAAATCTTTCCAATAAAAAGAAAATATGAAACAAACAAATAAATGGTGCTACAGCGCTTAAAGTGCATCAAGAAACTACTAACAAACACAAGTTAATCATTTGAATAAATCATTTGAAATAATAAAAAACAATATGATGTTCAAACTTTTGACTTCTTTCTTTAATAACTACATAACACAGTACTTGTACTTCTACTTTCAATACTTGAGTAGAAATTTTTTTTCAAAACTACTGGTACTTTTTACTTTTAGTACTTAAGTAGCAAATTTTTTGAAAAAACTACTTGCAATACTTAAGTAAAAAAAATGTTGAATACTTTAGTACTTCTACTTAAGTAACTTTTTCTGTGAGCACTTCCACTTCTACTCAAGTCACTTTTTGATCGAGCACTTGTACTTTTACTCAAGTAGAAATTTCGAGTACTTTATACAAGTCTGTATATTGTACATAGAGGAGCTGGAATTTAGCAAAATGAAAAGTGAACTTAGCCTTTAAGTGAGAAATATGCAGACACCATCAGCTGTCAGTGAAGACTGGTAAAATGTAACCAGAGATGACTCATCTGTGGCATTTTCTGTGAATGGTGAACTTTTGATTGGGTGACGTGAACATCACCAGGATGAGGCAACCGAAAACAAGACACGTATGTATGGGGTGGTGAAAATTGCTAGCTAAGTTACATGTGCGTAGATTTCATTAGGACTATAAAGGATTTAATTTTAGCCAACAGTTTGTGGAGCACTTGCTAAAATGCATACACACATTCCACACAGTATTTACATATACAAATGGAGGAAGTCTACTGTGCATAGAATCAGAAAGTGATGTGTGTTCTGAGGATCACTAAACACAAAATTCCAACAGTACATCCCCCTAAACCCTGGGAACACCAAGACATCTCCCACACTTACCTTGCAAATCAGCAACATCTCATGATTAAAAAAAAAAAGTGATTGTACCATGTTAACATGCTGACAACTCTGAGCAGCACAAGTGCGTCCGAATGCCCTTCCTAACACATGAGGATGCATTTCCAGGCCAGGAGCCATCCCGAGCAATCAGTTGTGTGCCATTGCGAAAATGTGTTCAATATGCTTATTTCTCTAAATAATTATTTAGAAGAATGGTGTTTAAGGAAAATGGTGTTAAAGAAAATGAATCCTTAATTTGACATGTTCAATAGTTTACCTAGAAGTACAAAAAATTATAGACCGGCGCTCAAAAGAATCACAAGACCTTCGCCCTTCGATAATAAAAAACAGATGGCATGTGGGAATCAAAAAGCAGCTGTATGAGATAAAAGCACCAGGATGGATGCTAAAATATGTAAAAGAACCAAAAATAATCCCATAGTAGCTCTAGATGAACCAAAAAGGGTTGATGTGGTTGGTGAACAGCACACAAAATCAAGGATGATTCAACACCCTCTGGTAATGTTTAAAAATTGTTTAATAAAAGGTGTGCAACGGACAGTATATAACAACAAGCTTAAACCAAAGCCTGCGGTATGGAACTCAAGGGAGTGAAATAGACTCACAGCTGGCTCGCTGGGAAGAGCATGTCAGCAACCAGGTTAGTGCAACGGTGTGGGTGGCCTCTCTCTGGTCCTGGCTGCAGAGAAGGAAAGGTGTCCACGGAAGGGAATGCAGAGAGGGAGTCCTAAGTCACAAGGTGCCCATGGAAAGCAGGGAGGGAGGAGTATGATGTGGTGGCAATGTCTCAGTGACTGGTCCTCAGCTCCACACTGGATTCACACCAGGATGAGAGCCCGATGTGATGTCAGACTCTCGGAGGAAAGCCAACCAAGATGAGGCTTGATCCGCAAATGGTAAACAGGCTGAAACTGCTGGTGAACACCAGGCTCTGTGAGAGAAGCCGGTCAAAACCAGGCTTGAGCTGCAGGTGGTATCTGGCTGACTCCAGTAATCCATGTCCTTAGTCTGCTTGTCTTCAGAAAACTGCGGGCTTTCTTGTGCATCATCTTTCAAAAAGGCTTCCTTCTGGGACGACAGCCACGCAGACCAATTTGATGCAGCGTATTGTCTGAGCACTGACAGGCTGACCCCCCCTCCACCCCTTCAACCTCCGTAGCAATGATGGCAGCACTCATGCGTCTATTTCCCAAAGACAACCTCTGGATATGGAGCTGAGCACGTACACTCAACTTATTTGGTCGACCATAGAAAGGCCTGTTCTGAGTGGAACCTGTTCTGTTAAACCGCTGTATGGTTTTGGCCACCGTGCTGCAGCTCAGTTTCAGGGTCTTGCCAATCTTCTTATAGCCCAGGCCATCTTTATGTAGAGCATCCATTCTTTTTTTCAGATCATCAGAGAGTTCTTTGCCATGAGGTGACCAGTAGGAGACCAGTGACCCGTATGAGAGAGTGAGAGCGATAACACCAAATTTAACACACCCACTCCCCATTCACACCTGAGACCGTGTAACACTAACCAGTCACATGATACCGGGGAGGGAAAATGGCTAATTGGGCCCAATTTGGACATTTTCACTTAGGAGTGTACTCACATTTGTTGCCAGCGGTTAAGACATTAGTGGCTGTGTGTTGAGTTATTTTGAGGGGACAGAAAATGTACACTGTTATGCAAGCTGTACACTCACTACTTTACATTGTAGCAAAGTGTCATTTCTTAATAAAATATTTACAAAAATGTGAGAGGGTGTACTCACTTTTGTGAGATACTGTGTGTGTGTGTATATGTATATATATATATATATATATATATATATATATATCACACACAATTGAGATGATCTCAATTGGGGAAAATATCATGCTGGATATCTATACTGATATGGACTGGGTAATGTGTTAGGAATCAAAGGATGCCACATAGTTTGATGGAAATGAAAATGGTCAATCTACAGAGGGCTGAATTCAAAGACACCCCAAAAATCAAAGTAAAAGATGCAACAGGCTAGTCCATTTTGCTGAGGTTTCAATGCAGCAACTCAAAATAGTACTCAGTAGTTTGAATGGCCCCCATGTGTTTGAATGCATGCCTGATATTGTCGGGGCATGCTCTTAATGAGACGACGGATGGTGTCTTGGGGTATTTCCTCCCAGATCTGGACCAGGGCATCAATGAGCTCCTGAACAGACTGAGAGGCAACCTGGTGGTGTCAGATGGACCGAAACATAATGTGCTCTATTGTTTTTAGCTCAGGCGAGCGGGGGCTATTCAATGGTATCAATTCCTTCATCCTCCAGGAACTGTCTGCATACTCTCGTCAGGCCGGGCATTGTCGCGCACAACGAGGAACTCAGGACCCACTGCACCAGCGTAGAGTCTGACAATGGGTCCAATGAATTCATCCCAATACCTAATAGCAGTCAGGGTGCCATTGTCTAGCCTCTAGGGGTCTGTGCGCCCCTCCATGTATATGCCTCTCCAGACCATCGATGACCCACCACCAAACTGGTCATGCTGAACGAGGTTACAGGTAGCATAATGTTCTCCATGGCTTCTCCAGACCCTTTCACGTCTGTCACATGTGCTCAGGGTGAACCTGCTCTCATCTGTGAAAAGCACATGGCGCCAGTGGCAGACCTGCCAATTCTGGTGTTCAGTGGCAAATGCCAATCAAGCTCCATGGTGCCGGGCAGTGAGCACAGGACCCAATAGAGGATGTAGGGCCCTCAGGCCACCCTCATGAAGTCTGAGACATTCACACCAGTGGCCAGCTGGAGGTAATTTTTTAGGGCTCTGGCAGTGCTCATCCTGTTTCTTCTTGCACAAAGGAGCAGATACCAGTCCTTTTGATGGGTTAAGGACCTTCTACCGCTCTGTCCAGGTCTCCTAGAGTAACTGTCTGTCTCCTGAAATATCCTCCATGCTCTTGAGACTGTGCTGGAAGACACAGCAAACCTACTGGCCATGGCATGTATTGATGTGCCATCCTGGAGGAGTTGGACTGGCTGTGCAACCTCTGTAGGCTGTGGGGTCCAGGTATCTGATTAACAACCCCCTCTGCTACTTAACTGAGCAGCTCAATATCCCAGGAGTTTAAATGACTTGATGCTATACTCTGATTAAAAAGTGTCCCTTTAATTTTTTTGAGCAGTATCTCGCTATCTCTATCTCTATCATCTCTATCTCTATCATCTCTACCTCTGTATGTAGCACCCTCCAATGTAGGTGCTAGGTAAAATATACATTAGTGGGCTTTGTCTGCTTATCAGCAAGGATATGTTTTCAGCTAGGCTGGCATGTGTTCCCAGGTGTGCCTGTTGTGTTGGGGAGTCTCCCCACTGTATCCCAATGATGGCTCTCATTGGGCACTGGAGGAAACCTGACCAATAGCACACCAGGGCTTTTATCCATCCTGGAAGGGCAGATTCTGTCGCACTGCATTCTGGGAGGGGGTATAAGTCTGTGGGGAGCACATGGCAGATAGTGACGGCTGTCTCTCCTCCTGTCAGGAAGAATCGGATGTCCAAGGCGGCTTGCCTGAGTGGACACAGGGCTGAGCTGAACTGCAGAGAGGGATCCAGGTGTGCTGAGGACCAGTGGAGCGTTGGGGTCGAGTTTCAGGCATTCTAAGTCGTGAGTACTGCAAACTGCCCCTGGGGGTCTGCCTAGCAGAGGGGACCACTCCGGAGACAGAGGGATCCAGGAGTTAGCTAGCCGGTACAGGAATATAGTAAAGGAGTTGCCAGAGATTATCCTGAAGAGTAAAGGGGGTGCCAGCGGTTGGGCCCTGAAGTGTAAAGTGTTGCAGCATCATTGCTAGTGGCTACCTCAGTCAGAGAAGACTACAGGGAGCAGTGCACAGGACTTTTGAGCTGTGAGGAAGCATCAGTTCACAGACAGCAAGTCAGATTTACAAGTGCCAGTAAGCGTTGGTCGGCATTCAGCTGGTGCCAAGACAGCGCTAGACGACATTTTTTCTCAAGTGTCCCGATTCTGTAACTACTCATTCCCACTCATTCCCTTCTCCCATCCAAGTTCCTACAATAAAACTAAAAACCAAAGATGCCGGACTTCATTGTCTCAGATCTCACACTTGGGCAACAAGCTTAAATGTGCTGTTGGTGTTAACGGTAACCGTGGCAGACCCATATCCAGAACTTATGCTGGAAATACTGCTATATATATATATATATATATATATATATAATCTATAGATAGATAAATAGATGTGTGTATGTGTGCATATATATATATATATATATACAGTATATATATATATATATATATATATATATATACATACAGTATCTCACAAAAGTGAGTACACCCCTCACATTTTTGTAAATATTTTATTATATCTTTTCATGTGACAACACTGAAGAAATTACACTTGCTACAATGTAAAGTAGGGAGTGTACAGCTTGTATAACAGAATAAATGTGCTTTTCCCTTTAAAATAACTTAACACACAGCCATTTATGTCTAAATTGCTGGCAACAAAAGTGAATATACCCCTAACTGAAAATGTCCAAATTGGGCCCAATTAGCCATTTTCCCTCCCCGCTGTCATGTGACACGTTAGTGTTACAAGGTCTCAGGTGTGAATGAGCAGCAGGTGTGGTAAATTTGGTGTTATCGCTCTCACTCTCTCATACTGGTCACTGGAAGTTCAACATGGCACCTCATTGCGAAGAACTCTATGAGGATCTGAAAAAAGAATTTTTGCTCTACATAAAGATGGCCTAGGCTATAAGAAGATTGCCAAGACCCTGAAACTGAGCTGCAGCACGGTGGCCAAGACCATACAGCGGTTTAACAGGACAGGGGCCATGGTCGACCAAAAAAGTGCACATGCTCCGTGTCCTATCCAGAGGTTGTCTTTGGGAAATATACTTATGAGTGCTGCCAGCATTGCTGCAGAGGTTAAAGGGGTGGGGGGTCAGCCTGTCTGTGCTCAGACCATACGCCGCACACTGCATCAAAATGGTCCACATGGCTGTCATCCCAGAAGGAAGCCCCTTCTAAAGATGATGCACGAGAAAGCCCACAAACAGTTTGCTGAAGACAAGCAGACTAAGAACATGGATTATTGGATCCATGTCCTGTGTTCTGATGAGACCAGGATGAACTGATTTGGTTCAGATGGTGTCAAGCATGCATGGCAGCAACCAGGTGAGGAGTACAAAGACAAGTGTGTCTTGCCTACAGTCAAGCATGGTGGTGGGAGTGTCATGGTCTGGGGCTGCATGAGCACTGCCTGCACTGGGGAGCTACAGTTCATTGAGGGAACCATGAATGCCAACATGTGCTCTGACATACTGAAGCAGAGTATGATCCCCTCCCTTCGGAGTCTAGGCCACAGGGCAGTATTCTAACATGATAACGACCCCAAACACACCTCCAAGATGACCACTGCCTTGCTTAAGAAGCTGAGGGTAAAGGTGATGGACTGGCCAAGCATGTTTCCATACCTAAACCCTATTGAGCATCTGTGGGGCATCCTCAAATGGAAGGTGGAGGAGTGCAATTCTCTAACATCCACCAGCTCCATGATGTCGTCATGGAAGAGTGGAAGAGGACTCCAGTGGCAACTTGTGAAGCTCAGTTGAACTCCATACCTAAGAGGGTTGAGGCAGTGCTGGAAAATAATGGTGGCCACACAAAATATTGATAATTTGGGCCCAATTTGGACATTTCACTTAGGGGTGTACTCACTTTTGTTGCCAGCGGTTTAGACATTAATGGCTGTGTGTTGAGTTATTTGAGGGGATAGCAAATTTACACTGTTATACAAGCTGTGCACTCACTACTTTACATTGTAGCAAAGTGTCATTTCTTCAGTGTTGTCAAATGAAAAGAGAGAGAGAGAGATTTCGGAATTCACTAAAGCACAGGGCTAAAACAAAATGAGAGTAGCTTTCTAGTCCGGGCAAGCTCAGTTGTGTCAGTATTGAGTTCTAAAAACAGGGTGAATTTATCTCTTCTCAGACTTTCAAGCATATTTCTGCTTTCACAACAATATTTCAAGAAATTTAAATGAAGTTCATCTCCAAACAATATACGGCATGTTTAGGAACCATTTAAACTATGAAATTAAACTCTAAACATTTTTTTCCATGTGCAATTCACCTGCTTCTAGCACGAATACTGATTTAGAGGGTCACTGATTTATGTGACCTATAGTGAATTTGATTTCATGAGTAATTATTCACCGCGTGCTATAGTGAATTCCGTTTCTGACTAGTTTAGTCGTTTGTGAGCATTTATTCACCCATTTGCCGAATAGGTGCTATAGTGAATTAGGCCCTCAGAGTCCAGATATAGTAACAGAACTGTATTGTAGTTGTAGTCTACAACTACCTAGTGAAAGGTCAACTTGACCGGGCACACTCACAGAATGTTGCAGCGAAGTGTAAAAGCAAGTCTCGGATGCACCAGCAGCGTCTGTCTCGAGGGATGGAATAAGACCTGGCTGGTCTGCTCGTAGATGGGGAGGCTTCAAGCAAGGTTAGTGTGTCCCTGCTCCTTCCCTACTTGTCTGGAACATCTTCCTACTACTAATAATGTCCATGACAGATGGATAACCTACACTACCCACACATGAAATACGTGCTAAGCCTGGGAGCCAGGGTTTTAAATAGACTCTGCCTGACCCAAGATAGTATTTAGTGTCACTTGGGGTGTCAGCATCCAATCAGAGAGCTTCTCCAGGTACCCAGGAAGCCGTAGGGGAACCATGTTCCTCCTAACTTCCTCTCCCTCTGTGATGCTGCTGTGGTTGAGTGCCACCTGCAGTAGAGAAAGTAGACTGCACCTCCCTACACTTATGTATAGCCAAAACCATTTTTTTTTTTACAACTGATCTGTTTTAACATGACTTGATACCCAAAGTGGTCCTATGTAATACTAATTTTAACCTCCCCCAGTCAACTACTAAGTAAAAACACTTACTCATTGCTCGACAATTGACAGTTACTTAGAAATGAGCTATGACCAGGTCTCTTGACACTGGTAGGGATCCAAACCCTCATATGACAAACATCTAGTATGAAGCCTGGTACACACTATACATTTTTTGGTTGGAGGTTAGCTCCGGTTGGAGCCGCTGTACTAACTATCCGACGTTAGTACAGCGATCTCCCCTGTTGAGCTATTGAGTTCTGACAGGGGGACTGCCCCCCTCACCAGAACACTCCGATCAGCGCTCTCAGCCATTGGCTAAGAGCGCTGATCGGGAGCTGGTCAGCTGGCTTTCCAGCATGCTTGCCTGACGGCTTCTGTCGGACTGGCTGCCAAACACAGAGACCGAATGTCAGCCAGTTTTTTTTTTTTTTTTGAACCAGCTGATTTTGCCCGGCATTTGGCCCATGTGTACGGGGCTTAAGACCCAGAGGATGTTATATTTGGCTCTGGCTGTCTATTTTAGGTCTCTTCCTCTTTCTATTACACAATTGTGGTCTACTATTTTACATCAATGTTCAACCTACCTTATAGCCACCTCTCATTTTCGTCTCTAAAACACTATCATTTATTTTTCATATTCTATGAGACACACTGTGAATAATTTGACTTTCCTCTGCTCTGACATGTGTCTATAAAAACGTACCTCTCCAAAGGCTCCCACCAAATTATCCCAATGTGTCTTCCTATAGTTATTCTGAACCTACCATGTTTTCTTGTGTTTTATTACTAATTCTTATCCTTGATTACCATATTTCCTCTAGGCAGTACTTTTCTTTTTCTCCAACATCTGTCCTCAGCAGGACTTTTTTCTATCCTTCACAAGATCCAGCTGGTGGTTCATGCAGCATTAATATAGCATTGTGTTTTTTATAATTAGATGTAGCTAGTCCTTAGTACTAAAAAAATCACTTGTTTGTCATATCGTACTTCTTCCCTGTCCTTTAGATCGTCAGCTTAGGTACGACTATGTCACATTATGTTCATTTTGTGATTTTTTTCAAGCTATAAAGGGCTATGAAATATGTTGGTGATGTATAAAAATATAAAAGTTAATATACTGAAGCAGGGCTTTTACATCTTCCTAAATCCTAGGCTACAAAGTACTTTGTAAAAGAAATATGCAAGGAGATGTACTACTGACTACTGGGAACACAAATGGTTGCTTAGCTGCACTACATGCATAATAATGGATTGCATCTGTCTACACAGGGCTGTATTTTATGCATCCTACATACTCTTGTTCCACTGTTGTGATCCATATTTCATCCAATTTTAAAAATCAGGTTGCTTTCTGTCATGGGGAACACATTGTGGTTCCATTGTGGTTGTTAACTAACAGTGAGCAAGAGCTGACTTCACTTTTTTATCCTGGATTTATGTAGATCCTGCAGAAGGGATCATGGTGGCAGGTAACATTGGTGATGGTGCATATAATAACTGCTTCTATGTGCCTTATTATCAGTGTGTGTGTGTGTGTGTGGGGGGGGGGGGGGGCTGTTTTTTAAGAAAAGTGTGCTTTAAAGGATAGAGTCACTTTTTAAACATGTTACATGTCAAACCCATATTTAGGGTGTAACATGTTCACGTAGACCCCCCTCTCTTCCCAACTCCCCCCTTCCCTGTGACAGTGAGTGGGGATTTCTCTCCCTTGCAGCCGCTGTCACAATTTAAAATCAGTGTGGCTGTGTTGGGGTTCTGTGAATGAAGAAACTATAAGCCCCGTCTGCCATTGCAGTAGAAAGCTTGTATTTCTCAACAGATTGTGAGGGCTCGAGTGTTTAAACATGAGGCATGCCACATGGGCTTGGCACTGCACAGGTTAATGAATGACCTGCAACACAGAGGCATGGACTGGACAACCTTATGACATGGAACAAAAAGTAAAAAAAGTGAAAAGGGACAAGCTATGTGAATGAATATATGGACAGCCATTACACAACAAACTGCATCCACAACCTGCGAGCCCATCATTACAAGGTAAGGCAAACAAACACAGGGAATAGAACTACACCAATATCTAGTTAAAACAACAAAAATAATTGAAAATGTACAGTACCTTCAGCCCCCCCATTCACATTAGTGTGATTTCTGATGCAGCTGTTGTTGTGAAGCACCACCTGGAAATGGAAATTACATTATTCTCTATGGTGCTTGTTCACAATGATGCGCAAAGCTTCAGTGCATTTTTGGAAAGGGTACAGGTGCTACTTTGGTGCTGGTGCTGGTGCAGTGTGATTTTGGCTCCATAGACTTCAATAGAAATGCACTAAAAATGCATGTAATTGGACACCGGGGAGGGTTTGTTTTTATACCTGAGGAGGTTTGCTACAGATTGCTGTTACATGTGAGGGTCTCAAGTTTGCTTTGCCATCCCGGATGACCTTTCATGGACTTATGGATCAGTTCCCCCTTCACTACTGTTGATTCTTTTGCACTGTACCTGCTGTACTGCTCCAGTCTGTGTTTTACTTTGCCTGTATTTGGTTGTTCTCAATAAAATTTATATTTGCAAAAAAAGAAAAATGCATGTGAAAGGCATGTACATGCATTTTAGTATGTTTTGTGTATAAAATCCAGTCTTCTTCCACTACAAAAAATGTATAAAGCTTGAAAACAAAATGTCAAAAATGCATGATGTCGCACTACAAAATCGCACTGAAAATCGGATCATGCGGCAGCTGCACTAGTGTGGACCTTGCCTCAAATTAAATCCAACCCAATCACTAAAATGTCATATGAGCCAGTGTTTCTCAACCTTTTTTCGGTCAAGACACCCTCTAAAATTATGGACATTCCTGAGGCAACCTATTCTAAAATGTAAAAACTATTCTATAAGTTTACACAATACAGCAACATCCACACACGTAGGTCTCCCAACATTAGAGGTGATTTATTCTTCTAAAGCAAATATACTTTTGCAAACTGGTACTCACTAGTATTCCAAAGTTTTTCTTCTCATTCATTTTTTTTCCATCACTCAGCTAATGTGATCCCAGTGCTGACACAGAAGGGCCAAAAAAGGACACTGTGCAGGTGACCGACATCCTCCTTATCAGCTGATGATGTAATTGGTTATTAGGATGCCAGTGGCTAGAAGGTTGTAATGGTGCACAATGAAATCCTGTGGCTTTGTGTTACTATAAGGCAGGCTTCATCCACTTGCTGGCTTGTATACAGTTTTTGGGCAATTTTTTTTTGCCAAAGCACCCCTGAAGAAACCTCAAGTCACCCAGGCATCCTGGTTGAAAAAGGTTGATTTAAGCTGTAACGTGTAAATTTAATTTCTAAAGTTGTTTCCCGTTTTTTAAAATCTGCAGCTTTCTTTAAAATAACGTCTGGGGATCTTGCATTGAATATCCTTGCTTAGGAACTTCCTGTTATGGTGTGACTACCAATTATGCCCCTGCATTGTCACCCTGCTGCGGCGCATTGTCCACTGTTGTCACTATCTGGAAGCTGGAATATGCGCATCTTTAATAGGAGTGAGTAGAAAGGATACGGCTAAAAGAGGCTGGAGGAGATAAGTCGTACTAAGAGGCTAAACGAGATGTAAAGCGTTAAAAGCTCTGCTAAAAAAAACAGAATAAAATAACACCTCACTTGATTATGATACAGAATGCTTTAACAAACTTAATTTAGTCCAACTGGGGTTGGATTTACTTGTCTACAAGACAACCTTTATTGCGAGAAGTATAGATATTGTTACTGCTGATTTCTCCCCATTGCTCTGACTGTTATGTCAGTTGAATTGCTGTAATACTGATCTGGATTAGGAGTTATGAACTCATTCTGACTTTATTCTCTGCATGCTTGATCCAGGTAAGTGACCAAAAGGTCATCCTAACTTCCAACCAACTAACATCTTTAGAAGGAAACCAGCAATAGTTCTCTCAGGCCATCGTTTTTAACATGGCAACAAAATTCCATTTTTGGATACAAGATAAGAGCCAGGTTCTGAGACTCCTGAAATTTGCTTGCGCTACCACTTACAAAACCAAAGTTATGTAATGCACAATCACCGCATGGTGGCTGATGTTAAAGCCCCAATCTGGGCTGCTGTTAAAAGTTACTGATGCAGTGGGGTCTCCCTCACACAGCACATAGGTTAAATTCTAGTTTGGCTGGGGTGGAAAGGAATAAATACAAATCCTTAGCTTATTCCTTGCTCCTGCAGTCTTCTTCCTCCCTGTGCGACAGATCCCCTGCAGGGACTTCAGTTTTCTGCCTGGGTAATCACATTCCTCTTATGTTGTTACATACAGGGCAGAACCAGCAGTTCTGCATTGTATGGGAGGATAGAAAAGGACCTGCCCACATTCCAGAGCATGGAACAGCAGAGAAGCTTGCCAGCTGCTGGGTGTAAAGCGGCCCAGATGTGTGGGGGGCTGCGTAATGTACAGGGGTCCAGAGGTGTGTGTGTGTGGGGGGACCTGTGTAATGTAAAGGAGTCAAGAGGTGGGGGCTGTGTAAGGTGAAGAGGTTCAGTGGGGTGGGGGGCTGTGTAATGTGAAGGGGTCCAGAGGTGAGGGGGTGCTGTGTAATGTAAAGGGGTCCAGAGATGTGGGGGGCTGTGTAATGTAAAGGGGTCAAGAGGTGTGGGGGGCTGTGTGGCTGTGTAATGTAAAGAGGTTCAGAGGTGTGTGGTGGGGGTCTGTGTAGTGTAAAGGGGTACAGAGGCATGGGGGGCTGTGTAATGTAAAGGGGTTAAGATGTGTGGGGTCCATGTAATTTAAAGGGGTCCACAGGTGTGGGGGGGCTGTGTAATGTAAAGGGGTCCACAGGTCTGCGGGGGGCTGTGTAATGTAAAGGGGTCCAGAGGTGTGGGGGCTGTGTAATGTAAAGAGGTCCAGAGGTGTGGGGGCTGTGTAATGTGAAAAGGTACAGAGGTGTGGGGGCTGTGTAATGTAAAGGGGTCCACAGGTGTGGGGGGGCTGTGTAATGTAAAGGGGTCCACAGGTCTGTGTAATGTAAAGGGGTCCAGAGGTGTGAGAGCTGTGTAATGTGAAGAGGTACAGAGGTGTGGGGCTGTGTAATGTAAAGGGGGTCTTCCTACATTTTACCCAGTTATAGCTGCAGTCCTACTATAGATTTCTATTAGGTTGCGCGTTTTGCATTTTCTGAAAGTGCACTCAAAGTTAAGTTCCACATGCTGCATCTTTGGAGCAATTTCAAAAGACAGGAAAACATTTTTTGGGTGTGGGTGTGGGGGGGGGGGGGTGACACCAGATGGCATAAACCCTTGTGACGCCACTGGCAGTAGCACATAGTAAGTGTGCCACTGCCAATTACATGTATTTTTGTCTGGCGCCAGCTGCCCGATGACAACCCTCGGGTCAGTGGGTGCCATTTTTGCAGAGGAGGAGGAAAGGCCTGGCCGGCCAAGGGGCAGAGGGAGGGGGATTCTACCTGCAGCTGGACCACAGTGCGGAGATATGCTACACGTAATGTCGATGTGCGGTGTGCCGCCTGGGGCGGTGCCAGATATAGGATCCGCTCCGGGTACCAAGTGCATTAGGTACGCCCCTGCATAGGAACCAAGTATGTGAAGGTGAAAAGAAGGAGAAGACCTTTGTAAATAGGGAGTAAGTTGTCACCTTTTGTTATTTGTTCTGGACATTGTCAAGTTGGGCATCCCATAATTCCCTACCTCATCCAAGTTATCAACCCCTAAATAAAACAACAAAAAAACAAGCCAATGACTATTTTCTGTGTTTGAGTGCATTATGAAAATGCTCTGAACCTGGCCGTAAAGTAGTGGGGATCTCTAACTCAGCAGCTCTCATGAGGGGTGTGCTAAACTGTGAAGAGAGAGCGGGGGGGTCTATGGATGCACACAGCCCTGACCGTGAGCATGCCTGCAGGTGCCCCCATAGCACATGACTTGCTAAGGGGGCATTCGGAGGAAGAAGGCACAGACAATTCAGGCAGAGGTAGGAGACTGCTCAGTGCAATACTGTAGCACAGAGCAGGTAAGAATAACAAATGTTTTATTTTAACTCCAAAAAAAAAATTACTTTTAATATTACTTTGATGAAATATTATGTGAAACCATGTTCACTTTGACACTCTTCCCTCCAAATCTGTAAGAGCTGTGTATCGCCATGTGCAAAAGTGATGCAAACAATTGCACATAGGAAAAGATCACAACGGTGATGGTTGCTGAAACAGACTGATCACCTACTATCATTGCTGGCCCAAGACATTATGCTGCCTGGGTCCAAGAATGAAATGCTGCCACCCCCCCACCAAAAAAAATCCCACCCACCAAAATGCCCCCACATCCATTATTTTATATCATGGAAATTAAAACTAAAATTAAATTTATCAGAAAGGTCCCATTCACACAGGCTTTCCGATCCGGTCCGCCTGTCAGTTTTTCATGCGGAACTGATCGGATGCTCCATGTACCCCTATGGAGCAGCCGATGTCAGCGGACACATCTCCACTGACACCCGCTGCTATCCGATCTGATCCTGTCCATGAAATCCAGACGGATGGAAACCCTATTTTCCATCCGTCTGGAGAATCGGATCAGATAGGATCGGATGAAAACACACAGGCGGTCCATTTTCATCCGATCTTCCATAGAGAAGAGTGGGGCTCTGACAGCTCTGTCTCTGCAAAATAAGCAGGGATGGAGCTGTCATCCGCCTGCTCAGTGGGGATCGGTGGATCAATCCCCGCTGAGCAAAACGGAGTCCGTCAGGCACACCGCTCTTGTGAAAGGACCCAAAGTCAGATTTACATGCAACAGCCCCATCTCTATATGCAAAATTATATGCAATAACGTTATGTTCAACCCCATGCAGGGGCTGCTTTTTGGGGGGGGGTTAAGGGGCTGCTTTGTGGGGTGTAGGGACAAAAAACAGTAATAACTTTACTAATTATTAATTTTAGAAAATATTCGGTATACTGTTATCTTCTTCCATAACTCACCACCGGACCAGTCCACCAAACACCCACTGTCTGTCCTCAGTCCTCCTGTCACTCCTGTGTCTGTCACGGCCACTGCCCTAGAAGCTCCAGCCTGCCCTGCGTGAGATGGAGTGCGCTGATGTCTGTAGCATTGCGCTCACCACGATCACGCAAGAAACATTCCCTAGGGGAGGCTCCACCTCCTCATACTCAGTGGCGGCTAGTGCTCCATGGACCGGGGGGTCTGTAGAAGGACCACACCATACCAGCCCCCACACCATACCCCCCCCTCCCCCGGTTGCCAGCTCACTCACCTTGAAAATGTGGAAGGCAGGCGGCAGCGACAGCAGCTTTTCCTCAGTCTCCTGCGTCTCCTCCCTCCTCCTTGGCCAATGGCATGATGCTAGTTCAGTGCTCTGCGCCCTGAGCCCACCTTTTTTTGAAGACTATTAGAGCCTCTGGCTCTAATCACGTGCTTCAAAAAAAAAAAACCCATTGGAGTTCATGCGTCCTGCACCCTGCATGTACATTAGGGGACCAGACGCATGGTTAGGGGGGGCCCCTGCGCCCCAATGGACGGGCCGCCACTGCTCATATACTCATCAGTTTGCACTAGGGGCGGAAGTATGAGATGGGGAAATGCAGCCCATAACGTGCCGCAAACTGATGACACACAAAACTGCTGGAACAAAATCTTAGGCATCAATTTGCCACCCCTCTTAACCACTTGCCGACCGCTCACTCGAGCTCTACTGCGGCAAAGTGGTTAGTTATCGTCCAGCGATGTGGACCTACGTCGCTGGACTCCTCCCCTTGTGGGCGGCGCTTGCGCGCCGCCGGAGGCTCGCTCCCGCTGTATTCATTCACAGCAGGAGTCGGGCCAGGGGAGGAGCGGCGGCGATCGCCGCCGCTCTTCCCCGATCGTCGGGGGAATTGAGTTTGAAAATCCGCCCACTTGTGTAAACAAAGCGGGCGGATCTCCTAAGTGACAGACAGTGACAGATTGCAGGGTTCAGCATAGCTGAACATGCGATCTGTCCCTGTGTCACTCAGTCACCTCCCCCCACACATGTTAGTAAGCACCAGGCATACATTAACCCCTCCCTCTCCAATAAAATTAACCCCTTCCCTGCCAGTGTCATTTTTACAGTACCAGTGCATATTTATAGCACTGATTACTGTAGTAATGTCACTGGTACCCCCAAAAGTGTCAAAAATGTCAGTCAAGGGTCCGATCTGTCTGCCGCAATATCGCAGTCCCGCAAAAAAAATCGCAGATCGCCGCCATTACTCGTTAAAAAAAATGACAGAAATCTTTCCCTTAGTTAGTAAACGCAATAAGTTTTGCGCAAACCAATCAAAATATGCTTATTGTGATTTTTTTTTACCAAACATAGGTAGCAGAAAACAAATTGGCCAAAAATTAAAAAAAATTTTGATTTTTACATTTTTTTGGGGGGGAATTTCATATAAAAAAATGTGAAAAATATTGTTATTTTTTCAAAATTTACGCTATTTTTTTGTTTATAGCGCAAAAAGTAAAAATCGCACAGGTGATCAAATACCACCAAAAGAAAGCTCTGTTCGTGGGAAAAAAAGGACGTAAATTTCGTTTGGGTACAGCGTCACATGACCGCGCAATTGTCCGTTAAAGTCGCACAGTGCCGAATCGCAAAAAGTGGCCTGGACGTAAGACAGCAAAATCCTCCGGTGGTAAAGTGGTTAAAGTTCCGCCTGGGTCCAATGGACCCAGCGGGACCCATTATAGGGCTGGCCTTGCCTACTGTATAAGGATCAGGATGTGGGGAATGATGTGATGAAGGAAAATCCCTTGCAGCCAATGAGCAGGGAGTTTCAGTGCAATGTTATCAAACAGAGTAATGTTTTCTCCTCTGTGAAAGGTCTGAGATCTGATTGCTAGTTCTACAGAATAAATAGCCAGAAAACAAACCCGACGTGCTGAACCTTCAGCCAGATCCCGTTAATTACTGTGTGTTCCTCTGAATGTCATCTACACAGCGCAGCATCCCATCCTATTGATTCCTGCGAGGATGAAATCCGAAATCTGTCAAATAAAGCTGAAAGTAGGATTGTAGAGTGGAGGAATTCTGCAAGAAGCAAGCCCCAGCACTGCACAATGACACCACAGTGTATGGAAGACACATCGATGTCTGCAAGACTTCAAAGTTCCTGTGCGTACTGCGCTACGGTCTATAGAGCGTGCAACTGACTGTTGCTGTAATGCTATAGATACTAGATATAGATAGCTACTGCTAGCGCTTACTGAAGGTTTTCCTGTGAGCTAAGGGTTAAATGAGCCCTGTGATCACCCCCACCTCTCCTGAAGCCAGGACATAGCCAGCTTGCTGGACTGTGAAGCATGAAGAGCTTCTTGTAAAATTGAAGTGTCAACTTCAGTCCATCAGCACCTCCCCACGCCTGCTGGGCTAATGGTTTCTCCCAGCAGTATATAAAACCATCCAGCTTACAATCACCTCCAGAATAGACCGAATTGCTATAGAGGAGTTTAGGGGGGATGAGAAGAACCAGCAAGACTTTGCAAAGGACGTTTTGAACGCCTAAGGTGGTCCTTCCTCCTGTATGAGAAGAAGAAAGTCTTCTACAGCTTCTTAAGCACTGGAGATGGTCCCAACATTTTGGGTATTGTCCTAACCAGCTGTGCCACCACTTGTCTAACTTTGACCTACAGAGATGAACGGGACTTTCTTCAACCAGACAGTGCTGGACCAAGGAGCTTACGACAATTCATCGCAGGGTCTTGGCTCCTTGATGGGATGCTGCAATGGGAGCAGGGCTGTCATCACCAGCGATGGTGGTGGCTCTTTGGTCCTCAGTCCTGATGAGAGGAGCATCTTCATCACCAGGGTGGTGCAAATAGCTGTGCTCTGTGTCCTCTCCCTTACCGTTATCTTTGGGATTTTTTTCCTGGGCTGCAACTTGCTCATCAGGTCTGAAAGTATGATTAACTTCTTGGTGAAGGATAGGAGGCCATCTAAGGACGTGGGAGCTGTGATCTTGGGGCTCTACTGAAGGATGGGTGGTCCTTGCTCTCCTGAAGACCACATGGTGGGCTTTCATATCTGGGACTTTATGGAAGCTACAAAGAAAACGCTGCATGGATCTTCTCTTGACTTGGCTGTGCATGGGGAGTGCCAAAATCAATACCCACTTGGACTGAATGTATTTTTTCTTTTCTTTTTAAATAAAGCTGCTAACTGTTTTTGATGGTTACCTGTCTGCACTGCATCCCCATCCCTGTGCAGTCAGTTACTGATTTCTTTATATAGTGATGGGTTGCAGTCTGTTCTATTTCTTTCCTCCCTTTTCTTATAAAATGGGGTTTGGGATTTGCATGATCTACAGACCCTTCTGCTGTTTCTTATCTCAAAGGTTCTTTAGCACCTATTTATTTTTGTGTGGAAACATTTATTGAAGCATGTTTTCAAGGCTGCAGCCCTGTTTGACAAATTGTTTTTGCACTATACTTATTGGATGACCAAGCATGATTTGTATTTGGAATGCTTTATTTTGTATGCATAGTCAATGTTAATTCTATGGTGACATCATGATTCTCCTTATTTTCTTTTTTGCATTTTCACACAATGAAGATAGCAAACAAATTCTGTTTTTTTTAATATTATGTATATTTTTCTTGATGATGATAAAATGACACACAAATATATATGAGCAGTGGTATTTATTTAATGACAGTGTGCAAAGTGACATGAATCTACTTAGTAACCAATCAGATCATTTGTCCCTGTTCTTGCGCCACTATACTGATAAAACAGTTGCTATGGGTTACTTGGATCTGCCTTACTGCGATCCTTTCTTGCACTGCCCTCTTAATAAGGGTTTGTTCTGTTTTAACTAAAGGTGGTTTGGTTGCTGTTGTAAAGATACCCCCCAAACCACCACAATTTGTCATGGCAATTATGTTTATTGAAACACTTGTTGACTTTTCTTAGGAGAAAAGGAAGCAATTCTTTATTGGTTATTTTTTTACTAGTTTATTTTTCAACATGGGGGAGAATATTTACAACAAAACCACAAGATATTTCCTGTTCCTTTTTTATGTTTGTTTTTTGACCAGCGTTAGGCTTGTTCATACCAGCTTGTACGCTAAAGCGCGTTCGCGCTGGCGTGCATTATGTAGGAGTCGTGTGATGCGTTGTCTAATTTTCTTTTGAACTTCAATGAAGTGTAACAAAATTACACTTTATTCAGCTCCATGCACCACAGCAGTTTGCGATGTGATGAGTTCCATTGCATAAAAATACATACATGCTGCATTTTTCGCAGCGCACACCACTGCACATGTATGATGTGAACAGGTCACATGGAAAACAATTATTTTCTAGTTGCCCCCGCATTGAGCCTTCGCTGATCTATGCAAAACAACGCAGCTCAATAAACATGGTGTGAACCAGCCCTAAAGTTCTTTCCATTAGGCAGCACAAAGAGCAGTCATGTACAAACTACAGGAATCTAACCATTAAGATTTCAATTAAAGGTAATCATATCTAGCAAAGCTGATTTTTGATTGGTTTCTTAGTGTTATATTTTACACATCATAATTATCTTGCCTTATTAACGAAAAAACCCAGAAGATTGTTAATAAACGCATGCTAGGTTATACTGGAATTGGTTTGCTTTTGTCAGTCAATTCAAAAGAGATATTCGAGTTATAAGTGAAGCCTGGTGAGCTGTGTGTGCCCTTGTGTTCTTCTTATTATTATACACGATTTATATAGCGCCAAAAATTTACACAGCGCTTTACAATATAAAGGGAGACAGTACAGTTGCAATACAATAAAATACAAAAGGGTTAAGAGGCCCTGCTCAAAAGAGCTTATAATCAAATGCTTTAGATACTTAAACAGTGAGATCCTGCCTCTGTTCCTGTTCACCTGGGAGTTTTGGGGAGTTTTTCATGCCCATCTTTTACATTTACCATCTTCCCCATTAGAGCCGGTTCACACTATTACGACTTGCCAGGCGACTTGGTCAGCCTAGCAAGTCGCGCACCGTCGGGTCCATTGAGTAGTACAGGGCCGATTCTAATAGGAGCGACACTTAGAAAAAGGGTCCTGTACTACTTTGGGGCGACCTGGAGGCGACTTGCATAGACATTCATGTTATGAAGTCCGTGCAAGTCGCGGTGCACGCGAAGTCGGAGCGACCTAATGTGAACGGGGGCTTACAGTCTCCATAATATAATTATAATAAAAAAATGATACAATTTAGGAGAGATATAAAACCAACTAAAATAAACAACTCTCAAAACCTGCAAGGTCAGTTTAGGGTGGATTGGACTTTTATATACATGACTTAAAGATCTAAGTAACTGAACTATACCATTAACTACATATATTATATAAAATAGTTCATGATCATTGCACATTTTGAGTTTACATAATTAATTTATTGCCTGGAAAAGAGAGACAGAGCGGAGTATAAATGTTTTAAGCAAGGGGCAACTCTTCCATATATTGCTTAATATAAGTAATGTACACCATTAAACACAGCAGGTGGGAAAAAAAGCATAATTTTCCCCACTTTACATTTTTTTTACTCTTTATGTATTAGCTAGCTGAGGATCGCTTAAATGAAAGTTTTCTGGCTACAAGTACCTGTGACTTACTTTGCTATAAAGGTAGACCTATAGGTGTGTCAATGAAAATGGTTACTGTAGACGAGGGTTTCCCAACCAGGGTTCCATGGAAGTCTAAGTTTCCTCCCGAGGTTCCTATGGGTTCCTTGAGCAATGAACAGTTTCTCCTTCTTAGATAAGTTCCCACAGATGTCAGTGATCTTTTTAGCTATCTGTAAGGGGGTAATTCTTCTCAATGACCACAAGCGTAAGGCTGGGTTCACACTGTGTGCAGACGCGGCTCACAGCAGGGGTCTGGGGCGTACCTGTTCTCCATGTCAGGGATGAATCAGGCACAAATTTTGCCTGAATTCAGACCTGAAAGAGATCCAAAGATACACAGGACCCTTGTGCAATGCGCTCCATGGCCACCCCGGAAATGTGTGAACTGGCTCTATTGAGAGCCGGTCACGGTCTCCAGTCATGTGATTTGGATGCGGGCAAACCTACATCCAATTAGCATCAGTGTGAGACCAGCCTAATGCCTCGTACACACGCATCGATTATTGGCCGGGAATTTTCGGGATACGGCCGATCGGCTGATTTTCGGCTTGTTAGTATGATGCTTTCGACAACCGACTCCGACTTTTCGGCCGAAAAAAATCTGGTGTGCAGAGCATTCCTCCCACTGATCATAACACTAATGTATCATGAGTTGTAGATATATTAATTATTAGCAGGGGTTCCCTTAAAACCAGAAAATTATTTCATGGGTCCCTCTGTGTTGAAAAGGTTAAAATGTAGACATTGGTGGCGGCTGAATATTTATTTAAAGGGTCACACTACCTTAGTCCCAGTTCACACATATGCGATGTACACAGTTAACAACACCCCCAGATCAGTTCGCATATTGCAGTGTGAACTGTCAGTTCGGACACATGAAACGGATCGCATAGATGTGAACCACCATGCGATCCGATTTTGGTGCAGACCCAAAAAAAGAGTCCTGTGCGAGTTGTGTCCGAATGTGATGCAAATTCAGCCATACAATCTGTATGGCTGAATTTGCATCGCACAGACATCGCATGTGAGTGGCAGAGCAGTGCGCCCCGAATCACATGCAATGTCTGTCATCGCACATATGTGAACCCCGCTTAGTCTGATACAGCAATTCAGCTTTTTGGTGGCAGCTGACAGTCAAGCTGTACGTAAATATATAGATATGTTTTAATCCAATTATGAGCATGTCTCTATTGTAGAACTTTTAAATTATTTTACAAAATATGGCAAATGCAAAAGGAACACTTTTGCTTTAGTGTGAGGGATCAGAAATTGGAGTTCCATTTGGAGAGATCCATTCCTGACACTACAGTCTCTGGAATGCATTAGAAGCTGGTGGGTGATTTAGCCAATTACAATCCAACCATATAATAAAAAGATAAAATAAATATGAGAAATGTGGAAATGATGACATGGCAGCCAATCATCATGGTATCACTTTTAGTGCAACTCATAAAATAAATGTTTATATCTAATAAGTAGCGGAGTGTTGGGATACATACTAACATTAATACCTGTCTCTACCAAGCATTTTATATATGTGGGACAGTCAACTGCCTGATTAACCCCCCCCCCCCCCCCCCTTTCCCCAATAAAATGGATTTGCCTGGTTGTCTTATAGGCACAAAATCATTACCTAGTCCAGCTGAAAATGCACTAGAACAGAGGTCTCCAAACAATGGGCCAGTTTACTACCCTTTAGACTTTAGGAGGAGCGTACAGTGACCAGTGGGAGTAGAAAATGGTATCAGTGTAATGAAGAATGCCCTATCGATGGTGTCAGTGAGATGAATAATTTTCCATCTTTGGTGCCAGTGGAAGAATAGTGGCTCATCATTGGTGTCAGTGGGAGGAAAGGTTACTCATTATTGGTGTCAGTGGGAGGAATAGTTACTCATCATTGGTGTCAGTGGGAGGAATCGTAACGCATCCTTGGTGTCAGTGGGAGGAATAATGCCTCGTATTAATGTGAGAAATAGTGTCCCAAGGGCTTAAGCCAAGCAAAGGGCCATATTCAGCTTGCGGGCCACAGTTTGGACATCACTGCACTATAATATCAGAATAGGCCTCCAGACTTTTACTTCCTGACATCCCATCATTCCTGCTGAAAAGTCAGCTTAGTAAACGACTAATATTTTGACAGCCCCTAGTACTAATGCACATAGGCATGCTATGTTTTAACCAATCGAAATTGACAGAAGGCATGTTTGTGTCATTTCAGGCAGGGAGGTGGGCTGTTTTTTAGGCTGATGTCTGACATTTTATCACTGCAGAGGAAGATCTGGAAGATCCCCAGAACTGAACAAAGTGCTATGTGTACAGTTTACCTTTATCTTTTTCCAAACATATATCTAAGATGTGTACATATATAAAGTATATACAGCATATATAAAGTGGGATATAATATATATATAATAATATCTCTTTGTGAATGTGAAATGTAAGCCTATTATGTATTAAAAAACACATGCTCTGTTCAGATAAATAATACATCATTGAACCCAAGATATGGTTGAACCCCAGACATAAATCATCAATACATACAGTATGAGTGAACTACTTGACCAACCTAGGACTTGCCATTCCTTTCAGTTACTCTTGTAAACCAGGTGCCCTTTCCATACAGCACACATAGGTGTGCGCAGCCTATTGCATTAGGGTGTGCACCCCCAAAGCTCAAACACGTGTGTGTGTGTGTGTGTGTGTGTGTATGTATATATATATATATATATATATATATATATATATATATATTCTCTGGAGCAGTGCACATACCCAACCCGCCCACTCAAACTTTTTTGCAGTACCAAAAAAAAGCAAGGATGAGGCAGGGTCCATCTTGGGGATGTTACTGCAGTCCTCCCGAGACCTGAAGGTGCCTGAAACTGCTGGGGGAGGAGGTAGGGGGATGAAATAATGTGCATATAATTCAAGACAGTTGGCAACTATGGGTGATTAGGGTGTGCCCAGGCACACCTGGCACACCCTGTGCGCACGCCTATGACAGCACAGCTGAGCTCTGGACCTCCCTCCAAAAATGTAGCCCTGTCCAAGACCCCCCCCCCCCCCCCCCCAGCTTGAGACTGAAAATTGATGAAGCAGCAGCACTCTGATCAGTTCATTCTGTTATCTTTGTCTTCCTTTAGGGATGTTACCTGTAAGTGATAGATACCTGAGTGCTTCTCTCCCTCTCCCAGTCTGAGTGCTGCCTAGTGGCCAATTGTAGGAGGCTAATCTTAAATGAGTTTCAGTGCTTGGTTCTATGTAAAATATGTCCTTTTTAAAGGAATATATGGACAAATTGGTGTTCTTTATATATCTGCCTTTAGTTTCAGCTTTAAATAAAGAAATGAGCATGCTATCTACTCAGAGTGAATGCGCTTTCCATTTAGAAATCTGTCACTTATATTGTAACCGGAGGTATATTGGTGAAAAACCTCAACAGATGTTTGGGGATTAAGGGCTGAAAAACCCACCCAAGATCCCCTATCTTATAACAATCTGAATGCTAAACTCTCTGCAGAACAGCCGCTGCAAGATCGGAAAAGGATTTGTCTGAGAGATAAAGCCCTTTTTTCCATTGCTGACAGACAGGAAAATAATTCCCTTTAAAAAAAGGCATATTGTCACCCTAGTTTCTTCTAAACGGGAACAGTAAAATCAGAACGCTCAGCAGCCAGCAGCCACTAATCAATATTCAGTCTATATCTGCAACACCCCCCTTTTGCTACAAACTATTGCTTTTTAAAATATGCACTTTTTTTCCGCCTCCTCTCTCTTTCCCTTTGGTAGCAAGCTGCTAAAGAATGTTATTGTGTTCATTATGCTATAAGAAAATCCAGCAGAGGTTTACTTAATGCCCACAGGTCCTTAGGATGCTTAGCAGTTCTATTTATAACTATAGAAGGAGACCAATTTAGCCAGATTTAGCCCAATTAGGTTGCAAGATCGCTTGGCCACCATGGATAACCGAGATGCCTAGATTGCTAAGGAGTTGTGTGTGGAACACACAACAGTTACTTGGGCGCTGCACATGTGATCAGTTATGACATCTGCCATTTGATGGCTTGACAGTTTGATTGAGGACACAAGCGAATGTGACAGTTCATAATCCCAGCATTCCAGGAATATAACTGTTTTTTGAAACCGGTAAATTGATGGGTTTAGTTTCTCTGTGTTACATTTATGATTTACTGCTGTTCAAGTGCTCTGGGTTTCAGCAAAATGGCAGCCTCCAGCAAGAAGAAACAGGAGCAGTGCTGGCGTAATGTACCCCTACTCATTCCCCTAGGTAGGTGGGATCTAGGGTCCCCCTTTTAAAAGTGGGCTTCCAGATTCCGATAAGCTCCCTGCCCGCAGACCCCCACAATCTTTGGCCAGGGTTGTGGGGAAGAGACCCTTGTTCCCATTAATAAACCACCCCCCATGTTGAGGGCATGTGGCCTGGTATGATTTCAGGAGGGGGGGAGCCCTCTTCCCCCCTTCTTTTCTGGTCTGCCAGGCTGCATGCTTTAATAATGCTCTGGTATGGATTTTGGGGGAGGGGCCATGCCATTTTTTTTTACATTTTGGTGTGGGATTCCCCTCAAAGACCATACCAGATCTGAAAGGGCCTGGTATGGATTTGGGGGGGGGGCCCACACTGTTTTTTTTTCACATTTATTATATTACCGGCAATTAATTAGTTGACATTCAGCTGATGAGTCATCTGTTGTTAAGGACACAGTGGCTGCCTTCCTGGCCCCTGGTGGGTCACTGCCACTGGCTAAGAAAAGAAAACACTATAAGTTGGTGCTTAGCAGCGGTTAACAGCGTTTAGAAGAGTTGAGCGTTTTTTATTTTTTCTGCTCCTAGACGCTGAAGCTCAAAAAACGCTAATAGTCTAAAGTAGTGTGCATGGGCACTTAGGATAACCCTTTTTAGCTTCTAGGAGCAGGGAAAAAATGCTAATAACAGCTTAAAAAAAACCCTAGTGTGCTTAAAGCCTTAATCGGACTATAACTTTTTTTGCTAGATTACAACATATTTTCAGGATGCTGTCTTATGAGCTTACATTTGTTGCCTCCCACATGATGGATTTTACCTCTCCATATGTGGCAGAAGCGTACTCACCTCTTTCATACTCAGTACAGCTTCTAATGCTGATTAGGTCACTTATGTCACTTAGGTGACTTATGTGAACAGCTAAATTTCTTCTTTCCACTAATGAAAATCTGCACCCCCACGCCAAACTAAATCCCTTTATTGACAGATCTTGATTTTGATCCCTGCACAGTGATTTAGGCTGAATTATCTCCAATCCTTTGCTAGCTTGGTATGCTGCTTTGCTGGCTGTATGATTCTTACATTTGCAGGCTAGACTATTAAAGTATAAACCTTTTTAAAGTTTTGGATAGAATGCAGAATTGTTGGAATTGATGTCAGGTTGATATTTCTATCTGTATCCCCACTGTAGAGATTCAACCTATTAGTACTTTTAGCTGTTGTCACCAGGACAGATTGTGATGGGAAATCCTATATATTGCAGTTGTCACAGAAACAGGAATTGAGGGGAACTTTTCCAAAGGGGTTACCTGTTTTAGTGACAACTGTTTAAGTTAGAACCTCCGCTTATTTTTTAAGAGCTTTCACTTTCAGGTGCGTCTCCAGGATAGGAAGTGAAGATAAATCTCTCCAGTGGGACACAGGCAACAAAAAGCTTACTGGGATGTTAAAGCCCCTCTCTGGTTAAAACATTTACCCTTCCCTCCACCTCTCACCAATTTACAAGTTGTAAAAAAAATAAAATAAAGCAGAACTCCAGCTAAAAAAAAAGGCAAAAAAAATATTAGCCCGTTAAAAGATAAAATAAAAAAGAGCAGAGCTATTATTATCATCCTTCAGTGCTTCTTTTTCTCCAGAAAATGTCCTACCAGGATCATTCAACCCCCTTTCTCTGAATTTTGTGGTACTTACAGTCTAAATATCATGTATAATTTCCAGTTCCTTAAAAAAAAAAAAACACCACCCATGACAGAACCCATTCATTTGCTTCTTCCTCTGCCACAACTGCATGTGGATTTAATAAAAATCGAACCTGCACTAGAAAAATAACTGATTGACTGCTCCGGGAAACACAGACATGTTCCTTCTGTTTTTCACTTTCAATATTTTTATTGAATATCTATTTCACTATAATAAAGAGTGATAGAAGTAGTTACACAAGAAGAGGAGAAATGAACAAACCACTCTATTGTATACAGTTTCTGATCAAGCTGGCTTGTAGAAGAACAAAAAAAGGTAATATTTAGTAATTATACTGAGAATAGAAAGGCACCTACATAATATTAACCTTACAAAATTAGGAGAAAGTGTGAGCAGAGCAGAGACAAAGATAAATCCTCATTGTCGTAGCATCCCAAAAACACATGTACCAAATAACATTATTTTCCTTTATAGATGAGAGGACTGTGCCTGGAGGGACAGGGAACTCCACTCTCCAAATGAAAAAGGGGACTTTAAAATGTGCCAGACAATGACGAATTAAATAGAAAAAACTTCACATAATAAAAACATTGGTTTATTATGTATTTTTAAAACAAAATGCCATCTTGTTAAAATCAAATAATAGGAAAAGACAGTAAAGTCAAATAGACGACTGTATACAAGGCAAGCGTGTGAATTCTATGCGTTTCCTTGTATTTGCTTCTTCTGGATTCACGCTTGAAGATGGCCAACTGAAAATATATAAAATAAACTTGACAAAAAATACTAAGAAAAAGATAATAAACATACATAAATACATAACTTTATACTATAAGCCACAGAGGATCTGAAAGAAAAAAAAAAGGGGGGGGGGGGAGGGAAGGCAAGGAAGGAAAGGGGAGCCTATAGGGGGACATCAAAAAACATGGTACCACAAACACTGACCTACAATGCATGGGAAAAACAAGCACATTTACCTATTCCATGAATGTTAACAGCAAAGGAACTGATGATCCTGCAAAAACCTCTGAGATACCCAGGAAAGAAAAATACAGCCTCCAGAGCTCAGTAAGTGCCTCAAAGAACACAACGGTAAGGTTTCAGGCAAAGATATAGATCTAGACAGCAAATAATGGTGCTAGACTTAAAATGTATGGTATAATAACTAGCAACCACCCCCCCTTGCAGGTTTATAAGATGGGCAGATGAAAGAGCACCAAAAAACAAATAGGGTATGCATCTCACAAAAATAAAAAAAAAATACCACACACCTTTTACTTTTAGTTTACTTTCTGAAAAGTCATTCTGGCAGAGAGTCCTTCATTCCTCATATAATAAGGGGGGGCATGCCCAGCTATTATACAGTATATAGCTCAGAGGCGTGATCTAAGTAAACAATAATAGCCACTACCTAAACATGTCCAAAAGGCATCCATTACTAAGATACAATAAGATACAGGACCAAGGCTCCCGACATCAACAGGACACATCTTGCACTTACCAAATTAGATATCAACCGTCTTAGACCAAGTCTGCTTGACCGCCAAAGCCCAGTGTGCCTGAGCCTCTGTACATACACCCACTGATAAAGGTCAACATCTGGGGCACTCAACACATCCCGCACTGTCATTAGCCAACAGCCAAGTTGCCATCAATCCTATCTGGTGACAGCATTCCTGAAAGAAAAAAAAAACGTAAGACGTCACGGGCGCCATATTGGAACATTTGTGGTAGGGAAGCCGCGCTATATTGCTCCATCTGCAGCAACAGCCCGGTGGGCATTAGAAGATCGGGATGATTAGACTCAAGTGGTGCATGCGTTTTCAAGAAGTTGTGCAGGTCTAGATGTATGTGGTTTTTCAAAAGTATAACTCCAAACCTTTCTGCTCAGAAAGATGCTGCAGGTGGAGCAATATAGCGCGGCTTCCCTACCATAAATGTTCCAATATGGCGCCCACGGTTACGTTTTTTTCTTTTAGGAAAGATGTTGCCAGATAGGATTGATGGCAAATTGGCTGTTGGCTAATGACAGCGCTGGATGTGTTGAGTGCCCCAGGTGTTAACCTTTAGTAGTGGGTGTATATACAGAGACTCAGGCACACTGGGCTTTGTCGGTCAGGCAGACTTGGTCTAAGATGGATGATATCCAATTTCTTTATAGTCCAGCAATATCAAATCCTGATGAAATAGAGCCAGTGATGGCGAACCTTGGCACCCCAGATGTTTTGAAAACTGCATTTCCCATGATGCTCATGCACTCTGCAGTGTAGTTGAGCATCATGGGAAATATAGTTCCAAAACATCTGGGGCGCCAAGGTTCACCATCACCAAAATAGACCCTTCAGAATCTTCAAAGCATTGATTGGTTTTGCAATGTGACAAATAAACTTTATCTGGACAGTCCACAATCTACAAATGTAAGGACATTACTCTGTGGAAAAAGAAAACAGTACAAAATAGAAAGTTAGATGGGGATGACAATAAATGAGAGACGTGTAAAGGGTCACATATGCCATTACTTGTATTTAGATACATACAAATTTTATTTGAGTAATTGTGGTTGTGCATAAAATATTTGTGTGTAGGGATCTGCTTCCCTCTACTATCTGTATTTGTAAATGCCTAGGTTCCTGATATTTTACAGTATGTATGCACTTCCTGTCTCTGGACTTTTGGGTTGAAAACTCCAGAAGAAGGAAGTGGAGAGAAAGTCTTGAGAGCACATGTCCTGTCCATGAAAAAACTGCTGCTAAATCCAGGCCAGAAGGTTAGAAGTCCGGTTGCATGACAGATTAGAAACTACTAGGGACTAGATGCAGTTTAGATAAGCTTCCTCTGAGTTCCAATGGCACACCACGGTTTTGCGGGGGAAAACCTGTGTTCTGGGCTGGTTGGAGGATGTGCCCATCATCACTGATCTTGTCTTTAAAGGATGCTGCATAATGAACATCCTTAGGGACCTTGCAACTGAACTTTGCTGTAACATTTCTCAGGAGGTATCCTAATAATAACTATATACCAGTGAATATGTGCACAATTCTACCAGGACTTTTGTTGGGCCCTTTGCTAATTAATTTATAATTTTGCATTAGATGTATTTACTATTATTCATTTTTTTTCTTATAAAAAGCTTGTATTATTTCCATACTGGTTTGCATCTACAGTATCTCACAAAAGTGAGTACACCCCTCACATTTTTGTAAATATTTTATTGTATCTTTTTCATGTGACGACACTGAAGAAATTACACTTTGCTAAAATGTAAAGTAGTGAGTGTACAGCTTGTATAACAGTGTAAATCTGCTGTCCCCTCAAAATAACTCAACACACAGCCATTAATGTCTAAACTGCTGGCAACAAAAGTTATTTCACACTGAAGTGAAAATGTCCGAATTGGGCCCAATTAGTCATCCCTCATCCCCCGCCCACCCTGGTGTCATGTGACTCTTTAGTGTTACAAGGTCTCAGGTGTGAATGGGGAACAGGTGTGTTAAATTTGGTGTTATCGCTCTCACTCTCTCATACTGGTCACTGGAAGTTCAACATGGCACCTCATGGCAAAGAACTCTCTGAGGATCTAAAAAATAATAGTTGCTCTACATAAAGCTGGCCTAGGCTATAAGAAGATTGCCAAGACCCTAAAACTGAGCTGCAGCACGGTGGTCAAGACCATACAGCAGTTTAACAGGACAGGTACTTTGGGCCCAATTTGGATATTTTAACTTAGGGGTGTACTCTTTTTTGTTGGCAGAGGTTTAGACATTAATGGCTGTGTGTTGAGTTATTTTGAGGGGGACAGCAAATTTACACTGTTTTACAAACTGTACTCTCACTACTTTACATTGTAGCAAAGTGTCATTTCTTCAGTGTTGTCACATGAAATGATATAATAAAATATTTACAAAAAATGTGAGGGGTGTACTCACTTTTGTGAGATACTGTATATACGTACAGTTAGAGCTGCACGATTAATCGTTAAAAAAAGGAATCTCGATTCAACCTCCCTCACGATCTTAATCTGGCATTTCCACGATTCATGTGCAGTGCAGAGCTGTTCTCTGCTCATAACTGTCAACAAAAAAAAATGGCCACCAAGGTTTATCACAAAATTGCTCAGCGCTGAGAGATAAAATGAAACATTGTATTATTTCGTTCTTTTAGATCAAAGGAATGAACTTTGGTCTGTAAATGAAGGAAGTTTAACCTCTTAAAGACTAAGCCTTTTTCTGACACTTGTTGCTTACAAGTTAAAAACAGTATTTTTTTGCTAGAAAATTACTTAGAACCCACAAACATTATATATATATATATATATATATATATATATATATATATATATATATACAAACCTGATTCCAAAATAATTGAGGCACTGTACAAATTATGAGTAAGAAAGGAATGGTCTAATTTACAAATCTCAAACTTATATTTTATTCACAATATAATATAGATAACATATCAAATGTTGAAAGTGAGACATTTTGAAATGTCATGCCAAATATTGGCCCATTTTAGATTTCATGAGAGCTACACATTCCAAAAAAGTTGGAACAGGTAGCAATAAGAGGCTGGAAAAGTTAAATATACATATAAGGAACAGCTAGAGGACCAATTTGCAACTTATTAGGTCAATTGGCAACATGATTGGGTATAAAAAGAGTCTCTCAGAGTGGCAGTGTCTCTCAGAAGTCAAGATGGGCAGAGATTCACCAATTCCCCCAATGCTACAGCGAAAAATAGTGG
This sequence comes from Pelophylax lessonae, assembly GCF_965119305.1. Taxonomy (NCBI): domain Eukaryota; kingdom Metazoa; phylum Chordata; class Amphibia; order Anura; family Ranidae; genus Pelophylax; species Pelophylax lessonae. Next base: position 183,265,117 of record NC_138778.1, read on the forward strand.
AGCAATATCAGAAAGGAGTTTCTCATAGAAAAATGGCGAAGAGTTTGAAGTTATCATAATCCACAGTGCATAATATCATCCAAAGATTCAGAGAATCTGGAACAATCTCTGTGCGTAAGGGTCAAGGCCGGAAAACCATACTGGATGCCCGTGATCTTCGGGCCCTTAGAGGGTCCTGCATCACATACAGGAATGCTACTGTAATAAATATCACAACATGGGCTTAGGAATACTTCCAGAAAACATTGTCGGTGACCACAATCCACCGCGCCATTTGCCATTGCCGGCTAAATCTCTATAGGCCAAAAAAGAAGCCATATCTAAACATGATCCAAAAGCGCAGGCGTTTTCCCTGGGCCAAGGCTCATTTAAAATGGCCTATGGTAAAGTGGAAAACTGTTCTGTGGTCAGACGAATCAAAATTTGAAATTCTTTTTGGAAAACTGGGACGCCACGTCATCCGGACTAAAGAGGACAAGGATAACCCACGTTGTTATCAGCGCTCAGTTCAGAAGCCTGCATCTCTGATGGTATGGGGTTACATGAGTGCGTGTGGCATGGGCAGCTTACACATCTGGAAAGGCACCATCAATGCTGAAAGGTGTATCCAAGTTCGACATCCAGATGTCGTCTCTTTCAGGGAAGACCTTGCATTTTCCAACATGACAATGCCATACCACATACTGCATCTATTACAACATCATGGCTGCGTAGAAGAAGGATCCGGGTACTGAAATGGCCAGCCTGCAGTCCAGATCTTTCACCCATAGAAAACATTTGGCGCATCATAAAGAGGAAGATGCGACAAAGAAGACCTAAGACAGTTGAGCAACTAAAATTAGACAAGAATGGGACAACATTCCTATTCATAAACTTGAGCAACTTGTCTCCTCAGTCCCCAGACGTTTGCAGACTGTTATAAAAAGAAGAGGGGATGCAACACAGTGGTAAACATGGCCTTATCCCAACTTTTTTGAGATGTGTTGATGCCATGAAATTTAAAATCAACATATTTTCCCCTTAAAATTATGCATTTTCTCAGTTTAAACATTTGATATGTCATCTATGTTGTATTCTGAATAAAATATTGAAATTTGAAACTTCCACATCATTGCATTCTGTTTTTATTCACAATTTGTACAGTGTCCCAACTTTTTTGGAATCGGGTTTGTGTATGTTCTCATTTTATCCAGAATCGTGCAGCTCTACTTAATGTTATATGCTGGTTGCAATAGTTCTTCATCTCCCAAATACATTTGATTAGATTACTGGTAATTTCCCAGTAGGAGAATGGTCTCTATTCACAGAGGCCTTGTGCTCGGGGGAGGCAGCATAATTAAAAAACCCACTCTTCCACTTAGGGAAGGTTCTGATTTTCTTATTTACCTACAGGTTTAGCACAATATCCTGTTTTTTATCCATGGTTTTTGTAGGTGTCAATTTTTATTAATCCTAAAGTGATCAAGGCAACTTTCTTCTGTTTCTTCTGTGGTGTCCAGGATGACGTCTGACACACTTCCCTAACTAGTAGCTGCCAAGAATGCAGAAACCATTTATTTATGAACTGCTTTGTAAATCTTGCAGAAATAAAAAAAATGTTCACCACATCTTTGCAATGCATGCACATTTCCCATGCCTTCCCCTTCAAGTACATAGAAAAACCTGTTGATCTGCCACAAATCTGTTTTAAAGTCATTTTAATTCTACACCTTTTTCAAATATTAAACATGTTATACATATAGTTTTGCACAGAGCAGTCCCGAATCTCCTTTTCTGGGGTCCCCCCCCCCCACCACTCCTGGCTCCTCGCCTCTTCAAATTACCCCCCTAGCAAGCCACTTTTCTCAATACAAATCTCTCTAAATCCCCACTCTTAGCACTCCACCCCCAAATTTCCCCTCCTAGAACAATACTTACTCTTTGTCGCCCCCCTTAATTTCTATACAAATCTCCTTGCCCCCATCAACTTGTGGCTCCCTCCCACCTCACATAATAATACAGTGCCCAGGGCAGTCATTCCTCCTGTCCACCGCTTGTCTCGGCCCTGCCTACATGTTACTGACATCACAAGCACTGTTGGATGGACGGAAGAGGTGACAAGCCCATGCAGTTGAGCCTTTGTCCACATTCCTTATTTCTTTATACTTGAGGCCCAAAGTGTCTTGGTGATGACCTAAGTTTCTACTGAATTGAGAGACTGGGTGCTGATTTAGGCTTCAAAATAAAAAGTTTATTTAGTTAGAAATGTATATTTTAGAAGAGTTATATAATACACCCAAACCAATGATTACTGGCCTTCTGTTGACCCTAAATGACAGACAACTCAGTAATAGCTGCTTCATGTAGATGACAATGAGGATTTATTGTGCTGTAGAAGTAAAGATGTGTTAGTTCAGGGGATGGATTTTGTTTAGTCTGCATTATTTTGCAGCCTATTATTGTCAGATAGGATTTTCAAAACTGTGTGGCAAGTGTCTTATCATGCCTCTAGCAGAGAATATATATATATATTTTTTTTTTTCAGAGAAGCCTGACTCCAACTAACAGCTTTTTAATCCAAATGTTTGTGCATGCTGAGGAGAGCAGGGTCCCCACACACCAGCTGAGGTCCTATGGAGCATGGGCTCGTTAATGTTTCATGAGTGTCCCTAATTAAGGAGTTCAGTGCAGTCATAACTCGGGTCGCTGCTGACCCAGTGAAATATAGGTCAGGTGTGGAGTGTGCAGCTGCTGAATTGTAGGCACATCCTGCTAGGAGAACGCGGGAAGAAAAAACTTTATAGCGTTTTACCGGCAACACCAAAAATAAGTGAATATCATTATGAGCTGTGACATTTCTGCATATACTGTAATGTACTACATTTCACTAGTGTGGTTCAGCTCAGTGCATAGTAAAACTTTAATAAGGTTTTCCAATTATATGTTTCTTTAGAAAACAGGCACCCGCAACCTCTACATAAGTAACACCACCACCCAGCAATGTAGTCTTTTCTTAGTATATATTAAACAGAAAAAGGGGACAGCGCTCAAAGTTAATAACCAGTAATCCAAATTCTGTGAATATATGGATATCAAATAAATATCACATTCAAAGTGACAGTGCATACATTCTGTATATAATAAATAAAGTAACTTGTAGAAAAAATAACAGTCCTTATGTGCAAAAAATGCAAGTGCAGTATATGCAGCAAAAACAGTTTGGTGCCTTTAAAGTGCTCAGTGTCCTAAAAGGAGTGCTTTTTTATGCCGAGATAGAAAGGAGGAAAGGGAAATCCACCACCAGATGTTCTACACACTTACCAGATGGCCCCTTGGGGTTTAGCATTGGTAAGTGGTGCGCTGTGTGCAGGATCCCAGTATGGATGGAATACCGGCCCCAGCTTGTGTATGGATCTGTCCACTTGAAAAGATTTGGTATGGTAAATCTTCCTCCAATGCCTCTCCTCAGACCTCACTCAGACCGATCATATAAAGAAAAAGGACTTCATGGTATAGTACATAATAGTAGTTTAATTAGAGAAAATGGAGCCACTTACATCAGGTAGTACAAGGAATAGCATTCACAGCATCGCGCGCCGGTTTGCGTTCCGGCTGCGTTCCAAGGAACCGGAAGTGACGTGGGTGTAATGCGTGGACCCGACCGGTTTCATCAGCCAACGTGTGACGTCATCTGGGATGTAAGTGGCTCCATATATTCACAGAATTTGGATTGCTGGTTATTAACTTTGAGCGCTGTCCCCTTTTTCTGTTTAATATTCACTAAACACATGTTGTTTTTGGACTAGCAGCTTAAAAATAAGTATCATTTTAATTTATTTATAATATTTAAATATTTGCACTGATTTCCTAGACGCGGTCACGTGACCTCCTCTTGAGTCACTTGCTTTTCTTAGTGTTGGACACCATTACCCCTGCTTTTGCCCATGGTGAAATGGAAGGACAAGGCTGGCTAGCGATGACCTGCTTTTAGATCAGCCTTTCTCAAATAGGGTTCCTTCACAGGTTGCTAGGGGTCCTGTAAGAAACTCCTGCCTCTCAGATAAATAACCACTGACAATAACGATCTTTTTTGGCTATCTGTAAGGGGGAATTGTTTGCTACAACATTGGCACATGCCCTTGCACATCCAGCCTTGGCAATGGCACCAAGTCACCAAGTGGTCTATTTGAGGCTCAGATGTGTGCTGATTGCTGAATGTTCTTCAGCTCCCTGTGATTCTTGTTGCCATGATTCCTGGTTACCCTGCTGCCTGACTCAGTGGCGGCTGGTGCTCAAAATGTTTGGGGGGGGGGGCGCAAAAAGAAAAATGTAAAAAGAAAAATGTAATAGGTATTGCTTCGCGGCAAAAAACGCGGTAAAAAAATTGCATGACTTTGAGGTCATGGTACAGGCATGGCACAGGTGATGGTATAGGAATGGCACATGTGATGATATAGGCATGGCACAGGTGATGGCATAGGCATGGCACAGGTGATGGCATAGGCATGGCACAGGTGATGGCACAGGTGATGGCATAGGCATGGCACAGGTGATGGCATAGGCATAGCACAGGTGATGGCATTGCGAGTCAGCGATGTCCTGGATGATGATTGGTCCAGGCTGGAGACTGGACCAATCACAGCCAGGATATCACGAAGGTGGGGGTGGCTTAGCGCTTTTTCCTGTGCCCAGGTTACGTCCCCAGAAGGCAGCCAATCGGCGCCTCTTCTGGGTCGTAAACCCCCCCCCCATAGCCACCAGGCCGAGCGCACAGGCCTGCGAACACGATTTTTTTTTTTCAAAACTTTATTTGTTCTTTTTGTCATTTTTTTTTCTATTTTTTTTTTCTTTTTTTTTTTTAGGGGGGGCGGCGCTCTGGCGCCCCCTATGCATGGTCGCCACTGGCCTGACTACCTGTTACTGATTCTGCTTTATCCTGGATATCCTCTGACTTCCTCCTGATTGTGACCCCAGCATGCTGCTTGACCTTGCTCCTATTTAATCTCCTGTGTTTGACTTGGCTTGTCTCAAGACTCCACTTCTGCTGCTACTGTTTACCCTTAAAGCAGGGGCGTAACTACAGGGGTTGCAGGGGTTGCAATCGCTACCGGGCCCCATGCTCCAGGGGGCCCGGTAGCAAACCAGTGGGTGAACTTCCAGGATTGCAAAGGTCACACTTGCGACCGGACCCTGGCATTGCACCACTGTGGGGAGGCCCCAAGATTGCAGAAAGGGGGCCCACTGCAGAACTTGTGAAAGAATCCTGCTGCGGGACCGTAATAAAAGGCCATGCAACGAGTGTAAAGAGCCCCAGGATTAGTGGGAAGAGCCCTGGGCTTGAAGGTAAGGGCCCCGGCCAGGGGTCTGGGGGGCCCTTCATGGTTTCTTGCATCAGGGCCCCGAAGGTTCTAGTTACGCCTCTGCCTTAAAGTGGGGGAAATATTTATTTGATCCCCTGCAGATTTTGTAAGATTGCCCACTTACAAAGAAATTAATGGTCTATAATTTTTTTTCATCATAGGTGTATTTTAAATGAAAGAGACAGAATATCAACCAAAAATCCAGAAAAAACACGATACAAATATTATACATTGAGTTGCAGTTCAGTGAGTAAAAAAAGTATTTAACCCCCAAGCAAAACTTGACTTAGTACTTGAAGAAAATCTTGTTGGTAAGCACAGAGGTAAGACATTTCTTGTAGTTGGTGACCAGGTTTACACACATCTCAGGAGGGATTTTGGTCAATTCTTCTTAACAGATCTTCTCTAAATGCTTAAGGTTTCCTGGCTGTCGCTTTGTATGTTTTGGGTCATTGTCATGCTGAAAGACCCATCAACGACCCATCTTCAGTATCCTGGCTGAGGGAAGAAGGTTCTCATCCAATATTTTACAATACATGGCCTCGTCTATTGGCCCCTCAATGCAGCAAAGTCGGTCTGCACCTTTAGCAGAGAAACAGTTCCAAAGCATAATGTTTCCACCTACGTGATTGACTGTAGGGATGGCCACCAAAAAATACCAGTAGCAGCTTGTCACTTTAATTTATTTAACCACTTAAGGACTGCCCCATGTAAATATACTGCGGCAGGGTGGCGCACGTACCTGTATGTGATTTTGTAAAAGGGCTCTAGGGGGCACGCACGCTGCCGGAGCCACGCTCCCGTTGTGATTGGAAGCCAATCATCGGGTCTGGCCGCCGCAATGACTTCCGGCCACCCGCGATTGTTCAGGAGAATGACAGAACGGCAGCCTACCTATGTAAACAAGGCAGACCGCCGTTCTGTCAGACAGGAAGAGAGAGATCTTGATCTTGTGCTCCTACTAACAAGGAACACAGATCTCTCTGTTTCTGCAGTCAGTCCATTCCCCCATACAGTTAGAAAGCACTCCCTAGGAGCACACTTAACCCCTTGATCACCCCTGATGTTAACCCCTTTCCCTGCCAGTGTCTTTTATACAGTAATAGTGCTCATTTTTAGCACTGATCACTGTATTGGTGTCACTGGTCCCCAAAAAGTGTTTAGTGTCAGATTTGTCTGCTGCAATGTCGCAGTCCCGCTAAAAAATCGCTGATCGCCGCCATTACTAATAAAAACAATAAAAAAATAAATAGTCCATAAATCTATCCCATACTTTGCAAATGCTATAACTTTTGCGCAAAACAATCAATATACGCTTTTTGGGATGTGTTTTACCAAAAATATGTAGCAGAATACAAATTGGCCAAAACTGATGAATAAATTAGATTTTTAAAATTTTTTTTGAATGCGTTTTATAGCAGAAAGTAAAAAATATATATATATTTTTTTTCAAAATTGTCAGTTTTTTTTTATAGCGCAAAAAATAAAAACCGCAGAGGTGATCAAGTACAATTGAAAGAAAGCACTATTTGTGGGAAAAAAAAGGGCATACATTTTATTTGGCTACAACATCGCACAACTGCGCAATTGTCAGTTAAAACAACATTGTGCAGTATCGCAAAAAATAGCCTGGTCATTAAGGGGGTAAAACCTTCCAGAGCTAAAGTGGTTAAAATGCAAATGTAATTTGTTAGGTTTTGTTTTTAGCAGTGAAAGACTGACTGCTTCTGGCTAGTGTTGAGCGAACACGGACTGTATTATTCGTGTTCGTACCGAATAATTGGATTTTTGTTACCCGAACACGGACCCGAAAACTTTACTGTATGTTCGGGTAAAAATCCGTGTTCGGTCATTTTATTTCCGGGTTTGTATGTATTGGCGCGCTTTTAATGGCGGGCTTTCAACAGCCAATCAACAAGCGTTTAAATGATGTGCCTTAAGCCATCCCAGCCATGCCTACAAATGTATTAGTAGCTGTGATTGGCCATCTGAAGCATGTGACCAAGTCTTTATAATTTCGAGACGGAGCGCCGCTGCGTCATTCTGCTGTAGATTAGGGAGAGAGCGCACATCATACGTGCTGGCTGCTGATTAGGGACAGACAGGCAAAAATCATATTGTGTCCGAAAAGAATTGAGGGACAGGTCGGAGTGCTGCAGGCAGGGCGAGATATTAGGGCATTTTAGGGAGAGGCTGGAGATATTTAGGGTCAGTGTTCTACAATCGATTTTGCTGTGTGGGGGGGGGGGGTTTGCAGTGCCGGCAGTGACCAATCTTATCGATCCTTTTAGGGAGAGGCTGGAGATAGGCAGGGTCAGTGTTCTACAATCGATCTTGCTGTGTGGGGGGGGGTTTGCAGTGTCGGCAGTGACCGATCTTATCGATCCTTTTAGGGAGAATCTGGAGATAGGCAGGGGTCAGTGGTCCACATCGATTTTGCTGTGTGTGGGGTGGTGTGAACACAATCTTTTTGCCCGCTGAGGAGGAGGGAGAAAAAAGTCCTTTTTATCAGTCAGTTGTGTGCAGCGTTTTTCCTTCAGTGCTGCTGTGCTGACTGTGATAATACACTGCTGTGTTCACATGTGCTATTATTGAGTGATTTCAAAAGTTATACACTTTTTTTCTATTCCACTATTCCATATACACCCTTGGGTTAAAAAAAATTAAATTGTGGCATAGTCTGTACTAATCTAGTTAAAAATTACAAACTTAAAAGGGGAATTTTATTTTTTTTTCCCTCCATAGCCTTCAGCAGAGCTGACTGATATAAGACACTGCTGTTCACATGTGCTATTGATAAATCACCAATTTTATATCATATTTTCTATTCCGCTATTCAATCTACACCTTTGGGTAAAAACAATTAAATTGCGGGATAGTCTGTATCGGTACGTGTGAGATACACCTTTCCAATTTTTGGGGCGCATCTCATACTGCCGAGGATTTGAGGGTGCTTCAGTGTGCCTCCTGCCTGTTCCGAACTCCTCCTACTCCTCATCCTGCCTTTGGGAGTACAAAAAATAGTAATTTGGGTCTAGTCTGGGTCTCTACGTGTGAGATACATACACCTTTTGATATCATATTTTCTATTCCGCTATTCAATCTACACCTTTGGGTAAAAACAATTAAATTGCGGGATAGTCTGTGTCGGTACGTGTGAGATACACCTTTCCAATTTTTGGGGCGCATCGCATACTGCCGAGGATTTGAGGGTGCTTCAGTGTGCCTCCTGCCTGTTCCGAACTCCTCCTGCTCCTCATCCTGCCTTTGGGGGTACAAAAAATAGTAATTTGGGCCTAGTATGTGTCTCTACGTGTGAGATACATACACCTTTTGATATCATATTTTCTATTCCGCTATTCAATCTACACCTTTGGGTAAAAACAATTAAATTGTGGGTTAGTCTGTGTCGGTACGTGTGAGATACACCTTTCCAATTTTTGGGGCGCATCTCATACCGCCGAGGATTTGAGGGTGCTTCAGTGTGCCTCCTGCCTGTTCCGAACTCCTCCTACTCCTCATCCTGCCTTTGGGGGTAAAAAAAATAGTAATTTGGGCCTAGTCTGGGTCTCTACATGTGAGATACATACACCTTTTGATATCATATTTTCTATTCCGCTATTCAATCTACACCTTTGGGTAAAAACAATTAAATTGCGGGATAGTCTGTGTCGGTACGTGTGAGATACACCTTTCCAATTTTTGGGGCGCATCTCATACCGCCGAGGATTTGAGGGTGCTTCAGTGTGCCTCCTGCCTGTTTCGAACTCCTCCTACTCCTCATCCTGCCTTTGGGGGTACAAAAAATAGTAATTTGGGCCTAGTCTGGGTCTCTACGTGTGAGATACATACACCTTTTGATATCATATTTTCTATTCCGCTATTCAATCTACACCTTTGGGTAAAAACAATTAAATTGCGGGATAGTCTGTGTCGGTACGTGTGAGATACACCTTTCCAATTTTTGGGGCGCATCTCATACTGCCGAGGATTTGAGGGTGCTTCAGTGTGCCTCCTGCCTGTTCCGAACTCCTCCTACTCCTCATCCTGCCTTTGAGGGGTACAAAAAATAGTAATTTGGGCCTAGTCTGGGTCTTTACGTGTGAGATACATACACCTTTTGATATCATATTTTCTATTCCGCTATTCAATCTACACCTTTGGGTACCTTGTGATGCTATTTGGCCTGTGCAATGCCCCTGCCACATTCCAGCATTTTGTGAATTATATCTTTATGGAATATCTGGACCTCTTTTTGATTGTTTACCTAAATGACATTCAGATTTTTTTCACTCTACTTGGAGATACACTATTCCCATGTGAGAAAAGTTCTAACTATCCTGAGAGAACTGGGCCTCTATGCAAGGCGGAAAAAATGCAAATTCAAAAGACAGTCCATTCACTTCTGGGGGTTGGTAATTTCCACAGAGGGACCCCCCAAAAAGTCTCAGCCATATTTGAGTGGCCAGCTCCTGACAAGAAGGGAGTCCAAAGATTTATAGGATTTGCAAATTTTTACTGTAGATTTATAAAGGGATTTTCTGCCATTATTGCTCTTATTAAACAACTCATTTACCAACATACAGGTTTTCGGTGGTCCCCTGAAGCCCAGTAAGAGGACACTCATCATATCAGTTCCAGTTTTACAGCATTCTGATCTTGCCTTGCCTTACGTGCTTGAGGTTGATGCTTTGTAAACAGCAACAGGGGCCATATTGTCACAACAACAGGGCCCAAAATGCCTTATTGCTGCTTGTGGCCTTCTTTTCTTGAAAGCTGAGCCAATCTGAAAATAATTATGATGTAGGTGATCAAGAGCTACTGGCAATTAAAGCAGCTCTCAAAGAATAGAGGTACTTATTGGAAGGAACTGCATATCCTGTCTTAGTTTTTACTGATCATATAAACCTTTAAACCTCAGAACGCAGAACTACGAAGCGCCTAGGACTTCGTTAGGCCAAATGGACCTTGTTCTTTTCGAGATTCTCTTTCCATATTACTTAGTTCCCAGGGTCTAAGAATAGGAAGGCAGATGTGTTATCCTGAATTTTTGCGGATAACCCCTTAATCATTTTCTGCTATCCTGCCTTTCCAGATTTTCTTGTTGATACAACCTGATTTGGTGACTTCTATTCAACAAGTCTCTGCTCATTGTCCAGAACCTGAGAACACTGCAAGAGAAAGGATTTAATATGATGGTGCAATAACAAAATATTTGTTCCTCAGGAAGTTCGACCGTTTGTGTCTAAGATCTTTTATGATCATCTATTGGCAGACCATTTTGGAACCCATAAGACGATTGAACTGATTTTGCACTCCTTTTGATGGTCAAACCTTAGCCAGAACTGTAGAGACTATGAAAGTTCCTGCATGAACTGCCTGTACAACAAGAATAGCTGATCTAAGACATGGGGCCTGCTTGGACATTTATGAATCCCAAAATGTCCTTGGGAAATGGTCTCTATGGATGTTATTGTGCAACTTCCCTTCTCTGATAGGTATACCACAATTCTTGGGATCGTGGTCCTGTTAACCAAAATGTCTAATTTCATACTTCTGATCGGCACTCCGTCAGCTGTAGACACATTCAGCATATTATTTCAAGAAGTGGTAAGGCTACATGGGATTTCTAGCAATAGTGTATCTGACTGGGGGGATGCAATTCTCCTCTAGATTCTGGAAAACTCTCTGTAAGGCCCTCAAGATCAATGTCTGCTTATCAACCACATACCACCCTCAGAGCAATGGTTAAACAGAGTGAACCAACCAAATTCTAGAACAATACCTCTTATGATTCTCATCCTTCTCGCAGGATGACTGGACCTCGTTTCGACCACTGGCAGAGTTTGCTTATATTACCAAGGCCGCTCTTCCACAAACCAAGCTGCATTATGGACTAGTTATGGGTTCCACCCTAACTGTCTGTCAAACATTATTCCGGAAAAAAACTTGCAGTTCAAGACAAGTTGACCTCTCTCCAGTTTCTGCCCTCTTCCTGGGAAGGAATGAAGCGCCACCTCCGTCGGAAGCAGTAGGAGATGAAATTAAATTTGAAGTTGAATCAATCCTGAACTGCAGGAAGCAGGGAGGTCAAATTCAATAGCTTAATAAATTGAAAGGTAACACCCCTAAAGAGAATTCCTGTGAGCTATGGGGAAAATATTCATGTTCCAAAGTTACTCCAGGACTTTGCCAACAGGTTTCCAGAAAAGATGGCCAGAATAGGCATTCAGAGGCTGCCCACTGTCTTGGAACCAGTGCTCATGCAGCCAATGCTCATGCACCTGTGTCAGGTCACAGACGGATTCTGACCAGTAACCAGCAAGCACTGATATGTCTGCTCATTCGCGTGCACTGGCGTACACTGGCATGCACATCGGTGCGGATTGGCACACGTCTAGCCCTGAAATTACGACAATCTGCCTATTTAAAGGAGGCTCTGATGTGTGCTGACATCATTCCCTGACATCCCCGCGCGAGTGACCGGCGCCTCTGAGGTCCTCCGGTCACTCGCGATCTCCCGCTGGAGAGGGAGAAAGGCTAATGTAAACAAAGCCGCCTGTCATTCTCCCTGGTGTAACTGCAGAGATCATACGATCCTGCTATGTAGGATCGTATGTCTCTGTGGTTACATCACAAGCCATGCCCCCCCACAGTTAGAATCACGCCCCTAGGGATACATTTAACCCACTGATCACCAATAAAGTTAACCCCTTCCCTGCCAGTGTCATTTTTACAGTAACAGTGTATGTTTATAGCACTGATTACTGTAGTAATGTCACTGGTACCCCCAAAAGTGTCAAAAATGTCAGTCAAGGGTCCGATCTGTCTGCCGCAATGTCGCAGTCCCGTAAAAAAAAATCGCAGATCGCCGCCATTACTAGTAAAAAAAAAAAAAAACAATAAAAATGACATAAATCTTTCCCGTAATTAGTAGACGCAATAACTTTTGCACAAACCAATCAAAATACGCTTATTGTGATTTTTTTTAACCAAACATAGGTAGCAGAAAACAAATTGGCCTAAAATTCTAAAAAATTTAGATTTTTACATTTTTTTTGGAGAATTTCATATAAAAAATGTGAAAAATATTGTTATTTTTTCAAAATTGTCGCTATTTTTTTGTTTATAGCGCAAAAAGTAAAAATCGCATAGGTGATCAAATACTACCAAAAGAAAGCTCTGTTTGTGGGAAAAAAAGGACGTCAATATCATTTGGGTACAGTGCTGCACGACCGCGCAATTGTCTGTTAAATTCACGCAGTGCCGAATCGCAAAATAGGCACTGGTCTTTGAGCAGCCAAATCCTCCAGGGCTTAAGTGGTTAAGAGGCTGCCAGCTGAAACATCAAAAGAAGTTAAGAGGCACATAGGCTCCCAAGCCAATACAACCTGTGTTAGTCTATGCATTATACCAATTCTCTATTCTAGTGCATTAAACATACTACATTGGCCTATCCCAAATTTATTGCAGCTGCCAGAAAGTTTAGGTCACAGAAAAGTGGACCCATGAAGACTGCTCATGAGGAACTTGCTTTACTTATAATAAGGATCCACTTTTTATTTTATTATAGAAGTCAGATAGCCTGCAGCTGCAATATTCTAGTGGCAATGCATGACCTCTTCACATTCAGACAGTCATGAATTGTGAATGCAGAATGGGAATGGGCGACCAAGGAACAGTGAAGTGGAAAATCCTGAATTAAGGCCTGAGCTGGAGCTCGCCTTAGAATGATATTTTGGACATCCAATGTTTTTGCTCCATTTCCAGGGGTCTGCAGTTAAACACAAGGGTTATTCTCAACCTTTATATGTGCAATGTTGATGTGCCACGATTCCTGTAGTGCAACCCAGATTTACTTTTTAAGCTGACTGAAGCGATGTCATAACTCTAGGGCGATGACAATGTCATCTGAGTACCACGGACTGTGAAAAAAATACTACAAATTTCCTTTAAATCTAAAGGTTTACCAGATTTCTTGCTCTATATTTGCTAGTCGTCCTCAGTAGCTTGGACTGATAATCATTTTTTTGCAGTTTTTCAGAATACAGAGGATGCCTGGTTGGGTGGTATAGGTACATATACTACGCAAGGTAGGTTACTCCAGCATTTTACGCATACAGATTGAAGTCCATTAGATTGATCTGCAAAAACTGGGCTAAAGTGGAGTTGTTTATTAGAGAAACCCACATTTGAAATAAATCAAGGAAAGTAATTTGCTGCTTTGGGTAACAGCTTGATTTGGCCCCAGTTGTTGAATATTTGCTCCTTGTAACTGGAATGGCCTTTGTACATGAACTTTTGTTTGCATTAGAACTGTTGTTTTCTATTATACAGTTAATTAGGAATGCAAAAGAAGCTTGATGTAGTTTGGAAGGAAGTCAACTGCAGGTCAGAAGGAAGTCAACTGCAGGTCATATGCACCTGTAAAAGAACGCAGATGGAGCTCACTCTGATGTCAAATGCATGCTAAATGTATCTGAAAACAACCTGTATCAACACAAGCCTACCTCTGATGCTTACAGCCACAGCTCCATGTAACCACTCTGCTCAACTTACCTAAAACAGCATTTCTCATGCCATCTTTCCTCCGTACCCCATTCTGTTGTACGTAGCTTTGACATCTCATTAATCTGGAATCCACATTTCTAATAATTTGCTGATGATTTCTATGACAATAACAAGCAAGAACAGGGGTTTCCGTGGCAACCAAGTTTTCTTTCAGAATGAGGTGCTGAGAAGAGGTGGGTCACCTCTCCGCTGAGTCTTGATGCTTTCGCTGATCACAGATTTCCTCTTATTTTTACTTGAGAGAACCTTTCAGCTGCCGTGTAGATGAAGCCATGTGAGAGTTGAATGCATGCACTGGTACTGGCTTCTATTGTAGAGGATTGATAACAAACAATTAATTGAAAACATCGCAAAAAGTATTTTGTTAGCTTTAATTGCATTTTTTTGTAATTAGGAATAGTCCAGACGAGCTTGAAAATGTTTTAGGACAACTAGCAATTGGTATTCCCAAATCTCATTAAAGCATTAGCTACTCTTTATCTTTCATCATCATCATTCATCATTAGTGTCCTCTGATGGTACATAAATCTGTCCAGGGAGGACTACGGAGACTGTATTTTTTTACCTCTTTCTGAAAATGCAAGTTGCTTGACTGTCTTTAATGCTTTCTCAGTCAATTACCTAGAAGAAGTATGTGCTAATAAAGACAGATCAAAGTCAGAACTCCTTATATGTATTCTTTCTCAGCCTAAAAGAACTCTGGCATCAAAATGACAGCCAGGCAGCTAAAATTTTAGACAGATAAGTCAGCAGTGGTGAACTTGTATCTCTCTCTCCTAGTATCATAAGTGTGCGCAGCCTATTGCATTAGGGTGTGGACCCCTAAGCTCAAACACACATGTGTGTGTATATACAGTATATATTCTATATTACCAAAAGTATTGGGGCGCCTGCCTTTACACGCTCATGAACTTTACTGACATCCAAGTCTCAGTCCGTAGGGTTTAATATTGAGTTGGCCCACCCTTTGCAGCTATAACAGCTTCAACTCTTCTGGGAAGGCTTTCCACAAGGTTTAGGAGTGTGTCTATGGGAATGTTTGACCATTCTTCCAGAAGCGCATTTGTGAGGTCAGGCGCTGATGTGGACTAGAGGGCCTGGCTTGCAGTCTCTGCTCTAATTCATCCTAAAAGTGTTCTATTGGGTTGAGGTCAGGCCAGTCAAGTTTCTCCACCCCAAACTCAGTTATCCATATCTTTATGGACCTTGCTTTCTGCTCCCCACACACAACGACAGCCTCACCCTACATTTCACTATCAATATAATACCCTTTCATATAATTATAAATATATACAGTGTGTATATATATATATATATATATATATATATATATATATATATATCTTTATATGAAGATAGAAAATTACGCGCTTATGGACAAGGAATTGGCTGCAGCCAACCTCAAAATATAGTCCAAAAGGACTATATCAGTAAATATAGGGTAAGGTGAGGTAGGTGGCGCTGCCTATAGGTGATGAATAAATATGGAATAAATATGGGAAGGAATGTGTCTTCACACTGAACTATGTATAATTAAAATACTAAAGTTCTAGTGTGCATATTCAAATATCAAATAACAGTACCAAAAATATATATGCAATGGAAACCAATTTGGGTGATAAGAAAGGAGAAATGTGAATAAATATAAAGTGCAAAAGTTAAAGTGATTCACTGGTTTATAGGAAGAAAACCAGGATTAAATAAAGCTAAGTAAGCCAAAAAATATAAAAAATCAATAGATAAATAAATTAATTAAAATGTATATATTAAATATTATAAATATATATAGACAGTGCTACAGTGAATATATACACATATAAGGTGCCAAGGTGAAATGACTTAAAGTGGTCACTGGATAATATCAATATATAAAAATCAAATGTAGAAAATTCTTATTAATTAATTGTCGGTGATATAGTGAAACTGATATGAAATAAATAGTGATACAATAAATAAATGGTCAAAAGTCCATAAAGTGCTGGAAATTTAGAAACTGTGCTTCAACAATTCTGATGGGTGATATTTGGGGTGGTCCGAGTGCTAGGTGCCAGGTGAAGGAACGGTGCACCCCTCCAATATATCCCGCACTCACCAGAATTAGGGACCCCTACAGGGGTAATAAGCCTTAGGGTATTAATAAGTATCCTCTGTCAGGCAGTTCCTGTACACTGGACTCTTGGAGAAAGGGATCCCTGGATCATCTCATTCACATAGGCAATATAAACTAAATATGATTGGTACAGCCTCATATCCCCATTCATCATATGGTAGGTATATGTCCAAGGTGATATGTAAGAAGAAGGCCTCATATAGTGATGTACTGTTTGAAATACTATTCTTTATTAAAATAAATCAATGTACTCACATTAAAAAGGACTGGTAAACAGGCATTCAGAGCAGTAGGGGCCGCGAAACCCTTGTTTTTTTTGTACTGTTATTTGATATTTGAATATGCACACTAGCACTTTAGTATTTTAATTATACATAGTTCAGTGCGAAGACACATTCCTTCCCATATTTATTCCATATTTATTCATCACCTATAGGCAGCGCCACCTACCTCACCTTACCCTATATATATATATATATATATATATATATATATATATATATATATATATATATATTTATTTAAATTATATTGTCTACTACATACAGTCAGGTCCATAAATTCATTTGAAATAAAACAAACATGATGTGCTTTAACTGCAGGCTTTCAGCTTTAATTTGAGGGTATTTACATCCAAATCAGGCAAAAGGTGTAGGAATTACAATAGTTTTTATATGTGCCTCCCACTTTTTAAGGGACCAAAAGTAATGGGACAATTGGCTGCTCAGCTGTTCTATGGCCAGGTGTGTGTTATTCCCTCATTATCCCATTTACAAGGAGCAGATAAAAGGTCCAGAGATCATTTTAAGTGTGCTATTTGCATTTGGAATCTGTTGCTGTCAACTCTCAATATGAGATCCAAAGAGCTGTCACTGTCAGTGAAGCAAGCCATCATTAGGCTGAAAAAACAAAACAAACCCATCAGAGAGATAGCAAAAACATTAGGTGTGGCCAAATCAACTGTTTGGAACATCCTTAAAAAGAAAGAATGCACCGAGGAGCTCAGCGACACCAAAAGACCTGGAAGACCACGGAAAACAATTGTGGTGGATGACCGAAGAATTCTTTCCCTAGTGAAGAAAACCCTTCACAACAGTTGGCCAGATCAAGAACACTCTCCAGGAGGTAGGTGTATGTGTGTCAAAGTCAACAATCAAGAGAAGACTTCACCAGAGTGAATACAGAGGGTTCACCACAAGATGTAAACCATTGGTGAGCCTCAAAAAGAGGAAGGCCAGATTAGAGTTTGCCAAACAACATCTAAAAAAGCCTTCACAGTTCTGGAACAACATCCTATGGACAGATGAGACCAAGATCAACTTGTACCAGAGTGATGGGAAGAGAAGAGTATGGAGAAGGAAAGGAACTGCTCATGATCCAAAGCATACCACCTCATCAGTGAAGCATGGTGGTGGTAGTGTCATGACGTGGGCATGTATGGCTGCCAATGGAACTGGTTCTCTTGTATTTATTGATGATGTGACTGCTGACAAAAGCAGCAGAATGAATTCTGAAGTGTTTCGGGCAATATTACAGTATCTGCTCATATTTAGCCAAATGCTTCAGAACTCATTGGACGGCGCTTCACAGTGCAGATGGACAATCACCCGAAGCATACTGCGAAAGCAACCAAAGAGTTTTTTAAGGTAAAGAAGTGGAATGTTATGCAACGGCCAAGTCAATCACCTGACCTGAATCCGATTGAGCATGCATTTCACTTGCTGAAGACAAAACTGAAGGGAAAATGCCCCAAGAACAAGCAGGAACTGAAGACAGTTGCAGTAGAGGCCTGGCAGAGCATCACCAGGGATGAAACCCAGCGTCTGGTGATGTCTATGTGTTCCAAACGTCAGGCTGTAATTGACTTCAAAGGATTTGCAACCAAGTATTAGAAAGTGAAAGTTTGATTTATGATTGATAATCTGTCCCATTACTTTTGGTCCCTTAAAAAGTAGGAGGCACATATACAAACTGTTGTAATTCCTACACCTTTCATCTGATGTGGATGTAAATACCCTCAAATTAAAGCTGAAAGTCTGCAGTTAAGGCACATCTTGTTTGTTTCATTTCAAATCCATTGTGGTGGTGTATAGAACCAAAAAGATTCGAATTGTGTCGATGTCCCAATATTTATGGACCTGACTGTATATTATATGAATATTAATTTATGTTTTTTATACCTTTAGAGCAACTGTTCCCTACTGTTCCTAAGGAAGTGGAATTTTCAAATCCAAGAAACATTTTAGAATTAGAGGAAAAAAGATTAGAATTGTGTCAAGGTCCCAATATTTATGCACCTGACTGTATACCATGGTATACTGTAAGCATTAAAAGGACAAAAGACTTGTTAATATAAATCAATTTTAAAGTATGTACAGTAGGTCTAAAGTGACACCCTTTATTTCTTTAGGAGTGAAGAGTTAAAACCGCTAAGGGTTTTTTGCCTGTGTCCTATTGGGGGCATTTTCCCTTTACAAGACAAAACTGGAAGTGAGAAGATCATTCCAAAAGCAAATCTTTCTTAGAAAGTTGTCACCAAGTTTCCCCTTTGAAGGATTTCTTCTCTTTTTCTATTTTAGTGACAGCTCAAGTTTTTCGATTTTCCCTCACTTTCAGTCCCGATGACAGTTGTCACCAGGACAACGAAGGAGAGAGGCAATAAGACAATAAAAACTTGACAAAGGGTTCTAACCCAACCTTAGTATATCTAAACCAAAATAGATACTTTAAATCCCAAACCTGTCTTTTAGTGTAAGACGATTAAATTGCAAGAAACTATAGGACACCACAGTACACACTGAATGTCAGTGCACGATTGAATAGATAAGGTTAGTGATTACAGTTGCTAGGCACATAAATTTATACATGTGCATGTGGACTCTGATTCAAGGGCACATTAACAAACTGCCCCTGCTCAATTTCTTTCATTTTATTAAATCAAGCTTGTGACGAGACCCTTGCTCACTCTGTCCGCTCTCCCGACACTCCTCTGTTTCTAGTGAGTCAGCCTGCAGATTGCAACGTCTGAAGGTTCGGTCAACCAAGGATCCGGGATCCGAACTACAGCTATGTGCCGTTCGGAATCCATTAGAACAAACACCAGGCAAGGCTGTATGTAAGTTCAAACAGGAAGACCATTTATTGGAAGAACACAGCACACTTTTATACAGAATTTGGAACATCCTGCCCCCAACAACCGCCCTCCCATTGGTCAATTGCAAAGTACCTGCAGTTCCCATTCAGGTCCTCTTTAGCCATGCAAATGAGGAATTGAAAATGAGTCAGCAGTGATTGGTCAGATAGCTTGACCAGAAGGACTGCCGTGCAAATGAGGACTTGAAAATGAGTCAACAGGGATTGGTCAGATAGCTTGACCAGAAGGACTGCCATTTGCAAGGAGACAGAAGCCCCAGGGGGCAATCAATGTACACAATAGTCAGACACAGAACAATGGTTCCCTAACGAGCCCTCAATACACATTACTCTGAGTGTCAATACATCCCTTAGCAGACAGCAGGTGAGGTCATTAGCACACCTGACAATAGCTGAATGGAAAGCCACCTCAGACCAAAAGCAACATTGTTTAGACAGCCGTCTCCACCTTGAACTTCCTGGAATGACCCTATTAGGAGTTGGACTTCCTGGTCAGAGACATCATACTGTACAGGGAATAAAATCATCATATTACAAGGGAGACATTATTTCTGAATATGACTGTCCCATTTGTAGTAGTCCAAACCGTATTCTCCGTGTTCACCACCCTCCTGGTCACCCTGCATCCATAACAGATGCAGGGTGACTTAAACATAAGAGAGCCCCATAAGGCTGGGCATGGTGCCCCCCAACCTCTCAAAAGGAATTTGGGGTCCACAACCCCCATGCCCAAAGTGACTCCCGTCACAAAGCTTATTGTTTTAAAATGCAATTTCCACCCAATAATCACAGTTGGATAGTACCATGCTGTATATTCAGAGCGCTGTTAAAAAAAAAACGCCTAATGGATGTTAACCTTGCCCTTCTGTGAGGAAAACATCTACACCAGACAGACATTCTGCAAAGCAATGCTTTGAAATCCATGTTCAACTAATGAGGTTGTAACACAGAAATGAGGGAACACATTTTGCTTAGCTAAAAAATACAATTTGCTTACTTAAAATCATATAGGTGTTGTAAATCAGAAACGTACTTACTTTGTCTAATCTGAACCTTATTTTTTTTTAATTAATTGATAATTATTTATTATGGACTGTGCAAGTATTATTTCAGGAATACGCAGCCACCCATTGGTGAGTGTGGATCTGTTACTCTTTTGTTTCATATTGCTGCATTACTGTTGAGCTGTGACTATAGACATGTATATCAGGATCTTACATTACCTACAAAACAATTGATATTTGGTATATATCCATTATACCATTCTTTACTTGCACTAATGGTTAAAGCTGAATTCCAGGTATGCATTATTTTGCATAATTACATTGGTCCATCTTGGACTAATGTAAGTATGCATGTGCCATTCTAATATTCCTGTGTTCACTAAGCAGCAGGGCAGTTTCTCAGCATGGAACTCAAGCTGGACCAATGTAACTATGCAAAAATATGCATACCTGAAATTCAGCTTCAAATTTTTAGCACAGCCTTTTCAGAAGTTCTCTTCTCGATCCAAGACAAAGAAAACACCTCAAAGGCTTGTCCTGAAAATGTACAAAAAAATTGAAAGGGATGGTTCCTAAAAAGGCCTCTTGATAAATACCAGAAGGGACACTCAGACTAGGGGGTGTCTAAAAGTGTGCCTATTGATCCCAAAATAACATATACAAAAAACATCTATGAAAGCGATGGAAACAAAAATTGCCTCCAAAGCCTTCACAGAACAAGGGTGATCAGATATAGGCACCAAGAAAACACTATGATGGCTGAGTGGTGGTGAAAAATTGCGATATATTTATTAAGGCACTTGTGCCTGGTGTGTGAACTGTGAACAAGACTGGACACAAATACATATATAAAACATTAAAATCATGTACATACAATGGATTGTGTCACCACAGACCATAATACAAAAAGATGATTGTATGCTGAAATGGTTCAAAAAGGATCAGAGATGATGAACCCAACCGGTAGATGAGGATGTGTATTGCCTACAAAGTTCCTGATTTGGATCACAGATATGTCTGTGTAAAGGAAAAGATGGTTACAAAACCTATGGTAAGAACCTGTAGGGAGATATTGGAGAGGAAGAATCCACTTAAACAAATTCCGGCATCAGATGGGAGGGTTAAGATGGTGCTATAAATATTGCTGTAAAGAAGATTTTCAAAAGTAGATGAAATAGGCACCGATGGATGGTGTAATCCCTGATAATGTGAACAGACCAAAGAGCAGGTATGGTTTCCTCCTTGAGATATCTTAGGCACTGTATGTGGAGTTACAGACTGTCCGTTCGGTAGTTACTCGTCATAACCCAGTGGTAATGGGGAGAAGAGTGCGGGTAGGTCCTCCGTGCCAACTAGGTGAGGGGATGAGTACCGTGCAATAATGTAAGGTTCTGGCACTCTCAGTGCCTCCTATCACATTTATTCCGGGTGATTTCCATCTACCTAGACAGAAGAAACACATATAGGTGTGTTTCCCTTTAAGGCTGAAGCTGTCATCACCCAGCGCCGGACTATATGGCTATTTAGGGCGTCGGTTCTCACTCACATGTGTTCGTTCAAACACCAGTACCTGGATACTAATCTTGCTTGAAGCTTCCATGCTTGCAAGCTCTCCTCGCTGACGAACCTCGCTGCGCTGATCCCTGCATCCTGCTACTGGATCATCCGCATCTCCTGAGCGATCCTTCGGCTATCGCTATTAGTGCTAAGTACCCCACAGGGGAAATCTCTATAGACTTGTACTAGGCTTACACTATTTAGCTCTGCATAGCAAGGACTGTCTTTTACATCTGCATAACTAGATTGCTAGCTCTTGAGGCTACTGCTACTATTTCCTGCACTGGGTTGATCTCTCCTGTATGCACCTGCTACTCTGTCATCTGTTATCATACATGATCGCTAACCCTTCCTGCATCCATCTGCACTGTCTCACCTCAAGTGTCTGTCACCTACCACTTCCACTCAAACCTATCCCTAAGACCTTTATCATTGTCTTACCACATGTATATAAAGTCACACTAGGAACCAGCTTAATTACTGTGTGTATTTACTTGCTGAAATAAGACCTTCCATACATGATGAGTCATTGAGGTTGGGATTGGTATCTCAGCATATCTCCTACATGACTACTGACGTGGAACTACTTCTGCAGCTGAAAATCCACACCTTATAAGAAACGCAAGGAGCGTTACAGATTGAACGAACCCAAAAAATGGATTCAGCAGAAGTAGCCACTCTGAAGTGACACAATTAAAACAGCAGGTATCTGCGTTAATACACGCACTTGCTGAATTGAAAAACGACAATCAGGCTCTGTCGCAGCAGGTAATTAGACTGACACAACTTACCTCTGCACAGTCTCCTGAACCCAAGATAAATCCCCCTTTGGTATTTACAGGCGTTAGCAAAAAATTTCGCGAATTTAAAAACGCATGTGAGTTACTTTTTTTGCTAAAACCTTGTACCTACCTTACTGATCACATTAAGGTTTGTACTATTATTTCTTACCTATCAGGCGATCCTCGAGCCTGGGCAGATTCTCTTTTTGAAAAAAACGACCAGCTTCTCAACTCCTATTGTAAGAGACGCTCAGTGCGCGTGCCCAGGCACACGGGAAGCAATGTGCGAATGCGCATGCGCCAATGCGCGAACACGCCAATGCGCGAACGCGCCAATGCGCGGACGCGCAAACGTGCGTACGCAACGTGCGCACGCAATTGGCGCCAAACGGCCTATTTATACCAGCCGGTGACAGGAGCACATTGCTGAGTGGTCTTTCAGCTTGTGTTCCTGTTTACCTGTGCCCTGACCTGCTTGTGGATTTCCCGTTACACCGACCCGGCTTGCCTTTTGACTCTCCTTGAATTCCTGCCTGCCTTGTGACCTCAGCCTGTCTTTGACCCTGCCTTGCCTTATGCCTTTGTACCTTGCTGCCAGACTGTGTACCGACTTCGGCTTGTATCCTGACTCCGCTTCTGCCTCACGTTCCTGTACCCGTGCTGTCCGGCTGTTGACAACCCCTTGGCTTGTGTTCCGATTACGCTCCTGCCTTCTCATCCAGCATCACCGAGTTCCAGTTTCAGGTGTCCATCCGGTGATCCACAGCCATCAGTCTTCTGCCAAGACATCACCTGCTATACCGGCCCTCGTGCCACTCTGTGTCTTACACCGCCTGTCATCTCTATCAGGGGTGTTGGACAGGAGGTGCAAGAGAAGCCCCCTCTACAGCTTGGTCTCCACCAGGTACGTGATAGTACCACTCAGCCAGATGTCGAAGACCGAGAGAGGGGCTTCACCTCTAGAGGCAGTATGCCAGCAACTTGCTTCGCTTACCCAAGCAGTCAAATCCTTGCAAGAGGGTTACTTCCAATTAGAGGGTCGCATCCAATCCATGGCTTCTACCCCGGCAACCCCGGCACCTGGGACCTCCATGCCCGAACGGGCTCTATCCACACCTTCAGTGGTTTTGCCACCACCGGAACCTCGGGTACCTGCTCCAGAACGATTTTCGGGTGACCGACACAAATTCCGGGCTTTCAGGAATTCTTGTGAGCTATACTTTGCCCTGCAGCCACGGACTTTCTCACTTGAATCCACCAAGGTGGGGTTCGTAATCTCTCTACTTCTCGGAGAGCCGCAATCCTGGGCCCACCGTCTCCTGGAACAAAATGATATAGCCTTGAACACCATCTCATCATTTTTCGAAGCGATGGCGCAGCTTTATGACGACCCCCAGCGATCTGTTACAGCCGAAGCAACCCTACATACATTACAACAAGGCCGCCGCCCTGCTGAGGACTATGTCGCCGAATTCCGCAGATGGGCTTCCGATACAGGCTGGAATGATGCAGCCTTACGGCATCAATTCCGTCTCGGCCTATCAGAGGGCCTTAAGGATGAACTTGCCAGAGTGGGTACGCCTGATTCTCTTGATGACCTTATTAGTCTTGCTATCCAGATTGACCGCAGGCTCAGGGAGCGGAGAGTGGAAAGAGCTGGAAGTTCCAGACCTACCTGGATGTTGCCTCAAGTGCCGTCACCTCCGGCTTTTCGTCCACCTGTCGCTTTCCCCACAACCTCCAGTGTGGAGCCCATGCAACTCGGACTTTTACGTTCTCCACTAACCACTGAGGAGAGATTGCGAAGACGCCGAAACAACTTACGCCTCTATTGTGGGGAAGCCGGACATTACCTTCAGACCTGTCCGGTGCGGCCTAGTAAGTCTCAGTTTGCTTTTCCTTCTTACCTTGCAAACAGTTCTGGGAAGGATCTGTCCACTCACATTACTCTACCTCTCTCACTACAGATTCTCGGAAAGACCATCCAAGTCCCAGTCATTATTGACTCCGGCGCTTGCAGCTGCTTCATGGACAGTGACTTTGCTCAGCGTCATCAGATCCCTCTGCAAGCGAAAACCCGTCAGTTATCTATCCATCTAGCTGACGGATCCCATCTCAAGTCCGGGCCTATAACCCAAGAAACCTGCCCATTACTGGCTATCTCTAATAAAGGCCACCGAGAATACTTGTGCTTGGATATTATCCCATCTCCTCTGTTCCCTATCATTTTCGGTATCCCATGGCTACAAGCACACAATCCTCAGATAAACTGGAAGTCAGGAGAAGTGGCATTTCCATCCACCTATTGTCAACAAAACTGCTTCCAGCCCAGTCCAGGGAAACCTGCATCACTTTTGGGCCTGCAACCTGATCCCTCTGCATCCCAACTTGTGCCTGCAGCTTACCATGAGTTCTTGGAAGTCTTTGATAAACAGAAAGCAGACATCCTACCACCTCACCGGTCGTATGACTGCCCAATTGAACTTTTACCAGGTGCTGAGATACCGTTTGGGCGTATCTTCCCCCTCTCTGAACTAGAACTTGAGGCATTACGCCTTTACATCGACGAAAACCTGAAAAAAGGCTTCATCCGGCCCTCTACGTCCCCCGCAGGGGCTGGTATTTTCTTCGTTGAAAAGAAGGATCATTCTCTACGCCCCTGTGTTGATTATCGGGAGTTGAACAAGGTTACTGTCAAAAACAGATACCCCCTGCCCTTAGTTCCTGAACTTTTCCAACGTTTCAGGGCAGCCACGGTATTCACAAAACTTGACCTACGTGGAGCATACAACCTAGTACGGATCCGTGAGGGCGACGAGTGGAAGACCGCCTTTCGCACAAGATTCGGCCACTTCGAGTACCTTGTCATGCCCTTTGGATTGTGCAATGCTCCAGCTACTTTTCAGCATTTCGTGAACAATATTTTCAGAGACTTCCTTGATTTGTTTATGATTGTCTACCTTGACGATATTCTTATCTTTTCAGGTTCCATTGAAATGCACCGTGAACATGTCAAGAAGGTTCTCGGCCGCCTAAGAGACCATGGATTATACGCAAAGGCTGAGAAATGCGAGTTCGAAAAGGAATCAATCCAATTCTTGGGACTCGTCATTTCCACTTCTGGGATCTCCATGGACCCCCAAAAGGTCAAATCGATCCTCGAATGGCCCACTCCCACAGACAGGAAGAGCACACAAAGGTTCATTGGCTTCGCTAATTTTTACCGCAAGTTTATCAAGAACTTCTCCGCCATTATGCTTCCAGTCACCCAGCTAACAAGGCAAGGCACCCGTTTCCAATGGACACCGGCAGCACAGGCTGCGTTTGACCAGTTGAAGATTCTATTCACTACTGCACCTATCTTACGACACCCAAATCCCGCTCTGCCCTATGTTCTCGAGGTGGATGCTTCAGAAAATGCCATAGGTGCCATCCTGTCACAGCGTTCAGGTACGAAATCTCTTCTTCATCCTGTTGCCTTCTTTTCCAGGAAACTCAGCCCAGCAGAAAGGAACTACGATGTTGGAGACCGGGAATTACTGGCCATCAAGGCGGCCTTGGAGGAATGGCGCTACCTATTAGAAGGAGCATCTCACCCTATCCTGATCTTTACCGACCACAAAAATCTGGAGTACCTCCGAACAGCTAAGAGACTGAAACCACGTCAAACCAGGTGGGCACTGTTCTTTTCTCGTTTTACCTTCCATATCACCTACAGGCCAGGCTCCAAGAATGGCAAACCTGATGCACTTTCCCGCATGTACCCAGAGGACGAAGAGTGTCACCCAGTAGACACAATCCTGCCATCCCAAAGTTTTCTACTTTTGCAAGCGGATCTGTTAACGCAGCTGAAGCAGGCGTCCACAAGGGATGTTTTACCATCAGGTATGTGCCTTCAGGAAGAAGAAGGTCTGTTTTTCTATAACCAAAAAGTGTTTGTACCTCCAGGTCTACGTGCCAAGATCCTCGGCCTGTGCCATGATCACCCCTTGGCAGGGCACTTTGGGATATCTAAAACGGTTGACCTGGTACAACGGTCCTTTTGGTGGCCTGGTATGAGGTCCGACTGCCGTAATTATGTTAGCACCTGTACAATCTGCATCCGGAACAAGAATGACAAGGCCAAAGCCTGGGGTTTGCTAAGACCTTTGCCCATTCCCAAGAGGCCTTGGGAAATGATAAACATGGACTTTATCGTTGAGCTCCCTCCTTCTGAAAGATTCACGACCATCTTTGTGGTGGTCGACAGACTAACAAAGATGGCCCACTTTATCCCTATGTTGGGAACTCCCTCAGCAATGGAAACTGCCCAAACCTTCATCAAGGAAGTGGTTCGGCTCCACGGGGTTCCTAGTAATATCACTTCAGACCGAGGGGTGCAATTTACTTCGAGGCTCTGGAGAGGCCTTTGCAAAACATTAAAAATTGACACATACTTTTCCTCAGCTTATCACCCGCAAACAAACGGGCAAACGGAGCGTACAAACCAGACCCTGGAGCAGTACCTCCGGTGTTTTTCATCTTTCTCACAAGACGACTGGGCATCACTTTTACCCCTAGCAGAGTTTGCATATAATAACGCAGTGCATTCAGCCACGGGTCAAGCCCCGTTTTTTGCAAACTATGGGTACTTCCCAGCCTTTATGCCTGACGTAATACCTGATTCCTTGGTTCCCGCAGTCCAGGAAAAAGCTACATTTTTGCAAACCAACAACAAATTATTGCAAGATGCCATTGTCAGAGCACAGCAAGACAACAAAAAAATTTTTGATAGGAAGAGGAGGGGAGATCTAAACCTCAGACTGGGAGACAAGGTTTGGTTATCCTCTATCAATCTAAAACTGTCATGTCCGTCTAAGAAACTGGGGCCTAGATATATCGGTCCATTCTCTATTAAGAGACAAATCAATCCTGCTGCCTATGAACTTTCACTCCCGGAAACATACAGAATTCATCCTGTTTTCCATGTGTCCCTACTGAAGCCTACCAGACCCAATCCATTTCCTGACCGAGAGTCGGATCCACCTCCGCCTGAAACTATTGATGGCAACGAGGAATACGAGGTTGAAGCAATATTAGACTGTAGGAAAAGAGGAGGTACTGTCCAGTACCTGATTAAATGGAAGGGCTATGGCCCGGAAGAAAATTCTTGGGAACCAGAAGCCAACCTCCATGCTACGGATCTAATTCAAACCTTTTTTCAGCTTCATCCTGAGAAGATGTTGCAGATGGGCATCCGGAGGCCGCCCATTGGGGGGGGGCAATGTAAGAGACGCTCAGTGCGCGTGCCCAGGCACACGGGAAGCAATGTGCGAATGCGCATGCGCCAATGCGCGAACACGCCAATGCGCCAATGCGCGAACGCGCCAATGCGCGGACGCGCAAACGTGCGTACGCAACGTGCGCACGCAATTGGCGCCAAACAGCCTATTTATACCAGCCGGTGACAGGAGCACATTGCTGAGTGGTCTTTCAGCTTGTGTTCCTGTTTACCTGTGCCCTGACCTGCTTGTGGATTTCCCGTTACACCGACCCGGCTTGCCTTTTGACTCTCCTTGAATTCCTGCCTGCCTTGTGACCTCAGCCTGTCTTTGACCCTGCCTTGCCTTATGCCTTTGTACCTTGCTGCCAGACTGTGTACCGACTTCGGCTTGTATCCTGACTCCGCTTCTGCCTCACGTTCCTGTACCCGTGCTGTCCGGCTGTTGACAACCCCTTGGCTTGTGTTCCGATTACGCTCCTGCCTTCTCATCCAGCATCACCGAGTTCCAGTTTCAGGTGTCCATCCGGTGATCCACAGCCATCAGTCTTCTGCCAAGACATCACCTGCTATACCGGCCCTCGTGCCACTCTGTGTCTTACACCGCCTGTCATCTCTATCAGGGGTGTTGGACAGGAGGTGCAAGAGAAGCCCCCTCTACAGCTTGGTCTCCACCAGGTACGTGATACCTATGCCTTGTTCCTGGCAGAGCTCACTAGCCTATATGATGACCCCAATAGGCAGAGTACTGCCGATCTTCAGTTAAGATCCTTGAAACAAGGAAAAAGGCCTGTAGAAGACTTTGTCGCAGAATTCAAGAGATGGACCCTTGATTCAGGATGGAATGATGCATCTCTGAAAACCCAATTTAGGCTTGGCCTATCAGAAGCCGTCAAGGACGAGCTCGCCCGAGCAGAGATGCCAAAAACCCTGGATACATTGATACAACTCAGTATCACCATAGATAGAAGACTACGAGAAAGGAAGTCTGAAAAAATGGAAATGCCATTATCCAGTTCTTCTCAGAATTCAGCTATTGACCCCACTCCTAAACCCGCTCCAGGTAACCACAGACCCCGGCTACCTAAGGAAAAAAGGAGACCTAGTAGATATGGTGATCCTGCCTGGTCATGGTCCGAGCCTGCCTCAAACAGTCGACCTTGTCACTCTGACACATCCCATTTGGACCCTGATCCTACAGAGATGGATGAGGAGCCTATGGAGATTGGTGCCATACATGCTAGGTTGTCCTCACAAGAAAAAAGAGATCACAGGAGAATCTGTGGCCTTTGTTTTTATTGTGGTGAAGGGGGACATTTCATTACATTCTGCCCAACCAGACCCCATAGGCCTAAGGCTCTCCCAATGGAGGCCAGGCGAATCCGAAGGGTCTTCCCTGAAAAACAGCCTGGAAATTATCAAGGCTGTTGCCAGCCCTGTCCCCGTTCTATATCAGTGAAGGACACCCAGAAATTAACAAATATTGGAATAGATATTCCTTCAACTCCAGTGAACTTTATACCACGTTCAAAAAACCCTCCTGTACCACCTCCTGAGGATACTCCTATTTTTGCAAGCACATTTCTGGCTTCCGATGAAAATACAGAGATTCTTGCACCTGACTGCGTACGTGCTTCTAATGGCACGGTGGTATGTAGGAAGGATCTGAGGATGTTTGAAGAAGCATTGGTTGCTAGGTCTACTAGGATTACTTCGGATGGTTATGCGTCCGATTATAGTGAGGGGTCCATGTAGCAGACACCCTAACAACAAGGGATCCGATTCTCATCGGCTACCAACCTGATCCGATTTTCATATCGGCAACAAGGGATCCGATTCTCAGATTGGTTACCAACCTGATCCGATTCTCATATCGGCAACCATTTTTTTTTTTTTTCCGATTCTCGCATCGGAGACCAGTCTCATTCCGATTCTCATATCGGCAACAAAAAAAAAGAGAAATTTTTTTTTTTCCTTCCGATTTTCGCATCGGCAACCAGTCTCATGTGATTCTTATATCAACAACCAGCCTTAGAGGCCTTTCCGGAGCCGGCCTTACGGGGGGGGGGGTAATGTAAGGTTCTGGCACTCTCAGTGCCTCCTATCACATTTATTTCCGGGTGATTTCCATCTACCTAGACAGAAGAAACACATATAGGTGTGTTTCCCTTTAAGGCTGAAGCTGTCATCACCCAGCGCCGGACTAGATGGCTATTTAGGGCGTCGGTTCTCACTCACATGTGTTCGTTCAAACACCAGTACCTGGATACTAATCTTGCTTGAAGCTTCCATGCTTGCAAGCTCTCCTCACTGACGAACCTCGCTGCGCTGATCCCTGCATCCTGCTACTGGATCATCCGCATCTCCTGAGCGATCCTTCGGCTATCGCTATTAGTGCTAAGTACCCCACAGGGGAAATCTCTATAGACTTGTACTAGGCTTACACTATTTAGCTCTGCATAGCAAGGACTGTCTTTTACATCTGCATAACTAGATTGCTAGCTCTTGAGGCTACTGCTACTATTTCCTGCACTGGGTTGATCTCTCCTGTATGCACCTGCTACTCTGTCATCTGTTATCATACATGATCGCTAACCCTTCCTGCATCCATCTGCACTGTCTCACCTCAAGTGTCTGTCACCTACCACTTCCACTCAAACCTATCCCTAAGACCTTTATCATTGTCTTACCACATGTATATAAAGTCACACTAGGAACCAGCTTAATTACTGTGTGTATTTACTTGCTGAAATAAGACCTTCCATACATGATGAGTCATTGAGGTTGGGATTGGTATCTCAGCATATCTCCTACATGACTACTGACGTGGAACTACTTCTGCAGCTGAAAATCCACACCTTATAAGAAACGCAAGGAGCGTTACAGATTGAACGAACCCAAAAAATGGATTCAGCAGAAGTAGCCACTCTGAAGTGACACAATTAAAACACCAGGTATCTGCGTTAATACACGCACTTGCTGAATTGAAAAACGACAATCAGGCTCTGTCGCAGCAGGTAATTAGACTGACACAACTTACCTCTGCACAGTCTCCTGAACCCAAGATAAATCCCCCTTTGGTATTTACAGGCGTTAGCAAAAAATTTCGCGAATTTAAAAACGCATGTGAGTTACTTTTTTTGCTAAAACCTTGTACCTACCTTACTGATCACATTAAGGTTTGTACTATTATTTCTTACCTATCAGGCGATCCTCGAGCCTGGGCAGATTCTCTTTTTGAAAAAAACGACCAGCTTCTCAACTCCTATGCCTTGTTCCTGGCAGAGCTCACTAGCCTATATGATGACCCCAATAGGCAGAGTACTGCCGATCTTCAGTTAAGATCCTTGAAACAAGGAAAAAGGCCTGTAGAAGACTTTGTCGCAGAATTCAAGAGATGGACCCTTGATTCAGGATGGAATGATGCATCTCTGAAAACCCAATTTAGGCTTGGCCTATCAGAAGCCGTCAAGGACGAGCTCGCCCGAGCAGAGATGCCAAAAACCCTGGATACATTGATACAACTCAGTATCACCATAGATAGAAGACTACGAGAAAGGAAGTCTGAAAAAATGGAAATGCCATTATCCAGTTCTTCTCAGAATTCAGCTATTGACCCCACTCCTAAACCCGCTCCAGGTAACCACAGACCCCGGCTACCTAAGGAAAAAAGGAGACCTAGTAGATATGGTGATCCTGCCTGGTCATGGTCCGAGCCTGCCTCAAACAGTCGACCTTGTCACTCTGACACATCCCATTTGGACCCTGATCCTACAGAGATGGATGAGGAGCCTATGGAGATTGGTGCCATACATGCTAGGTTGTCCTCACAAGAAAAAAGAGATCACAGGAGAATCTGTGGCCTTTGTTTTTATTGTGGTGAAGGGGGACATTTCATTACATTCTGCCCAACCAGACCCCATAGGCCTAAGGCTCTCCCAATGGAGGCCAGGCGAATCCGAAGGGTCTTCCCTGAAAAACAGCCTGGAAATTATCAAGGCTGTTGCCAGCCCTGTCCCCGTTCTATATCAGTGAAGGACACCCAGAAATTAACAAATATTGGAATAGATATTCCTTCAACTCCAGTGAACTTTATACCACGTTCAAAAAACCCTCCTGTACCACCTCCTGAGGATACTCCTATTTTTGCAAGCACATTTCTGGCTTCCGATGAAAATACAGAGATTCTTGCACCTGACTGCGTACGTGCTTCTAATGGCACGGTGGTATGTAGGAAGGATCTGAGGATGTTTGAAGAAGCATTGGTTGCTAGGTCTACTAGGATTACTTCGGATGGTTATGCGTCCGATTATAGTGAGGGGTCCATGTAGCAGACACCCTAACAACAAGGGATCCGATTCTCATCGGCTACCAACCTGATCCGATTTTCATATCGGCAACAAGGGATCCGATTCTCAGATTGGTTACCAACCTGATCCGATTCTCATATCGGCAACCATTTTTTTTTTTTTTCCGATTCTCGCATCGGAGACCAGTCTCATTCCGATTCTCATATCGGCAACAAAAAAAAAGAGAAATTTTTTTTTTTCCTTCCGATTTTCGCATCGGCAACCAGTCTCATGTGATTCTTATATCAACAACCAGCCTTAGAGGCCTTTCCGGAGCCGGCCTTACGGGGGGGGTAATGTAAGGTTCTGGCACTCTCAGTGCCTCCTATCACATTTATTTCCGGGTGATTTCCATCTACCTAGACAGAAGAAACACATATAGGTGTGTTTCCCTTTAAGGCTGAAGCTGTCATCACCCAGCGCCGGACTAGATGGCTATTTAGGGCGTCGGTTCTCACTCACATGTGTTCGTTCAAACACCAGTACCTGGATACTAATCTTGCTTGAAGCTTCCATGCTTGCAAGCTCTCCTCGCTGACGAACCTCGCTGCGCTGATCCCTGCATCCTGCTACTGGATCATCCGCATCTCCTGAGCGATCCTTCGGCTATCGCTATTAGTGCTAAGTACCCCACAGGGGAAATCTCTATAGACTTGTACTAGGCTTACACTATTTAGCTCTGCATAGCAAGGACTGTCTTTTACATCTGCATAACTAGATTGCTAGCTCTTGAGGCTACTGCTACTATTTCCTGCACTGGGTTGATCTCTCCTGTATGCACCTGCTACTCTGTCATCTGTTATCATACATGATCGCTAACCCTTCCTGCATCCATCTGCACTGTCTCACCTCAAGTGTCTGTCACCTACCACTTCCACTCAAACCTATCCCTAAGACCTTTATCATTGTCTTACCACATGTATATAAAGTCACACTAGGAACCAGCTTAATTACTGTGTGTATTTACTTGCTGAAATAAGACCTTCCATACATGATGAGTCATTGAGGTTGGGATTGGTATCTCAGCATATCTCCTACATGACTACTGACGTGGAACTACTTCTGCAGCTGAAAATCCACACCTTATAAGAAACGCAAGGAGCGTTACAAATAATCAGGCCAATATTAAAAGGTAGTTCATACCTCCGAGTGTGAAGCAGCGATATCCCGGCGGCTCATGCAGGCTGCTAGACGGCGTGTTTCCGTTCAGTGCTTGCTCCAGCCTCGCTTCCGCGTAGTGACGAGCGGGTCCGAAGCAGTTGGCCCCACGTCACATCCGGTGGTGGCGAGCAGCAGAAACAAGGGAGCCGTGGCTGGGCCGAGGCTGCGGGGATCACCAAAACACTCAGGAGAGATAGGTCCGGGTGGCACAATCCAGTTGATACCAGTTGATAATGGTATCCCTGTTGGGCAGTTTCTCCGCCTCAAGCGGAACTGTACCGATGAGGCCGATTACCAAATAGAAGCTAGGGATCTACATAGACGCTTTAAAGAGCGAGGCTATTCCCACAATATCATCAGAAGGGCTCGTAAGAGAGTAGGACCAAGACAGAGATCTGAACTACTCCTCAAAAAGGATGATTCTCCATCTCTGACGGGGTCAGCCCAGCAAACCCATCCTAGGATTGTGACACGCTATGGCTCACAATGGGATCAGGTCAGGGATGTGATCACAAAACACTGGCAGGTCTTAACCGTCTCGCCTTTAATACAAAAAATAGTGGGACCCAGACCTCTAATCACTGCCAAGCGTGCAAAAAATCTTAAGGATGCTTTAGTTCATTCGGAATTTGTGCGAACAAAAACTCCTCGTACTTGGTTAACCTCTTTACCTCCAGTCAAAGGGATGTTTGCATGCGGAAAATGTTCGGTATGCAAACTAGCAATAAATTCCAAAACCTTCTTCAGCTGTGATATGAACCAGGAATTCACCATTAATAGTTTTATAAATTGTCAAACAGAAAGAGTCATCTATCAACTCATATGCCCATGTAATAAATCCTATATTGGGAAAACCAAACGCCAACTGAAGATTAGGGTATTGGAACATTTAGCTGATATCAGGAACAAGATTGATAATAAAACTATACCCCTGCACTTTCTGGAGTGCCACGGTGCCAATCCGGATGGACTACTATTCCGTGGCATTTATGCCCTGAAGCTCCCCACGAGACGCGGAGACTTTGACACCGTGTTACTCCAAAAGGAGAAGCTATGGATTTACAAAATGGGGTCTTTAGCCCCTTTGGGGCTGAACGTGGAGTTCAGTTTGAAGCCTTTCTTATCTCCCTAATAATTTATGATGTTGCTCATTAGTCATCCTTATCCTGCCATTTCTGTCTATTCCCTTTTGAAATTAATTCCCCCCTTGGATACCTCTATGGGTATACCCCTACATGCTAATTTATCTATGTCCTGTATATGGTTCCCTATATGTTTATTTATACATGTATAATGGGAAACCATTGTGGACTTATTTCCCACAGGGGGACCCTTGGTATCTACAGAGCTTTGAATCTTGGTTTTCTCTTCATGGTTTATTTTGCTCATTGTGGCCCTTGTCTTTGGCGATACTTTCCTCTTCCCACCTGGGGTGGATGGTGCATTTACCCCCTGTTATTTTTCAAACATGATACTTGGGCGTGTCTGCTGTATTGTTATACATTACCAAATTCATTGCTGGACGTACAATTCAGCACCCCTTTCTCGGGAATTTTTTGTGACCAACCAGCACTGTGTATCATTAAGTCTTTTCAATTTTCAAGTTTGACTCTACTTGCACATTTTTTATCATGCTTGATCATCAGCACCCCTGTGCTTTCCTTTGGCACAGTAGGTTTTTCGAGACCCCTAACTTTTAAATGTTATTTTTAATCATTATTGTTTACATCCACTTGTGCAGCCATATTCTACCACATCAGCTAACTCGTCTTTAATTCTTTGTTTTCAATGTGTAGCATATTGAGTAATTGTGGTTTTGTATCAGCAGCCAGTGTGATGCATTTTGTACAAATAACGTCAGGCGGGGTTGCATGGCTTCCTTTATAGCATTTAAATGGCATACTGACATCTGGTGGTCAGACAATGGTTGTTCGCTTTAATGATTTTTGTCTGGTCTTACACACATGTGTTTGATCATTCAATCATTATTCATCATATAAAGGAACCCATGACCCCCCACCAATTAGCTCCGATGAAACCGACGTAAGGTCGGTGAAACGCGTCAGCAATTTTATCAACTGGATTGTGCCACCCGGACCTATCTTTCCTGAGTGTTTTGGTGATCCCCGCAGCCTCGGCCCAGCCACGGCTCCCTTGTTTCTGCTGCTCGCCACCACCGGATGTGACGTGGGGCCGACTGCTTTGGACCCGCTCGTCACTACGCGGAAGCGAGGCTGGAGCAAGCACTGAACGGGAACACGCCGTCTAGCAGGCTGCATGAGCCGCCGGGATATCGCTGCTTCACACTCGGAGGTATGAACTACCTTTTAATATTGGCCTGATTATTGCACGGTACTCATCCCCTCACCTAGTTGGCACGGAGGACCTACCCACACTCTTCTCCCCATTTCCACTGGGTTATGACGAGTAACTACCGAACGGACAGTCTGTAACTCCACATACAGTGCCTAAGA
Organism: Pelophylax lessonae; assembly: GCF_965119305.1. Taxonomy (NCBI): domain Eukaryota; kingdom Metazoa; phylum Chordata; class Amphibia; order Anura; family Ranidae; genus Pelophylax; species Pelophylax lessonae. The sequence goes on from NC_138778.1 coordinate 183,300,877, forward strand.
TATCTCAAGGAGGAAACCATACCTGCTCTTTGGTCGGTTCACATTATCAGGGATTACACCATCCATCGGTGCCTATTTCATCTACTTTTGAAAATTTTCTTTACAGCAATATTTATAGCACCATCTTAACCCTCCCATCTGATGCCTGAATTTGTTTAAGTGGATTCTTCCTCTCCAATATCTCTCTACAGGTTCTTACCATAGGTTTTGTAACCATCTTTTCCTTTACACAGACATATCTGTGATCCAATTCAGGAACTTTGTAGGCAATACACATCCTCATCTACCGGTTGGGTTCATCATCTCTGATCCTTTTTGAACCATTTCAGCATACAATCATCTTTTTGTATTATGGTCTGTGGTGACGCAATCCATTGTATGTACATGATTTTAATGTTTTATATATGTATTTGTGTCCAGTCTTGTTCACAGTTCACACACCAGGCACAAGTGCCTTAACAAATATATCACAATTTTTCACCACCACTCAGCCATCATAGTGTTTTCTTGGTGCCTATATCTGATCACCCTTGTTCTGTGAAGGCTTTGGAGGCAATTTTTGTTTCCATCGCTTTCATAGATGTTTTTTGAATTGTCCTGAAAATGTAACTGTTAGTACATATAAAAAAAGTACTACAGACATTAGGTGTTGTTAGCGTGTTAATACAGCAACAGTGGGGAAAATAATTATTTGATCGGCTGCAGATTTTGTAAGTTTTCCCACTTACAAAGAAATGAAGAGTCTATAATTTCTATCATAGGTGTATTTTAAATGTTAGAGACAGAATACCAACCATAAATCCAGAAAAAACACAAGATACAAATGTTATAAATTGAGATGCAGTTCAGTCAGTAAAATAAGTATTTGATCCCCAAGCAAAACAAGGCTTAGTACTTGGTGGAGAAACCCTTGTTGGCAAGCACAGAGGTAAGACATTTCTTGTAGATAATGACCAGGTCTTCACAAATCTCAGGAGAGATTTTGGTCCACTCTTTTTTACAGATCTTCTCTAAATCCTTAAGGTTTTTTGGCTGTTGCATGGCAACTCGAAGTTTTACTTCCTTCCATAAATTTTCTATAGGATTAGGGTACTATCCACTCTGTGACCTTAATATGCCACTCCTTTGTTGCCTTAGCGCTATGTTTTGGGTCATTGTCATGCTGAAAGACCCATCCGTGACAATTCTTCAGTGTTCTGGCTGAGGGAAGAAGGTTCTTATCCAAGACTTTACAATACATGGCCCCATCCTTTTGGCCCCTCAATGCGACAAAGTCAATCTGTACCTTTAGCAGAGAAACAGCCCCAAAGCATAATGTTTCCACCTCTGTGCTTGACTGTAAAGATGATGTTCTTTGGGTCATAGTCACCATTTTTCTTTCTTCAAACACGGCGAATCCCCTCCGCAAGAAGGCACATGCACAGTCATGCTAATAAACATCTAAATGATTCTGAGAAGGATTGGGAGAAAGTGCTGTGGTCAATGAGGCCAAAATTGAGCTCTTTGGCATTAACTTGACTCATCGTGTTTGGAGGAAGAATAATTCTGACTATGAACCTAAGAATACCATCCCTACAGTCAAGCACAGAGGTGGAAACATTATGCTTTGGGGTTGTTTCTCTGCTAAAGGTACAGACCAATCGATAGGGCCATGTGTTATAAAAAGTTGGATGAGAACCTTAGTCTCTCAGCCAGAGCACTGAATATGGGTCATTGATGGGTCTTCCAGAATGACAATGACCCAAAAAATACCGCCAAGGCAACAAAGAAGTGGCTCAAGAAGAAGCACATTAAGGTCGTGGAGTGGCCTAGTAAGTCAGGCTTAAACTTCGAGTTGCCAAGAGACAGCCAAGAAACCTTAAGGATTTAAAAAAGATCTGTAAAGAAGAGTGGACCAAAATCCCTCCTGAGATGTGTGCAAACCTGGTCACCAACTATGTTTTGCTTGGGGATCAAATACTTATTTTACTCACTAAACTGCAACTTAATTTATAGGATTTGTTTTATGTGATTTTTCTGGATTTTTGGTTGATTTTCTATCTCTGTCATTTAAAATACACCTATGATAAAAATGATAGACCCTTCATTTCTTTGTAGGTGGGCAAACTTAGAAAATCTTCAGGGGATCAAATAATTATTTTCCCCTTTGTACATTCCCTTATACATTAACCACACAGTGCTCTCTAGATCTTAAGTCCACAGAGGCCATCAATGAATGCCAAGCTAGTGAAGAGCTTTGTTATCAACCACTTCCTGCCGACCCTATGCATATATGCAGCCCCTTTGTGGGTGGACTTTAACACCAAGCATCCGCATATATGTGGCCCTAGGTGAAAGCGCTCTCCCTGTGTGCTCGCAGCACAGTAACAAATGGGTATTAGAAAGCTCACGATACATACTAGCGATCGGGAGCTTTCTGATCATGTGACCGCTGTAACTGCCAATCACAGTGGTCACATGGCAGGAATGCCGGCCTCTGCCTCCAGCCATTTAGATCCACTTAAAGGGCCAGGAGACTGCAGCGGGAAGGAGTTTCACAGTGCAGCATACACCTCTGCCGTGGTGGAAGATGGGACTTCTAGTCTTCAAGTGGAGCCATGCATTAATAAATACAGGATGCTGCAGTGGGGATGAACCCTGTGATTCATGTAAAGGTGAGCAGTTAAAGGGTGGGAGGCTGTGGAATGGCAGCATGCTTTATGTTACACTCTAAATAAGTGTATCATGTCTAAAAACAATCTCAAGAATGGTGGGACTTTTAAGGAACAACACAATAACATCTTTACTTTAAAACACAGTTCCTTTATTTATACAATTTCACTTTAAAAATATTCATGACAGATAAAAACCACCAAATATCATGCTCCATCACCCATCAACATAAAAGTAACTTTGTGGATAATACCAACGACAACTTTTGGCTCCATTCACACTGCCGCGACTTGTCAGGCGACTTGTCAGCCTGACAAGTCGCGGTCCCTCGCGGTCCATTGATTGGTACAGGACCCGTTCTAATAGGAGCGACACACGTCGCTCCGACTTAGAAAAAGGGTCCTGTACTACTTCGGGGCGACCTGGAGGCGACTTGCATTGACTTCCACTATGTGAAGTCGTGCAAGTCGCGGTGCACGGGACTTCACAGGTCGCCCCCGAAGGCGTGCAGGAGTCGTGCCGCTTCAGTGTGAATGCGGTAAAAGTTATGTTTTTAAAAAACATATATTAATATTTACATAATGCTTTTTGGGTTTGTGGAAGATCGGCAGGTATTTTGGATCAGTACATGGCCAAAATTTTGAAAATAATTGTTTATGTGTTGTATATATTATATGAATATTCATTTTATGTTTTTTCTATACCTGAATTTTCAAATCCAAGAAACGCATAGAGGTGCACATAGTCAATCTTAAACTGTCATTTGGCAACCCTAAAAAAAAAAAGTTATTAGTGATATAATTCACCAAGTTGTTATTCAGAAGATGTATTGATGGGTGATAGAGCTACATATTTGGGGGACATTGTTTAGTTGCTCCAGTGGTTTTATCCCTCATGAATCTTTTAAATGTGAAACTGTATTAATAAAGTAAAGTTGTTATTGTGTTGTGCCTTAAAAATCCTGCCATTCTTGCCATTGTATTTAGACATTTCCTACAGGGATGTGGCACCTTTATTAGAGCCAAGGCATTACTTACCTTTTACATTAAAAGGTATAACATGAAACATGGAGAGTCAGAAAGGTGGAATTAGCCCTCAAAAAATTAGGAATTTACTGGAAATTATTATAGTTTTCCTTTAAAATAATCTGTTGGAGGAATCTGTGAATCATTAAAACCTTAGAATGTGTCTACAAGATAAGCTGATTCTCTGAACCCTTATTACCTGGGTCATGCCCTCTCCCACGCCACAAAGGCAGCATGACATCTATAGAGGCATGAGCAAGTGAGGATGTACTGCCAATATTAGATCCAGGAAATAATACATGATGTTTCCAATGTCATCTCTAGCAGGGGTTTAGCTTTGTCCATTTACCAGAAGATGTTTAGAAGGGTAGAAATCAGTGATGCAGTTCTACGTACATGCTGAGATAAATGAACTGCAATAAAATTCTATTCAAGAATCTAGAAGGCTCCTCGTTGAATAAAGCAGTGCATAGAGCCATGATAATGTCAAAAGCACAGTTAACCTCTGTAACCAATCCCTTTTCACAGGTTTATTGTTGTCAGATCAATGAAAAACGATGTTTGACTTGCTCAGATTACTATTTTTAGCAAACTGATGTTTGTCTTTTTTAAAGTGAATTATATAATCCTTTCATGTTTTGCACTATGGTTCTCAGATCTCAATGGTTTCCTATTATGATTAATATGTGTTTGGTATGTTCATTTCTGGTACCAGTAGCATGGTACACTAGTTTTCGGCTTAAAGTATGTAGCATAAAAATGAGATCAAAAGAATACAGTGACCCAAATGTTTCTAACCTATAATTTGAGCCTGTTAGAGCCCATTCAGACTAGCGCAACACGACTTTGGGGGGCGACCTGTGAAGTCGCGTGCACCGATGTGCACCGCGACTTCGGCGCGACTTGCAGAGACTTCACATAATGGAAGTCTATGCAAGTCGCTCCGAGGTCGCCCCAAAGTAGTACAGGACCCTTTTTCTAAGTCGGAGCGACGGGTCCTGTGCTAATTAATGGACCGCGACCGAGCACGACTTGTCAGGCTGACAAGTCGCCTGACAAGTCGCGCTAATGTGAATGGGCTCTTAATCTGATACGAATGTCTCTTTAAATATATTCCCATCACCAAAATGTATGCATGACCCAAAGATGAAAATATCTATCAGCTAATATAACAGATTGTACAACAATAATGAGCTGAATAAACCTTTACTTCAAAATTAATGCAGAAAAAATATCAAATTATACTGTGCAAAAAACAAATATGTGCAAACTAAGCTATATCACCAAGTAAAATGCATTCAACAAGCAATCTACTCAGGATGCTAATGTGCAAAAAATGCAATGATAATAATGGATAATCCTAAGTAAACAGTGCAATCTGTCATACAAATGTGCAAAATATGCAAAATAAGCAATTATAAATTATCAAAATAAATTATATTAAATTAAATTCATAAATTCTGATACAGTTCATTTCAATTATATCCAGTCTGTCCAAGTGCTCTCAAACAAGTGCTAGGGGCTCTTGTGCAAAAAGTGCTCCAGTACATGTGAGTGTTTCACCAAAAAGCAAAGCCTTTTACCAGAACAAAATGATCTCAGAAAAACAGATAGCTAGCGCTTGAGATGGCTAAGGATGACAGAGCCAATGCTCTCACCATCGGACCCCTCTGTCATTCAGTGACTCCTTCAGCCAGGCAATTATGTCCCCACCACAGGGCTTTCTTCTTGCCTTTGCTCCACCAAACACTCCCCAGCAATGATATACACTATAATGTCAAAAGTATTGGGATGCTACACGCACTTTAACTTTAATGGCATGCATCCCAGTCTTAGTCGTAGGGTTCAATATTGAGTTGACCCACCCTTTACAGCTATAATAGCTTCAACTCTTCAGGAAAGACTATCCACAAGGATTAGGAGTGTGTCTATGGGAATGTTTGACCATTCTTGCAGAAGCGCATTTGTGAGGTCAGGCACTGATGTTGGACGAGAAGGCCTGTCTCGCAGTCTTCATCAAATTCATCCCAAAGGTGTTCTATTGGGATGAAGTGCAGGCCAGGCAAGTTCCTCTGCCCCAAACTCACTTAGCCATGCCTTTATGGACCTTGCTTTGTGCACTGGTCCAAATCAGACCCCCACAACCACCGCCCAGGGTTGTCAAGAGAAGGCCCTTGTCCTCATCAAAATGAGGACGAGGTGCTTTGGGGTGGGGGAGTGCAGAGCCACCCTGCTCCAAAGCACCCCCCCATTTTGAGGGCATGTGGCTTGGTATGGTCCAAGAGGGGGTGGGGCCACTCGTTCCTCCCCTCCCCTTTCCTGACCTGCCGGGCTGCATGCTCGGATAAGGGTCTGGTATGGATTTTGAGGGGGACCCCATGCTGTTTTTTTGCATGGGGTTCCCCTCAAAATCCATAACAGATTCAAAGGGCCTGATTTGGAACCGGGGGGGGGGGACCCCAACACCGTTTCTCTCCATTTTGGCATGGAGTTCCCCCTCAAGATCCTCAGAGTGCAAGTCGCACCACAAGTCGGATCATCCTGACTTGGATTAGGGAAGCATTGATTTTCACATTAAAAAAAATGTATGACGTGGCTTAACGCTGTATAAGCAACGTTAAGCAACGTTAAGCAGCATCAGACATTTTTACAGCTGTAAACCGGTCCTCAGAACGCACTGGCCCTGGTTTTTTTTTTTTTTGCAGCTAAAACGCCTATGCCACTTACAGCTTCAAAACCTCTGTGTGTGCATGAGGCCATAAGATAAAATTGAGGAGCGTTTTTAAGCTGCAAAAAAAAAAAACGTCTGACGCTCCTGAAAGCAGCTGCAAAAATGCCCTGTGTGCATGAGGCCTATTTTGTGTAGCACCTGTCGTACAGTGCATTGTCACAATGATAGTGTCTGAATGAATGACAGCAATGTGACTGCTAATCACATTGTGCCTGAGACCTACTGGTCAAATAATACATAATACATAGTACAATACAATACAATAATACATAGTACATAATCAGTGTGTACTTTTTTAGAGGTTACAGAACTCCAGGCCAACCTCATACATTCATTTTTACTTTACAGGAGTTGGCTACATGGTTAATCATAACCCATGTTCATTCAACTTGCTATATTTATTCCTTATATTTCAGTCAAGCATCCTAGAAGCAAAAGCAAACCATGCCTAAATCAATGTAAACAGCAAATTAATTTTCTTGCATCAGGAACTGATGTTTTGGTCAATAGCGCATTAATCTGACCGGAGCGGCAAGCTGAGAGACCTGTTCTGGTCAATGTAGGGCAGTGGTGACACTCCGGACACAAGAGGGGACAGTGACCATCTGCTGTGTGTGTAATTAGGTCTTGTATTTCCTACTTTGTTTCCACACACCTGTTTATCTAATTCCCTGTTTTTATTAACCCTTTCCTGTGTTTTCTTCTGTTATAACATACTAACATGTTTCTTGCATCCTCATATTGCTTTATTACATGAGGTCAGATGAAAGGAAACCTTTCTTGGGAGTAATACAGAAGCTGCCATTTCTGACCTCTCGCTACATGCCTGGCTGTCATCCTGACCCTGTTGCTTTGATAATGACCCGCATTAAAATTGTACAAATGGACTTTCTTTTTTGTTTTCTTTTTTTTATCTGTATTTTATTTATAAATGAGACAAGAATTTTTTATACATAGAGTATATCACATATTTCAGGGGTCTCCAAACTTTCTAAACAAAGGGCCAGTTTTTTGTCCTTCAGACTTTAGGAGGGCTGGACTGTGGCCAATGTGAGTGGAAATGTTCCTGGCATCAGTAGGAGTAAACATCACCACTTTTGGCATTGGGGGGGGGGGGGGATAATGCTACATCGTTGGTATCATAAGGAGGAATAGTGATCCATTATTGGTGTCAGTGGGAGAAATGATCCCTCGTTGTTGGTGTCAGTGGTAGAAATGGTGCCCCATTGTTGGTGTCAGATGGCATAATAGTGTCTTGTATAAGTGGAAGTAATAGTGCCCCAAGAGCCAGTAAAAGCAAGCAGAGGGCCGCATCTGGCCCCAGGGCCACAGTTTGGAGACCATTGACATAGACGAATCAGCATGAGGACTTAATTTCTGATTTATATATGGGTTCCTTGTCAGTTACCCCCACAAACCTAGAAATCAGAGGGTCAACAAAAGAGCCAGAAAACTTGCATTTTTAGAATGGAGTCAGCATTGGCAAACCCCTTATAGTCTTGTGACAAGCTTACTTTATGTGGTCAGGTTATTGCACATCTTTCTGTGATTATATGGCTGGTTTGAATACACATAATGTATTAGTGATGGGCTTAATGTTCTAGTCAAACGTAAGTTCGTTTCGAACATCGAGTGTTCGTGTGTTCGCCGAACACACAAACAAATGGGGCACTCAGCGGGAAGTTCGCCTGCCGATGATCTCCCCATAATGCAAAGCGCGATTGCATTGCATTAAGTGCTTGTGATTGGCCAAAGCATGCACCTGACCTGTATGCTTCAGCCAATCACAGTACAGTGTCCTGTCAGAGCCATGATTGGCCAAAAGCAGGGTGCCTTTAACCAATTATGGCGCAGGGGCTAAGTCCACGCCCCACACTTTATAAGGCTGCTTACACAGCAGCCGCGTGTAGTGTGTTGGGAGTGGACATTAGGCAGGGTAGTTAGTGGATTGTGCTTTGATGTTTAATGCAGTCAGTGCAGTGTTGTGTAGGGTTGATTCATCTTGTGTAGCACAGTGCACTGCAGTCAGTGTAGTGTAGTGCTGTGCTGATTCATCTTGTGTAACACAGTGTATTGCAGTCAGTGTAGTGTAGTGTAGTGCTGTGCTCATTCATCTTGTGTAACACAGTGTACTGCAGTCAGTTTAGTGTCGTACTGTGCTGATTCATCTTGTGTAACACAGTGTACTGCAGTCAGTTTAGTGTAGTACTGTGCTGATTTTTGTGTAATACATTGTAGTGCAGTCAGTGCAGTGCTGTGCTGTGATTCTTGTGTAACACAGTGTAGTGGGGCCACTGAAGTGTTGGTGTAAACAACACGTCTGTGTCATCCCACTGATCGCATTTTTCCTTTTCATTGATATTTTTTTTTTTGCAGCATTAGCTTCTGTTGCTGCAATATTAGTACTCCCCCTTCTGTGTCACAGGTGCTATTACTCCTGCATCAGCAGGGGTTTTTTTTAATTTGAGGCACAGCAGCACTAATTTTATTTAGGGCATAACTGCTGTCCCCCTTCTGCATCATCAGTGCTATTCCTTCTGCATCAGCAGGGTTTTTTTTTCTTTTTGTGGTGCAACAGCACTAATTTTATTTCGGGCATAATTGCTGGCCCCCTATTGTATTGCATCAGCAGGGGGTTTTCTTTTTTTTTGCTTTATTACGTTTTTCTTCATTAAAAAAAAACTATAATAAAACGGTTTATAGTGCACCAAGTACAAAAGTATTGCACCCAAGCACCATATTCCGTTCCCACACTCTAGAATAAATAGTGATAACAATCTCCCCCAAAAAATAAAAAAGAATAATAAAACAGTTTATAGTGCACCAAGCACAAAAGTATTGCACCCAAGCATCATGATTCCATCCCACATTCTCTAATAAAAAGTTATAAAAACCTTCCCAAAAATCCCCTTTATGTCCGAAAGGCCAACAAGGAGAGGCAGACGCTCACAGGCCACTAAAAGAGGGCAAGCAGCCTTTGTGTCCACAGTAAAAAGTGGTGGCCATGGACATGGTTCATCCTCTGTAGGCGGGGCACACATGTCCTTTTTATCCAGTGCTGGTCGTGTTATTGAGCCACAACATGCAGACTAGTTGGTGGAGTGGATAACTAAGCCGTCCTCATCCTCCTCATCCTCTGTCACCCAGGCTCATACTAGTTTGCCTTCCTACGCAGGTTCCAAAGCAGCATATTTTACAGGCTCCTTGTCCACAGATACTCCTTCCGTAGCCTTACCATCTTGCACGGAGGAGTCACCTGAATTATTAGATCATAGTGTCAGATACATGATGCAGGAAGATGCACAGCGATTTGAATGCTTTGATGTTGGTTCCCAGGTTGAGAAAGGGAATAACATGAGCCTAGAGAGAGGGGGTGACAATGACAGACAAGAACCTAGCAGTCATGTTCCTCCAGCTGCAGCATACTGCCAAGTTTGCTCCAGTAACAAGGAGGGAGGGGATGATGAGGTCACTGACCATACTTTGGTGCCTGAGAGAATAGAGGAGGAAAGTGAGGAGGGGGAGGCAGAATAACTCCAACGAGGCAGGATGTCCTCCAGGGGCCGGCTTAAGGGCAGCCACCCTATTGCATCACACCACAGAGCTCCACAGTTGCAGGGTGCTGCTAACTCCCCGCTGACTTAAAAAAAGTTAATTGGTGTGGGCTTTTTCAACACATGTGCAGCAGACCGCAGTGTTGCTGTTTGCAATCTCTGTCTGAAGTTGATCAAGCGTGGCCAGAACACCAGCCGCTTGGGCAACACATGCTTGACAACACATGACGGCCTGCCATGCAGTCTGTTGGCAACAGAACGTGAAAGACTTACATCATAATAAAATGCAGACTTCTCCTTGCTCCTCATCTTGGATCTCTACCCCTACTATACCTCAATGGGTGCCACAGGTACTTGAACCCAATCTGCTAGCAGTACACCACCTGTTGATTTGACCAGCAGGCAAATTTCACTACCCCAGTTGCTGAACCATGAAAAAAAATACTGTCCCAGCCATCCACATGCTCAGCGTCTAATTGCTAGCTTGGCCAAATTGCTATCACTACAACTGCTGCCTTTTCATCTGGTAGACTCTGCCCCTTTCGTGAATTTGCAGAATGTGCTGTACCCCATTGGAAGGTTCCAAAAAGAAGTTTATTTTCACATAAAGCCATTCCAGCTCTGTACCATCATGTGGAAGGCAATGCTGTGGCCTGGTTGGACAGAGTGGTCAGCAGGAAGGTTCACACTACTGCTGACTCATCGGCCAGCAGGCATGGTCAGAGACGTTACATTTCCGCACTGGGTAACTGCTGGCAGCTGGGAAAGATGCAGGACAGGGTTCAGTACTGGAGCTTGTTCTGCCACCACGCCTCCAAAACATTGGTGGTGATTCTGCCTCATCTGTCTGCTCCACCCCCTGCTCTTCTTCTTCCTCTATGGCCTCTTCTGCTGAATTGTCCTCTGAACCAGCAGTGCTCCCTAAGCGTTCAAGAGGCTACGCAAGCATTCATGCTAAAAGATTTCATGCAGTGCTTCAATTGGTCTGTCTGTGGGACAGGAGCCACACTGGGGCAGAGATTCTTTCAGCTCTGCAGGGGCAGGCTCAGAGGTGGTTGACGCCACGGCAGCTTGAGCAAGGAATAGTTGTATGCGACAATGGCTCCAACCTTCTCTCCGCCCTCCGACAGGGACACTTGACACATGTTCCATGCTTAGCACATGTCCTGAATTTGGTAGGGGCAGCATTTCTTGAACGGTTACAAGATCTTCTGAGGCAGGCCAGAAAAGTTTGTGGCCATTTCTGGCGGTCCTACAATGCTAGTGCTTGGCTGGCTTACATTCAACGTGAATTCAACCTGCACACCAACCGCCTCATTTGTGACATGCCCACCAGGTGGAACTCAACATTGGCAATGCTGCAGTGGCTGCACACCCAGCAGAGGGCCATCAATGAGTACCTGTGTTGATATGGCATAAGGACAGGCCCAGGGGAGCTTGGCTTCCTTCACCACACCAGTGGCTGCTGATAAAGGATGCATGCACTGTCCTGTCACCATTTATGGAGTCCACAAGGATGGTGAGACCTGTGACGATGCATTCATCAGTGACATTGTCTCTCTAGTCTTCCTGCTGGAGCACACACTTCGTGGAATCATAGACAGGGCATTTTAGGCAGAATAGCAGAAGGAAGAGGAGGACTTCCTTTCTTCACAAGGCCCCCCTTTATGCAGATAACATTCCCGCAGGGCCACAAATCACAAAGAAGGAAGAGGAAGAGGATTGTGGCAGCATGGATGTAGAGAATAACATACAGCAGTCTTCAAGGTATGGTTTTCATTCCCCAGAAACCGCAGGAGTTGTACGTGGCTGGGAAGAGGTTGCTCCTGACAATGTCATCCTTAGTGACCCAGAGGACTCAGAATCTCATGCCTCCAATTGGTCACCTGACATCGGCCCCAGATCTCTCTCCCAGCTCGAAGTCACCCTGCAGTGCTGTATTTTGGCCTAGGCCGACAAGGCCCAGGACTAGGGCGGCACTTTGCAGGGGGGGGGGTGGCAAAATAGCCACCCCCGCGTCCACCTGAGACTCTATTGGCCACTGTTTGCTAGAGCTGGCTGGCGTCTAGCAATCAGTAACATCACAGCCGTGACTCCCTGGCCCTGCCCATAATTCAAAGTGGCGCTTAGTGGGGCCCAAAGAGTCTGGTGACAGCGGGGTACAGGGCAACAGAGCAAAATTCTGCCAATCCACCGCCGACAGCAGCTGCTGCTACTGAGCTGCGGCGTCTTCACACAGCGTGCAGGCAGCCAGCCAACCCTGGAGGCTGGCTTGAACTGAGAGCCCGGGAGGGAGAAGACCTCCACTGCCATGGCACTCTGGCACCTCCCAGAGCTTGCACTCCTTCCCAAACCTCCACTCTGCTCCCAGTTGGGACATCAACAGGAAGACAGGCTGACCAAGGGCCCAGAAGACAAGGATGGGCGGGAAGTAGGTGCATCACACACCCCTACCCACAGACAGGGGGCACAGGAGGGACTGTAGGCAGTGCTAGGGGGTCTTCCATCCCCCATTTCTCTCTCCCCCTCCTCTTTCTCTCTCTCATCCCCCTCTCTCTCTCCCGCTTCTCTCTCTCACTCCCTCTCTCTCTCTTTCCCCCTCTCTTGCTCTCACCCCCTCTCTCTCTCTCTCCCCCACCCCTTCTCTACCTCTCCCCCACCTCTCTCTCTCTTTATCTCTCTCATCCCATCTCTCTCTCATCCTTCTCATCCCCCTCCCCCTCTTTCTCTCTCTCATCCCCCTCTGTCTCTCACCTCTCTCTCTCATCCCCCCTCTCTCCCTCATTCCCTTTCTCTCTCCCTCATCCCCCCTCTCTCAACCCCCCTCTCTCTTCCCCACCCCCCTCTCTCTCTCTCATCCCCCTCTCACACCCGCCCTCACCGATCCCCCTCTCTATCCCACCCCCCTTTCTCTCTCTCTCTCTCTCTCTCTCTCTCTCTCACCCCCTTACCCTCCCCCTCTCTCTATCTCCCCCCCCCCATGAGATCTCAGGGGTTCTTGCTGGGACTTGTAGTCCTTTAATTTTGGAGGGCGTCATATCCGTTAAACAGAAAGGGGTGGGCAAATTTACATGGGGGGGGGGCTCAATTTTAGTCTAGCCTTTATGAAATTCACACAGTAACGTGTTCTAACATTGTGAATAAAACCTTTAGAACTTTCAGCCACTTGTTTGAGGTTGAAAATAAGGGTAGGAGATAGATGCCATTCCTGTGAGTACCCCTGTGCCTCCCGACTGCGTGCCTTAATTTTAGATAGTAAAACTGCATATGAGCAGCTAAAATGTATTCGGCCTGCAGAGAGGTAAAAGGCAACAGGACCCCATCCCTAAAAATCAGAGACAATCCCATATACCTTCCACCGAGTACCATGCACCAATTTGGCTAATTCTGGGTAATTGATATTATTCCAGATTGGGCTATACTTCATTCATAAACCCAGATATTTAGCCTTTTTTCCAAATTTTTTTAATGAGGCCGTACATCGGCAGGAATTTATTTGGTTTGGCAAAGCTAAGAGCCTCAAGACCCTCCGAGACTGAGTCTTTCTGGATAAGGGTAAGCATAATACGGGTCATGGAGGGAATACAATCCACAATTGGCTGTGTAGCAGCAGATGTAGGGCCAATTAGCTGCTGCAATTATAGCCAGGGGTTAGAAAGGGCAAGACTCTCTCCATCCTTTTACAATTATTCCAATGTATTTCTTGGTGTTCGTTTTCCCCAGAGCAGGGTTCTAAAGATGGAGTTCACTATTCTAAACGTTTTTAAAGGGACAATGATAGGGGAGTTATGCAGGGGATAAAGGATTTGGGGCATCAGTATCATTTTGATAAGGTTTGCCTTACCTACAACCGACATTGGCAGTTTATTCTAAATTCTAATTTTATTCTGAAATCTATTTAGTAGTGTATAATCTAAGGGAGAGAAAGTCACATATATCCCCAGATACTTACATTTATCTGTGATGGGTATGGGACAAGCGGGGGCTATTGGTTGTGTGGAATCACTGTCAAATAGGAGCAGTGCTGATTTGGTCCAATTGATTATCCTTGGCCGAAGTCAAAGATAGTAGTCCTGACAATTTGCAGAGACAAATTAGAGTTCTCTAGTAGCAGCAACATGTCATGTGCATATAGCATGATTTTTTTGTGGATTTCGCCGTAGCGAGACCCTGTGAACCCTGTGAGAGGGCTGGCTCTTATGGGGGCAGCTAGAAGCTCGATGGCAGGCGCAAAGAGCAGAGGAGACAAGAGACAACCCTGCCTAGTACCTCTGCCCAGTGCAAATGTAGGGGAGACCCTGTCCAAAACTCATATAGATGCAGATGGTGCACTGTTTAAGAGGCGAATCCAAGATATAAACTGTGTTCCAAAACTGAATTTAGTCAGGACCAACCAGAGATAGTACCATTCAACCCCATAAAATGCTTTGTGGGCATCTAGGGATAGTAAGGCTCTGTTACCAATGTTATCTGTGGGGGTCTGAATATCATTAATAAGTGTTCGCAAGTTAACCACTGTTGACTTTCTGGGCATGAAACCTGCTTGATCCTGATGTACTACCGACAGCACGGCCTCATTCAGCCTAAAGGCCAGAACTTTTGCCAAGGAAATCAGTGTATATGAGCCTGGATCTAAGGGGTCTTTATCCCATTTTAAAACAAACCCAATTTCACTTCCCAATCATGCCACCCTAGCAGACCTGTGCATAGTGCCCTGTCACTGCATCAAGTTGCTGCTTAAACAACTGGACATTCCCTTTCGGGACTGTCTCCTACTGCAACAGAGACTGCTCCACCGACTGCTTGAAAAGCATCTCCTGGTTTTTGCTGCCAGCCCAAAATAATACAGCTTTCTCAAAGCCATTGATCACCCAGTCCATGTGGGGATGCTCCACCTATTCCGGAGTGACACTGTCATATTCCCATAGCTCTGTGCCAGGAGGTCAAGGACTTGCTCCTGCTCCTGCCCTGCTAAGGAGCGGGGGTGATTTGAGAGAGTCGTATTTGCTCCAGTGGTTCTGGTGCAAAAAAAAGATGGAAGCCTGTGGTTTTGCGTAGACTACCGCAAGTTAATTGCCTGCACCCATCTGGTCGCCTACCTTTTACCCCGGGTAGAAGAGTCACCAATGGCATTGGGGTGAAACAGAGCCACGGTGTACACATATGCCTTCTGCGTGTATAAGGGAAAGGACACTCAGCTGCATCCTCCTCACTGCCCAGACTTTATTGGAGCAAGTGGAAAAATAGTTTGGGACCTTGTATTCCCACTCTTTGAAAAGGGTTATCATCTATACTTTGATAATTGGTATACAATCTTGCCCCTTTTCTGCAATCTATTCCAGAAGAAAACACTAGCGTGTGGCGCTGTTACAGCTACAAAAGAAGGGCTTCCCACAAAGGCTGGTAAATACAAAACTAAAAAGAGGGGAGTTGGTGAGTTTGCGGAATGAAGACGTATGTGCTATGAAGTGAAGGGACAAACGAGACATAAATATATATTGTTTTTTCAATCCACGATGACAACTCAAATCCACAGAAGGAGTGGCCCAGTCCAGAAACCAGAATGTGTATATGAGAACAATATGTTAATGGAGGGAGCCAATTTTAACGATTAGATGATCCAGCCCTATCTTGCAACAAGAAGAACCCACCACTGGTACAAGAAAGTCTCCATTTATCTTTCAATTTCACAACATACAGTATTTTCTTATGTTTCTTATGTTATCTACTTTAAATTCACTGAAAGAGCCAAACCCTTTCTCTCATATCAAGAGAAAATTGTCTGCCTTTGTGTACCAGAAATGCCCCCTGCCAGAAAGCATTCGCTCAGATGCAGGGAGCAGACTCCACAAACTCTATTTTTCCAATAAAGTCACTCCAAGAGAAACAGGCCAAAAACATAGAAAAAAAAAATGTTGGGTATGCTCTAGAGGGGGGAGTAAGACAAGACGTAATTTATCATTGTTCCCACTGTCCTTCCCAACCAGGTTTATGCATAGGAGAATGCTTCCGCCATTACCACACTTCTCTAAAATGTTAGTGAAGTATGGTAAGCGTAGTTCTGAATTCTTGCTGTTTCCCTGTATCTGACCATTCGCCTTCACACTCATCATGCCTCTGCCTGCTACTGAACTGGCCTGGGACTGTCATTCGACTATGCTTCTGCCTGCCACCTAAACTGACTATGCCACTGCCTGCCACCTAAACAGACCCGGTCTTGTTTATCGGCAATGCTTCTGCCTGCCCCCTAGATTTTTTTATCAACCACGTTTCTGCCTTTCACCTGAACTGACCTCGGCCTCTTAACTGACCACGTTTTTTGCCTGCCACGCGGACTGATCTTTTGCCCTGCTATTGTAGTAGTGGGATTTAAGATAACTCATGGATTTCCAAATCGAGAAATTTGAGTTTTTGATTTTCTCCAGGTTTTGTAATTTCCGGATTAGGGTCTGGAGACCGGAGGCTTTGAAGAGATTTGGGTGGGAAGAAGCCTCTATCCCTGTGCCCAGGTCGTATATGACCGGGGCCCTAAGCCTGATATCTCTGGCTGTTGCCAACTGGCCCTGGCCTGTTAATTGATCTTGTCTCTGCCTGCCGCCTGAACTGATCACACCTCTGCCTGTTACCTGTACTGACTCTAGCCTGTTTATGACCATGTTCCTGCCTACTGCCAGGACCAATACTTTGGCTGTGCTGAACATGTCGCTGCCTGCAGCCTGGACAAATTGTTTGGCTGTTGCTGACCGCATCTCTGCCTGCTGCCTGGACCAATACTTTGGCTGCGCTGACAATATCTCTACCTGCTGCCTGTACTGACCCTGGGCTGTTTATGGGAAGTATTCTTGCCTGCTGCCTGGATGACTCCATTCACTGTCACTAACCATGTCCCTGCCTGCTGCCTGGACCAATGCTCTCTTCTGTGGACAACTGCATTGCTAAAACCCATAGGTAATTTTTTTTTTTTTATCCTTTGCTCAGCAGAATGTATTTTGGGGGGTAATAATTGGTATGTACATGCTATGTGTTAGACAACTTTGTGTAAAAAAAAAAAAATACGATTTAGTTTTCTTTCAACATTTTCCAAAAAAAATGACATGTTGAAAAGACTCACTATGCCTTGTAGTATATATGTTATATATTATATGTGACAGATAGTCAAGAAATTAGATATTATGTAATTTATGCCCCTAGAATGCCTTAAGGTGTTCCTTGGAAGTTGTGCCTCTGTATGTGGCCAGGGTGTAACAGAGAGTATGCCTATGCCTATGCCAGGCGTGAGAGATAACTTGTTAATATTACAATTTTGTGAGAAAAAAAATATTTAATTTCCTAACCACTTCCTGTATGTCCTTGGGTTTCAGTGGTTATACTGGGATGATATGGACTTTGAAGGCACTGATATTAAAAAAATACAAATTTTGTGGATAACAATTCATATAAAAACACATGTATACAACATGTTAAACATTACAATACAGACAACACAAAAAAAATATTTAACCCACTCTGACTAATACAGTCAAGGCTAGTGGAAAAAATAAAACTTTGTGATGTCCTGGCGCAGGAATAGAATGCGATATAAAACCAGCTACAAGCTTAGCATGTTTCCTTTCTTCAGGAACTTACTTTCTTTTATGTTCTTTTATACATTCTATGTAATAAAAACATATCAATGAATACACAAGTAAAGGACAAAAAATCATATACATACAGCATGTCAAATGTGTAGATAGACATTATTGAGGGGATTATCAAGGGGTAAATTCATACTAGGTCTGAGGTCTCCGGACCAAAACCAGCAAGCATGAGGGCAGAGGTAGATGTGAGGACACAGCCGGCACTACAACACAACGTAAATAAAATATGATTATTCACCCCCTGTGAAATATAGTAATGGGGGGGGGGGGGTGATACTGTGTAACAGTTTTTTACTAAGGGAATTGGAATTACTAAAATTTGGGCTTAGTTTTGTCCATTAGCACAACTGGACAAATATGAGACAAATTGAAGATTTTTATCTATTCACCAGGATTTTGTTATTAGAAAGGAACTCTCACATATATGCAATAATGCACAATAAAATAATTCAGTAGCACAACCACAAATAACAACTAAATAGATATATATTAATAGTCCATGCAAGAAGTCATAAAAAAGTCCATGGAAAGGATTCCATCAACATATAAAATGAAGAACCCTGGTATTCCAATGTGACTGAGAAAACGAGACACCATCAGATCCTCCACCGATCCTCACACTCCCAATTCCAGGGTCACTCACCAGAAAATGTTTCCTGCCATTCTTATGGAAAGGGCAAACAGTGCTCAATATTGCCACTCTGATCCACTGAACAGCTGGTGAGACCTCCTCATCGTTATCCACTCCACGGCACAACAGGTCGAGTGTATATGAAATAAAATAATCTCTCATAGTGTGATAACGTTTAACACTCCACGTTTATTTAAGCATATGTTAATTACACTCACATTTAAAAAACTTAAGTATAGCCTTAATAAGACCAAGCGGAATGTGTCCGGCATCTCTCACCCTCTCCACGCTGGTGAGCCAATCCGCCGGAAACACCTGTCGGTCAAACTCAGCTGTTTCCGGATGCCGTGCAGTCATGCCCCGATGCGTTTCATCATTTCCGACTTCGTCACAAGAAGGTTGTTCCCCAGGATCCGAGGGGAGGAGACTGGGATAGAAAAATACTACAAAAAGAAAACTCTTTGGATAGAGCGACTCAATGCTCCCTATTCACCTGGAATCAATGAGGCACATTCATATAAATCCTTTTTTATGATTCATGTTAGTTCTGTCCTAGTATACAATTAAATAAATATATTATATAAATTCTGATTCTTAGTCCCTTTAACAAACAAAACTTTCATAAAGCATAGACATGTCTACCCATTATGTCTGTTATCTGGGGTGAAGTAATTTTTCAGGTATAAAATACTTTTTAGGATTACAAGGCCAATGCCAAACGTTAGTTTAACTATGTTATTTTTTTTCAATATGTCACATCTTATCATGTGATGTGATTGACGTCATATAATTAATGCCCAATTGTTTTGAGATGTGTTGTACACATTTTGCCAGTTTTCATTATTAATATATTTTTCATTATGATTTGTTAATTGTTTTGTTTTTGATCGTTTTTTTTGTATATGCTATATCTAGGGGCCATGTACTGGACCGGCTGCTTGGGCAGTCTGGGGTCTGATGTGCGGCCGCTGCTTTCCAGTTAGTGCCCCCTTGGTAAAGGCAGGTAAGCATGCAGGGTTAGGGGGCGCTCTCCCCTGGTGATGCAATCTCTAGGGACCTGTCATTCACTCCTCTCCCTGCCCTCAGCGACGACTGCATAGGCGGGGTTACGGAGCATGCACGGTCCCGTCTGGCCAGGTCAGGTAATGTTGGCGCCGTCATGGCGCCGACTCCCTAATTGGGACACACATATAAGGCTCCTAAGGAGCCTTATTCTATGTCAGATGCCTCCACCACTAGCTGCTGTTACCTCGCTGTTGGACCAATAACAGGTATTTATATGTTCTGTGCCCCACACTTGTGTTGTCTTTGCTGGGCGGTATAGGCCCTGGTGTGGTGTGTATACATCCATTGAACAAACTGTGCCTGCGTTTCAAATTTGGTTTTACAGATTACCGGTCCTTGGGTTTGTCCAGGCCAATAGAGTACCAATCAGCGGCATGGAGTCCCTTTTAACAACATGTGACCAATCACCCACTATATGATAAACGATTCACTTTAAAGCAAAGACTTACCAATTAGTACATTATCTTTTTCATTGAAAGCAGCATTACTCTGTGGGTTGAGGTGAGACCCCGGCCACCACCCCTTTCGTCCCCTTTCTCTTCCTGCTTTTTTTTCCCCCCTCCTTTTTTTCCTGCCCCACGGGTATATACAGTATCTCACAAAAGTGAGTACACCTCTCACATTTTTGTAAATATTTTATTATATCTTTTCATGTGACAACACTGTGTAATGACACTTTGCTACAATGTAAATTAGTGAGTGTACAGCTTGTTTAACAGTGTACATTTGCTGTCCCCTCAAAATAACTCAACACACAGCCATTAATGTCTAAACCACTGTCAACAAAAGTGAGTACACCCCTAAGTGAAATGTCCAAATTCTGCCCAAAGTGTAAATATTTTGTGTGGCCACCATTAATTTCCAGGACGGCCTTAATCCTCTTGGGCATGGAGTTCACCAGAGCTTCGCAGGTTGCCACCAGAGTCCTCTTCCACTCCTTCATGGCGACATAACAGAGCTGGTGGATGTTAGAAACCTTGCACTCCTCCACCTTCCATTTGAGGATGCCCCACAGATGCTCAATAGGGTTTAGGTCTGGAGACATGCTTGGCCAGTCCATCACCTTTACCCTCAGAATCTTTAGCAAGGCAGTGGTCGTCTTGGAGGTGTGTTTGGGGTCGTTATCATGTTGGAATACTGCCCTGCGGCCCAGTCTCTGAAGGGAGGGGGATCATGCTCTGCTTCAGTATGTCACAGTACATGTTGGCATTCATGGTTCCCTCAATGAACTGTAGCTCCCCAGCACTCATGCATCCCCAGACCATGACACTCCCACCACAATGCTTGACTGTAAAGACACACTTGTCTTTATTCTCCTCACCTGGTTGCCGTTACACACGCTTGACACCATCTGAACCAAACAGGTTTATCTTTTATCCTCATTAGACCACAGGACATGGTTCCAGTAAACCATGTCCTTAGTCTGCTTCTTTTCAGCAAATTGTTTGTGGGCTTTCTTGTGCATCATTTTTAGAAGAAGCTTCCTTCTAGCACGACAGCCATGCAAACCAATTTGATGCAGTGTGCGGCGTATGGTGTGAGCACTGACAGGCTGACCTCCCACCCCTTCAACCTTTGCAGGCATAGCTGGCAGCACTCATACGTCTATTTCCCAAAGACAACCTCTGGATATGACGCTAAGCACGTTCACTCGACTTCTTTGGTCGACCATGGTGAGACCTGTTCCAAAGTGGAACCAGTCCAGTTAAACCGCTGTATGGTCTTGGCCACTGTCCTGCAGCTCAGTTTCAGGGTCTTGACAATCTTCTTATAGCCTAGGCCATCTTTATGTAGAGCAACCATTCCTTTTTTTAGATCCTCAGAGAGTTCTTTGCCATGAGGTGCCATGTTGAACTTCCAGTTACCAGTATGAGAGAGTGAGAGCGATAACACCAAATTTAACACACCTGCTCCCCATTCACACCTGAGACCTTGTAACACTAACGAGTCACATGACATTGTGGTGGGAAAATGGCTAATTGGGCCCAATTTGGACATTTTCACTTAGGGGTTTACTCACTTTGTTGCCAGCAGTTTAGACATTATTGGCTGTGTTTTGAGTTATTTTGAGGGGACAGAAAATTTACACTGTTATACAAGCTGTACACTCACTACTTTACATTGTAGCAAAGTGTAATTTCTACAGTGTTGTCACATGAAAAGCTATAATAAAATATTTACAAAAATGTTGGGGGTGTACTCACTTTCGTGAGATACTGTATACTTAGTCATGAGGATGTGGCACTTATTTTCATTGTTTATGCACCCACAGTACCACCCTGTGTTGGTGTAATCAAGAATTTCTATACTGGAATGATGCCTGCTTCTACAGGCATCATTGTTTGCAGCCAGCGATCCCCTTTCAGGCAAAAGTGATCTGAGTGGCTAATGCGTGTGGCGGAAAGGGGTCCCAAACCTCTCCTGGGCTCTCTGGTCCCATCGCAAAGGCCCGGGAGCAATATGGGCAGCTGCAATGGCTGCCTGGGACAGAGAGAGAGAGGAACTGACGTTGTTTCCCTCTCTCTGTAACCCTGGAAACCGGGAGCAACGAGTATTCATCACTTCCGGTTCCACCCCTTTCTATACCTGGCCACCAGCAGCCAGAGAAGCAGCCGATCGGACCGGAACTCGGGCGGAGTGTGTTTTTGGAGGATTTAAAGGCACAGTATATATCATTAGCTGGTGAGCTGGTGAGTGAGCAATACCAAGGGAGCGGGCACATGGTGCGGTGAAGGCGCATGGTCTTGCTACACTTCGTGGTGAATAGCCATCTCATTCTCTTGGACTATATTAATAGATTGTGGACTCACCTATAATATATCTCTAATGGGAGTTATAGGATCTTGTAGTGCTGCTTATGTGTCTGACTCTTTATGCTGAGTAGAAATCTATGGGAGGAGTGACATGTTAGGTATCTATTTACTTGGTGTAACATCATCTTTCACATTTTACAAAAAAATTGGGCTAACTATACTGGGTGTTTTTTATTCATGAATATGTTTTTCCAAAAAATTGCGTTTGAAAAACCGCTACGCAAATACCGTGTGACATAAAAAATAGCAACACATGCCATTTTATTCTATAGGGTCTCTGCTAAAAAAAAAAAAAAAAAAAGGTTTGGGGGTTCTAAGTTTTTTTCTAGCAACAAAAAGTAGATTTTTACATATAAGAGAAAAGTGGCAGAATAGGCTTGGGAAGGAGGTGATTAATTTTCCAAATACTTGTGGGAAAAATTACAACTTCAAAAAACTCTCAGTGCCTTATACAAAATATCTTGGACTCTCTACTTTCCAAAAAGGGGTAATTTTGGGGGTATTTGTACTGTTCTGGCATATTAGGGTCTCAAGAAATGAGCTAGGCAGTCAGTACATCAGGATTGATCAATTTTCAAAGATACATAGCATAGCTTGTAGACTCTATAACTTTCACACAGACTAAATAATATACAATGACTTATACCCAGGATTATTTTTTCCCAAAGGTGTGTAGCAGTATAAATTTTGGCCTAAATTTATAAAGAAAATGTACTTATTTGCAAAATTTTATGAAAGAAACTAAACAAGTGTGAGAAAGGGGGTAAAAATGCCAAGTATTGAAATGGTTAATTATGTTCTTTGCATTTTTCATGTTGCTCCTTACTGTGGTGCAGGTGCAGTCTGTTTTCTCCACTGCAGGTGGCACTTAACCAAGAGAGTCAAGAGGTGCATGGTTCCTCTATGGTTTCCTGGGTAACTGGGGAAGCTATACAGTTGGATGCTGCCATCCCATGTGACTCTGGCGGCCATCTGGGGTCAGGCGGAATCTATTTCAGACCCTGGCTCCCAAGTTTAGTGACAATTTTGCATATGGGTAGTGTAGGGACAAGTCACCTGTCTGACTGGGACAGTGATTATCAGCAGGGAGAGGTTCCAGGCGAGTAGGGAAAGGATAGGGACATGCCAGCCTTCCTGGAAACCTCCCCATTTGGGTACGGACTGGTCAGGGTGCATATCAACCCTCAAGACAGACGCTGTAAGCACAGACCTGCTCCGCTACACACTGCTGTTGCATGCTGTGAGTGTTCCTGGTCAGGTGCCTTTCAGCTGGGTTGTTATGAATTACTGGATTCTGCAATAATACAAATTCTGTTCTCTGCAACTAAACTCTGTGTCTTTACTGCCGCCTCAGCACGCTGAACCTCCCAACATATGTATCAATGGACACACAAAGCGTGGCTTGGGAGCAAGCCCGCACTAGTTCCCAGAGGCGTAACTAGAACCTTCAGGGCCCCGATGCAAGAAACCATGAAGGGCCCCCCAGACCCCTGGCCGGGGCCCTTCCCTTCAAGCCCGGGCTCTTCCCACTAATCCTGGGGCTCTTTAATCTCATTGCATGGCCTTTTATTATGGTCCCGCATCAGGATCCTTTCACAAGTTCTGCAGTGGGCCCCCTTCCTGCAATCTTGGGGCCTCCCCACAGTGGTGAAATGCCAGGGCCCGGTCGCAAGTGTGACCTTTGAGATCCTAGAAGTTCACCCACTGGTTTGCTACCGGGCCCCCTGGAGCATGGGGCCCGGTAGCGATTGCAACCCCTGCAACCCCTGTAGTTACGCCCCTGCTAGTTCCCCCACATAGCAAATGGTTTGCTATAGTGGGCACTCAGCAGGGAGGAGGAGGGCCAGCAGGGGACACGAGAAGAGGGAGAGTGGGTATGCTTTGTGCAAAACCATTGCACAGAGCAGGTATATATGACATTCAAAGAAGTGTGGAGGGGCACCGCTCCAGGCAACCTGTGGAGATTACTGGCATCCGGGTGCCTGCCTGGTCCGCGGCCAGAGGAACGTGTAGAGAAGGAGAGATTGGAAGCTCTTCCAGGAAAAAAAACACTTTTTTATTTCAAATCCATAAAGCAGCGATATGACACACACCGTGTACACTGGTCAGCAAACGCGTTTCACACTCCTGTGCTTATTCATTGCTGATTACCCCCAGTATGCTCATTCCTTATAAACACAGGCTGATAGGTGTGATCAATCGATGTAATGGGAGCCCCACCTAGCAAGTAATCTCAACCCTGGCAGCCCAGATCCATTTGGAACGGCAGAGTTTGTTTGTAAAAACACTTGTGACATAAATCAAAAAATAATGTGTACATACATATAAACCTCATAAAAGAAAAACATATATTTTAATTTATAACAAAGAAAACATGTTTAAATTAGATTAGATTAGATTAAACCCCGCAAATGCGGAGTTAATAGTAAAAGAAGAGGAATATGTATGTGGATATATATATATATATATATATATAAACCCAGCAATGTAATCATAATAGTAGTATAATATTGATTACTGGTCACTCAAATCCGCAACACTAAAGGCTTTCCTCTGAATAGAGAACCAAAAATAGAAGAGAAGGGGACTAAAAAAAATCCAACAGGGTTAATGCAATAAATCGCAAGTGCAATCATAGACTCACACAATATATGGGTTTACAATCATTTTAAATTGCCATCAATTACTTTTGTTTGCAAACAAACAGCCGGCAATTCCCTTTATCTATATCAGACCCTTATCCATGCTAAGGGTCTAATATAGATGGTAATGGGGGACACCAACACAACAAAATGGTGTAGGATTTTCCCTAAAAATGCATATCAGACCCTTATCCTTGATGAGAGTCTGGCATGGACGTCAAGACGAACTTCAGCCAAATAATAAGAAAAAAAAATGTGGAGTCCCTACAAAAACCCATTCCAGACCCCTGTATGAGCATGCAGGAAGGGGGGGGGGCAAGTGTTTGCCCTCTACTGAAACATACCAGACCACAGGCTTTTAAAATAGGGTGTACCTTGCTGGGGGGGGGGGGGGGGTGTAACTTTCAAGGGCTTCTTCCACACAACCCTGACCCAGTGGTTAAGGGGTGTATGGGTGAAGGCTTATCAGAATCTGGGGCACCCTTTAATAATGAGGCCCCCAGGTACTGCACACCCTTGTGAATAGTAAGGGGTGTGTGGTATCCCTACCCATTCACAAAAAACAAAAATGTAAATGGTAAGTGAAGACGGACAACATTTTTGACAACTCCCTTGATAAAAAAAAACAATAAAATGTTCCATGATGTATATACACCATCATTCCCATCTCTTCTCCTGTGCCAAATGAAAGTGTTTCCTATAAGGTAAACAAAGAGATGGGGTCTTTCAGGTCACATCATTTAAAAATATGGACATTGCCACATTCCTGTGCATGGCCCAGGCCCAATCAATTCATCAGAGGTCCCAGGCGGCTGACAAGCAAGAAGAAGGGGATATTTAACAGGAAGGAGTCATTGGTTTGGTGCAGGGATGCATTTACTGGAACCAATCTCTCGTGGCCCTCCTGCAGCTGGCTCCCTCCTCCTCTCTCTCCATTTGTCTTTTGCTGCTGCAGGAGAGCCACAGGGGATCAATTCCAGTAAATGCACCCTCTCCTCACCACACCAATCACCCCTTCCTGTCCTAAATCCCCTTCCCTGTGCTGCCTGGGCCCCACTGTGGGCCCCTTTCCCCCACAGCACTGCTGGCTCCCCCCCTATCCCTCCCACTGACTGCTGTCGAGTGGGCAGAGAGGGATCATTTTAGGATGGAGAGCATAGGGTGGGGGGCGCAGGAAATA
This sequence comes from Pelophylax lessonae, assembly GCF_965119305.1. Classification (NCBI taxonomy): domain Eukaryota; kingdom Metazoa; phylum Chordata; class Amphibia; order Anura; family Ranidae; genus Pelophylax; species Pelophylax lessonae. The sequence continues at coordinate 183,326,807 of NC_138778.1, forward strand.
TGTTATATTTACTGGCCCCTACTTTTTCTGAACTAACACAGAGAGTGATTGGTAGCAATCATTCACTATGTTTATTTATAACTGAAGCATAGTACACTGTTTACTATGCTTCAGTGTGTGAATAACCAGGGAGCCTTTGTACATGCTGTAGAGAAAGGATTGGGAATCTGAGTCCTCGATTCCTTTCTCTGTCTGAAAAGTGAGACATCAAGGGATATTTCCCCAAAGCAACCCCATCCCCAGAGCATTGTGAAAAAAAATTGTGAAAAATAATGTAAAAATTATAAAATATAAAAAAAAAAAACAAGGGCTCTGTGAGGGCCTGCTAGGTAGGATCTACGGGGCCCTGTCAGGTAGGCTGTATGTGGTCCTGTGATTCTTGATTTCCAACAGCAGCTCAGCATTACCATACTTTGTTAATGACATCATCAAAATTCCAATTTAGCTTGGACATTTGCAATCTGAACAAGCAAATTTTATATATATATACATATATATATATATATATATATATATATATATATATATATATATATATATATATATATATATACCCAATACATTTTTTATTTTATTACCTTAAAAATTAAAATGTTGAATTTAGACTTTGTATTATACCCTTCCAGGATTTGCTAAAGTAACTGTCATATTTGTGGTGCTGTGGAACCCCCTGGTCGTATTTCTTTTTTCTATATTTGTCCAAATAAATTACCTAGTTCATGTGATCTTTTACCAAATAGCTCCATGTTTCTGAACAGGCAGAAAGCTCAAAAGCAGATCAATTGAATTTGTGTTTCTACTACCAAATGACACTGCAGCAGATATCAATGAGCAGTACAGCCAGAGGGGTCAAGGAGCAGCATTAATTAGGCACGTGACAGGCAGATGGCTGGAGATTATACGAGGCATCGCGCCCTGACAGTGGCAGCAGCACATCGAATCTCCTCCACTTGTGTTCTAACACACTGACATTGAAAAAACGAAATGTCTCCTCTGCCAACATGACCTAAGTTTTTTCTTTCCATCACACTACTGTGTTCAGATTCCAGGTGACCAGCTGTTAATATTCCTCTAGCTTGTAGCCCTCAATCACACCTGTTTTAAAGGACAGTACTGTTAAACAAATGAAGAAAAATTTTATATTTTTATAGTCTAGAGGCTATTTTTCTACAGTTGCATATATTAATAAAGATATTTACAGTGGGGAAAATAAATATTTAATCCCCTGCAGATTTTGTAAGTTTGCCCATTTTACAAAGAAATGAAAGGTCTATCATTTTTATCATAAGTGTATTTTAAATGATAGAGACAGAATATCAACCAAAAATCAGAAAAAAAAAACACATGATACAAATGTTATAAATTGAGTTGCAATTCAGTGAGTAAAATAAATATTTGATCCCCAAGCAAAACATGACTTAGTACTTGGTGGAGAAACCCTTGTTGGCAAGCACAGAGATAAGACGTTTTTTGTAGTTGGTTACCAGGTTTGCACACATCTCAGGAGTGATTTTGGTCCACTCTTTACAGATCTTCTCTAAATCCTTGAGGTTTCTTGGTTTTCGCTTGGCAAATCAAAGTTTCAGCTCCCTCCATAAATTTTCTATAGGATTAAGGTCTGGAGACGGGCTAGGCCATGCCATGACCTTAAAATGCTTCTTCTTGAGCCACTACTTTGTTGCCTTGGTGGTATGTTTTGGGTCATTGCAATGCAGGGTTGACCCATCCACACACCATCTTCAGAAGAAGGTTCTCATCCAAGATTTTACAATACATGTCCCTGTCCAATGGCCCCTCAATGTGACAAAGTCAGCCTGTACCTTTAGCAGAGAAACAGCCCCAAAGAATAATGTTTCCACCTCTGTGCTTGACTGTAGGAATGGTTTTCTTAGGGTCATAGTCAGCATTCTTCTCCCTCCAAACACGGCGAGTCAAGGTAATGCCAAAGAGCTCAATTTTGGGCTCATATGACCCCAGCACTTACTCCCAATCTTTCTCTGAATCATTTAGATGTTTGTTGGCAAACTTTAGACGGTCCTTCTTGAGGAGGGAGACCTTGCGGGCACTGCAGGATTTCAATCCATGGCAGTGTATGGTTTGTTTGGTGACTGTGGTTACAACTGCCTTGACAAACTCCTCCCCTATAGCTCTGGGCTGATGTAACGCTCCTGCGTTTTTATTATAGGCTGGATTTGCAGCTGCAAAATCTCCACTCAGTAGTCATGTAGAGATGTGTTGAATACCAGATCCAACTCTCCAGGACTCATCACCGTGGGCCTGTCAGCTTCAACATACAGATATATACACACTCAATGAGATGTTCCTGGAGTGATAGGATGTATATGATAGTATGAAGGTGATGTGCTGAAGGGACAGGTGTGAACAGTGACAAGGATGGTAATCACTTGATAGGTTTTGTATAGGAGAGTTCAAGATGGTATTTAGGAATGCAGATAGGTTAGTATCGAGTATGCTAACAGGTGGTGAGGACAGCAGATGACAAATACAGGATAGACTAAACCAGTGCAAGGATAGATAGTAGTAGACAGGAGAGCTAGCAATCTATGCAGCAGTGCAGATGATAGATGGTAGTAGGCTGAAGAGCTAGCAATCTATGTAACAGTGCAGATGATAGGATAGTATGGATAGGTAGTAACAGTCCTTAATGTGCATAGGTAGATAGTGCAATAAGGTTATGGAGGGTTCCCCTGCGGGGTACTTATCACTTGTAATGTTAGTAGTTTAGAGAGGTCCAGTAAATAAGGAATGATCCGGTAGTGAGATACAGGGATCAGTAGCGAGGTTCCGGTCTGCTCCAGGTAAAGGGAATAGCTGGGGGTTCCAATCGAGAGACAGGCTTGAAAGCATGTGGATAACAAGGCAGGTTGAACGAACAATGTGAGTGAGACCGCCGGCGGTTGAAATAGCCACTCTGCGGCGCTCAGCAGTGACATCATCGTTCTTAAAGGTATATGCGTACCACCTGAAGAGAAAGGTGGGACGCATTACAGAGAAAGTGGTGATTAAGGGTACCGGAGGTACCAGAATCTTACAGTACCCCCCCCTTAAGGCCAGCTCCGGAAGGCCTATAGGACAGGTTTCTCTGGGTGTTTCGAGTGAAAGTTCCGTATAAGTCTAGGCGCATGAATATCAGAGGTATCTAGCCAGGTGTCGTCTTGGGGTCCATAGTTCTTCCATCTTATGAGATACTGGAGTCTTCCTCTATGGATGCGAGAATCCAAAATTTCCTTGATCTCATACTCTTCTCCGCCTTCAACTTGTATTGGAGGTGGAGGCAAGATGGTAGGCCTTATTCCTTGGTTAGGAACATGGGGCTTCAGTAGCGACACATGGAAGATGGGATGGATCTTGAGATCTGCTGGTAGGGTGAGCTGTACTGCAGCTTTTCCGATAAGTTTTTTAATTGGGAAGGGTCCTAAAAATAAAGGTCCAAGCTTCTTGCTAGGGGTTTTTAATCTTTAAGTTCTTTGTCGATAGCCAAACAAGGTCCCCAATAGCATACTGAGGAGAAGGTCTTCTACGAAGTATGATGTGTAGCAATGTGTAGCAACACATCATACCTGCAAGTATGATGTGTAGCAACGTAGATATTGCTCAATGCTCTGGTTGACTCTTTCAGTCTGTCCATTGGTCTGAGGATGGTAGGGAGAAGTGAGCTTTCGCTCAATGCGTAAAATTTGACAAAGTGCTTGCCAAAATTTAGAGATGAATTGTGAACCACGGTCGGACAAAAGTTTTTTGGAATTCCATGCAACTTAAAGACATGTTTCATCAGTAGTTCCGCTGTTTGTTTAGATGAAGGTAGTCTACGGATAGCAATGAAATGTGCCATCTTTGTCAAGTGGTCCACTGACACTAGGATGGTATTAAATCGAAGGATATATAAGGACACAACTTCACATGGAACCTGGGGTATTGGTAGACTACAAAGTAGTCCAGATGGTTTTGTAGTGTCAATTTTGGACCTTGCACAGATGTCACATGAAGAAACAAATTTTTGTACAGACGTCTTCATATCAGGCCACCAAAACTGCCTGGTGAGCAAATTAAAGGTTTTCGTTATATACCCATATGTCCTGCCATGGGCACATCATGCGATAACTCCAAGATCTTGGTGCGCATAGTAGGAGGTATGTAGAGTTTGTCATTGTAATAGAGGAAGCCTTCTGCATCAGTACTTAGTTGTGGTGGAGGTGAATCCATTCTTATACTGTGCAAAATCTCTTCCTTCAAGGAACGGACAACACCAATAATGCGTTCATAGGGTATTATGGGAATGGAAGGGATTTCGGCGCAGTTATCTTCGGTTAATCGTGATAGCGCATCCGCTTTTTTATTTTTGTCTGCAGGCGTGTAGGTCACTAGGAAATTAAACCTTAAAAAGAATAATGACCATCGTACCTGCCGGTGAGAGAGAGTCTTGTTAGTCTGGAGGTATTGAAGGTTTTTATGATCTGTATATATGAGTATTGGTAACTGGGTACCTTCGAGCAGATGTCGCCAATTCTCCAGTGCCAGTTTTATGGCAAGCAACTCCTTTTCACCCACTGGGTAATTCACCTCTGGGCTGCTTAGTGATTTTGAAAAGAAAGCAACTGGGTGGAGTGATGAAGTGTTTGTTGGTCGTTGGGAGAGAACTGCTCCTACTGCCATATTTGACGCATCGACCTCTAGAATATATTGGAGGGATGGGTCTGGATGGCGTAGTATGGGAGCAGAAGTAAAGCTTGATTTTAACAAGCAGAAAGCTTGATTTGCTTCTTCTGACCATTTAAATGTTTTTTTTTATACTTGTCAGTTGTGTGCGAGGTCTTACAATAGCGGAAAAGTTCTTGATGAACTTCCTATAGAAGTTCGAGAATCCAAGGAATCGCTGTAGGGCCTTACGAGTTGTTGGTATAGGCCAGTCTAGAATACAGGATATCTTACTCATATCCATCTTAATTCCAGTTTTGGATATGAAGTATCCTAGAAATAATATTTCTTCTTTATGAAATAGACATTTTTTTAATTTCACATATGGTCTGTGTGAGAGCAATCTGGACAACACAAGTCTTACATGTTTTATGTGTTCAGGCATAGATCGAGAATAAATAAGTATATCGTCTAGGTATACTACAACACAGACATCAAGTAAGTCTCTAAAGATGTCGTTTATGAATCTTTGGAAAGCTGCGGGAGCATTACATAGCCCGAATGGCATCACAAGGTATTTGATTAGTCCGTATATGGTTCTGAATGCTGTTTTCCACTCATCCCCGTCACGGATTCGGATTAGGTTGTATGCCCCTTTCAGGTCTAATTTGGTGAAATAAGTAGCCCCACGCACCTGTTCAATAAGTTCAGGGATGAGCGGCAAAGGATAGCGATCCTTTATCGTAATCGTGTTTAATTGCCTATAATCGATAATAGGCCTGAGACTGGAATCCTTATTGCGGACAAAGAAAAGTCCTGCAGCAGTGGAAGAAGTAGAGGGTCTAATGAACCCTTTTGTCAAATTCTCATCCAAGTATTCCTTGAGATGAGAAAGTTCATCCTGTGAAAGGGGATAAACAGGACCGAAAGGCAATTTGCTGTTAGGGAGTAGATCGATAGTGCAATCGTAATCCCTATGGGGAGGCAACACTTGAGCATTTTTCTCAAGGAACACTTCGGACAGATCCTGATAGCATAGTGGTGCAATTTCATCTGACACCACAGACAGAATCTTCCCATAAGATGGGAGGTTACACGTATTCTCACAATAGTGAGAAGAAAAAACCAAAGTCCGTTTTTTCCAATCTATGATTGGTTGGTGTGTGTGTAACCAGGGAAGTCCCAAAATAATAGGAAAATGGGGTGAGGATAGTATGTCAAAGGTGATGGTCTCCACATGTGATTCGTTGGTAGTGGCAAGGAGTGCCTGTGTCTGGTTGGTGATTGGACCAGAAGACAGTGGAATACCATTAATGAAACTAACAGAAACAGGCTTAGATTTTGAAATAATAGGTATTTTATTTAAGGTAACAAAGCGTGTATCAGTATAGTTTCCACAAGATCCAGTGTCGACCATAGCCTTGGTGGTGATCCTAGTTTGGTCCCACTGTAATATTAAATGAACAAAAAGATAGGGGTTAGAAAAGGAAGTCGTTAATCCTCCCAGCAAGACATGTGAACACTCACCCTCTTTTTTGCGGACAAGGGGGTAGGTGCTTATCAAATGATCCGAGGATGCGCAGTACATGCAGAGATTTCTAGATGTTCTTCTAGCTCGTTCAGTAGTCGTTAAAGGTGGGCGTATGGTTCCTACATCCATGGGAGTAGGGTCAACGGCCGAAATCTGAGAAGGACTAGACAATGGCATTCCCATCTTTTCAGCCCTTCTTTCTCGCAGTCGTCTGTCGATGTTGATACTAAGTTGTATCAAGGCCTCCAAGGTGCCAGGTAAATCCGCTTGGGCGAGCTCGTCTTTAACAGCTTCCGATAACCCGAGTCTGAATTGAGTTCGCAAAGATGTGTCATTCCACCCTGAATCAAGGGTCCATCTTTTGAACTCAGATACAAAGTCTTCTACAGGTCTCCTTCCTTGTTTTAAGGCCCTCAACTGAATATCAGCAGTACTCTGCCTATTGGGGTCATCGTATAAACTAGCGAGTTCCGCTAGGAATAAGGAATAGGTGTTGAGAATCTGATCATTATTCTCAAAGAGAGAGTCTGCCCAGGCCCGTGGATCACCCGTCAAGTATGAAATAACTGTACAGACTTTTATTTGATCAATGGGGTATGTACGAGGTTTTAACAAAAAAATCAATTGACATGCGTTTTTGAATTCACGAAATTTTTTCCGATCACCTGTAAACACTAGAGGAGGGTTTATTTTAGGTTCAGGAGGCTGAACAGCAGTAAGCCGTGAGAGCTGGGTTACCTGCTGTGTCAGAGTCTGATTCTTTTCTTGTACGTCAGTCAGAGCAAGTATTAACGCTTTTACTTGTTGTGTTAATTGTGTCACTTGAGTGGGTAATTCTGCTGAATCCATTTTTAAGGTTCGTTCAATCTGTAACGCTCCTGCGTTTTTATCATAGGCTGGATTTGCAGCTGCAAAATCTCCACTCAGTAGTCATGTAGAGATGTGTTGAATACCAGATCCAACTCTCCAGGACTCATCACTGTGGGCCTGTCAGCTTCAACATACAGATATATACACACTCAATGAGATGTTCCTGGAGTGATAGGATGTATATGATAGTATGAAGGTGATGTGCTGAAGGGACAGGTGTGAACAGTGACAAGGATGGTAATCACTTGATAGGTTTTGTATAGGAGAGTTCAAGATGGTATTTAGGAATGCAGATAGGTTAGTATCGAGTATGCTAACAGGTGGTGAGGACAGCAGATGACAAATACAGGATAGACTAACCCAGTGCAAGGATAGATAGTAGTAGACAGGAGAGCTAGCAATCTATGCAGCAGTGCAGATGATAGATGGTAGTAGGCTGAAGAGTTAGCAATCTATGTAACAGTGCAGATGATAGGATAGTATGGATAGGTAGTAACAGTCCTTAATGTGCATAGGTAGATAGTGCAATAAGGTTATGGAGGGTTCCCCTGCGGGGTACTTATCACTTGTAATGTTAGTAGTTTAGAGAGGTCCAGTAGATAAGGAATGATCCGGTAGCGAGATACAGGGATCAGTAGCGAGGTTCCAGTCTGCTCCAGGTAAAGGGAATAGCTGGAGGTTCCGATCGAGAGACAGGCTTGAAAGCATGTGGATAACAAGGCAGGTTGAACGAACAATGTGAGTGAGACCGCCGGCGGTTGAAATAGCCGCTCTGCGGCGCTCAGCAGTGACATCATCGTTCTTAAAGGTATATGCATACCACCTGAAGAGAAAGGTGGGACGCATTACAGAGAGAGTGGTGATTAAGGGTACCGGAGGTACCAGAATCTTACAGCTGATCCCTCACTTTTCTCATGATCATCCTTACCCCCTGAGGCAAAATCTTGCATGGAGCTCCAGACCAAGGGTGATTGATGGTTATTTTTCATTTCTTCTATTTGCAAATAATCGCTCCAACAGTTGTCTCCTTCTCACAAAGCTTCTTGCTGATGGTCTTGTAGCCCATTCCTGCCTTGTGTAGGTCTACAATCTTGTCCCTGATGTCCTTTGACAGCTCTTTGGTCTTGCCCATGATGGTGAGGTTTGAATTGAAGAAAGAGATTCTGTGGACAGGTGTCTTTTATGCACATAACGAGTTGTCATTAGGAGCACCTTCTTAAATTGACAGGACTAATCTGTGTAACAAATGAGTACATACTGTAGCCAGGCTGTGGGAGCCAGAATTATTGTTGGTTGACAGGGGATCAAATATTTATTTTACTCACTGAACTGCAACTCAATTTATAACATTTGTATTATGTGTTTTTTTCAGAATTTTTGTTTTATACTCTGTCTCTATCATTAAAATACACCTATGATAACAATTATAGACCATTCATTTCTTTGTAAGTAGGTAAACTTACAAAATCTGCAGGGGATCAAATAATTATTTTCACCACTGTATTATATAACTGTGAACCTGGAATAGCACTAATTCCTTACTGGCCTCATTATCTTTTTGGAACACAATCTCACTTCAGAGCTACAAAATACTAATAAGACCACCATAATGTTTGTGAAAGGAAGTCCTCCTTTCTTTCATGGCAGACTTTACATACTATTCCTTAGCAAGTGTCCATGTCCTCAGGTAGACAAAACAGGAGACTACATTTAGGCAAACTGTAAGTTTTCTGCCCCACCAGGCAGTAAACTGTGTAAGTTCTTGTGCAATATGTACTAGGCCATGGGTGTCCAACCTTTTGGCTTCTCTGGGCCACATTGAGTGTAAAGAAATTTTCTTGGGCCGCATATAAAATATATACTACAGTATATACCTTAACTGTAGCATATATTTTATATGCGGCCCAAGAAAATTTCTCTACACTCAATGTGGCCCAGAGAAGCCAAAAGGTTGGTAAGTAATAAAACGTTGCCGCGCCCTACCCGCATGCCCATCCAATGCAGCTTCACCAGTGCGTGCCCAGCCAATGCAGCCTGATCAGTGCCCATCCAATGCAGCCTTTACAAGTGCATGCCCATCCAATGCAGTCTGCAATGAAGAGAGAGGAGAGCTGCTGGATTACACAGAGCAGGGATCTCCCGCTTATCCGGTGACCGCTGTCATATGAAGTCCTGCCTCCTGGACCGGCTCCTATGATAGACGTCACCAATGTGCCGTCTATCATTGACAGAGGCTCCAAGGCAGCCTCTGCCTACAGTTAGTTGGAAGCCGCTGTGGCCGTGCCCCCGACTCAACTTCCTTCCTCCCCAGCAAAAAAATAATAGTCAGGGGGCAGTGGGCCGCATTATCTGTGGTTCTGGGCCGCAGGTTGGACATGCCTGTTCTAGGCATTGCTACTTTGCTGATTCTGGCTCCTCTGCTGGTTTATTTTTTCTCTCTGCCTCTGCCTTAACATCCCTCCTGCCCTGACATCTGCTGGCCTCATGTACAAAATCTCAAATTTTCTGGTATAGTGTTTTGTCACGTTTTTTGGGGTCTGTGTTCGATATGTGCAAAGAGAGATCACACAAATACTATACAGTATAACATTCATTAAAAGTCATGACAGATACAGATAATATTAGAAAATATAACAAGAATACCTTACTAAAGATGCTGTTTACTGCCATGGAGTCCTGTTTGCTGTTACGCAAAATGGCACAGGTAATCAGGACCAGACACTTGCCTCATGGCTGTTGTGGGTAAAACTAACCCTACAAGTTCTAGCTAGGGTATATAGGTTTTGTAGGTAGGAAATGGTTAAGCCCACTTTCAGAGCAAAACGACCTTCTAAGGCAAATGGCAAATTCCCAAAGGAGAGGGGGCTGGCTTGTCCATATAGGCAGTTTACATTACAATAGGATGAGTCATTCAAGGTAACCAGAATAACCAGGATATTAGAGGCTTTCTTACATATTTGTGAGGCCAGCCTTAATAAGGAATATGAAATATGCAATATTCCTATCACTCCACCCCCTGACTTACAAATATAAAAAAGTAGAAGTTTGTAAAAGCCTCTAATATCCTGGTTATTCTGGTTACCTTGAATAACCTATCCTATTGGAATGTGAACTGCCTATATGGACAAGCCAGCTCCCTCTCCTTCAGGAATTTGCCATTTTACTTAGAAGGTAATTTTGCTCTGAAGGTGGGCTTAACCATTTCCTACATACAAGACCTATATACCTTAGCTAGAACTTGTAGGGTTAGTCTCACCCAGAATGGCCATGAGGCAAGTGTCTGGTCCTGATTACCTGTGCCATGTTGCGTAACAGCAAACGGGACTCCGTGGCAGGATACAGCATCTTTAGTTAAGTACTCTTAAAGCGGAGTTCCGGCCCCAAAATCGACATAGTCGATTTTGGGCCATCCGGTTGCTATAGGTCACCTGAAACAGAAATGGATAATTACTATTTTGTTTTTTTTTTACTTACCTTTTAATTGCAGAAAAATATACTCACCTTTCTTCCACTCCCTCCCTCGGCGGCCGCGGCCCGCGCCGCCACTTCCGCTTTGCAATGATTCCCAGGAGCTGAACGTCATCGCTCCCAGGAATCAATGCCCCTGCACCGGCCCCGACGTCAGTTCCGGTTCAGGCGCGTCATACCTTGCTAAACAGCTTCTGGGCATGCCCAGAAGCTGTGCAGGGATGACGCTGCAGCCCCGGAAGTGACGGCGGGGCCGGCACAGTGCATCATGGGACCGAAGAGGATGTAGAAGAGGATCGCGCTGGCTTCAGCTGCCCACACCTGAGATGGCAACGCTGGAGAATACATTTTAAAGGTGAGTATTTCTTCTTGCAGGTAAGTGCGAACCGGGACAGATCAGAGGCTATCCATTGTGGAATGTACTAGCCCTGACTGTCCCGGGGGTATTTTCACTGAAAATTTTTTTTTGTGGCCAGAAATCCGCTTTAAGTATTTGTGTGATTTCTCTTTGCACATATCGAACACTCAGTACGGGATTTGGAAGCTGATGCAAACACTGTAGTAGTAGTGGCTACTACAGTGATTTCCAGCTCCCATTGTGATCTCACAGGTATGGCACATAAATACTTACCCTGGTCCAAGCTAGATCTATGTAACTATGTCAAAACTGGCGTATCTAACCTCCAACTTTAAACGTATCCTTTTGGGTTTGCATATGCTTTAATTCAGAGTCTGCGAGGAAATGCTTCTGCTAGTGGCCAGGTCATCAGTGATGTGTTAAGTGACATAAAAGCGGAAGATGGTACATGTCAGTGCCGGGTTGGTCACTAGCAAAAGCACTTCCCTGTATTCTATGAATGAGGCAAGTAAGCCAAAATAAGACACAATACCACTGTCCTTCATTGGTTCACTAAGGTGGCACTGTAACCTTCATTGTCCCATTTCTTCCTATTGTGCAGCACAGTTCACTAATGACACTCAAGATATGGATTACTGATTCGCTAGATTAAATGATCTTTTCATGCCTATACAACATTTCTTGGCTCCCCTGAATAATTTCCCGCTGACGCCCATGGGTTACATTGCCATATTTTGGCAGCAGAACAGCCTTTTCTTCCGTCAGACTTTGAAACTGTTTCTGTCTCCCTCCCCCTCCCAAAAAAACCTACCTTCACTCATTTCTTAAAAATTCTGTATTAATGCCTCTTATCTCAGCCCCCATAGAGTTCTCTGTTCATCCTCGTGGCTTTTTATAGTAAGAAATAGTGATTGGAGTTTGTGTCACTTCTCACCTGTTACTATAGCAACTCCCTGCACGGCCGTTCAATCCTAGGGTGTCTTTTGGGATCTACCCCCTCCTTCCTTCCTTAGTTACCCTTAATTAGTCCAAATTAGCAGCGAGCGAGGCGGCTCCCTGCCAGCGGCTAGGGCCCCTGAACACCCACCGAAAAAAAAAAAGCACCTGATATACTAAATCGGTAAAGGGAAGGAATGAAGACATATTAATTACAGTTTGATGTAAAGACGGAGATTGTAACAGATAAATCATGTCTCGTTTATATTTATAGCTTCGTTTGGAGATGTAAACAGATGTTTCACAAGTGATTATAACTAAGAAGTATAAATGCAACTTGGGTTCCCTGGGCTTACCTGGAAAGATTGGGACCCATAGGATTAAAAAGAATGCCATTTTGTAAATCCCTAAAGGGTAACTCCACTTTCATGGGGAAAAAATAGCAAATAAAAAAAAAATAACATAGTTACAACACAAGTAATATTGTAATTGAATGTTATTAAAAATATTTCCCTTTCAATCTGCAGCCGTTGTAATTTACTGAAAATGCAATGCGATATGGCCACCTGGAGGTGTTCTGTACACAGAGTGTGTACAGAACGTCCCCCCAGAAACATAATTTCCTGCTTGTGTGATTGGTTCACTCATTTTCCCAGAAGTCTGCACTAAAATCCAACTCAGATTTCAGGCATCCCCTGCAACAAATATTTCATTTTTGGTGAGATACTCCCAATAGGAAATCACTTCTATAGGGATGCAGGCTCAGCAGCTTTCCTCATTCGTGCCCTGCAGGCGCAACAGCTGGTTGATAATTAGGAAACCACTCCCAATAAATTTACTTTTCCACATGGACACAGACAAACACACAGGGATTTCTTCAGAATAGCAAAAGGTAGGAATCTGCAACATAGTTTGTTAAAATCCCTGCAATGTACATATATCACCCAGAGGGGAATGTTTTTTTCTCAACCAAAGTAGAGTTACACTTTAAGTAGGCCTGTCATAAGAGAAAGGCACAACTGTCATTTCCAGAGCTCCATTTAAAAATTCCTGGTCGTTGGAGGCTAGCTCCGTCTTGGACCGAGAGATTTCCAACATTATGTGGTTGCCACCCAGAGATCGCCCCCCTATTCTTTGCCCGGCCTTGTCTCACTCCTTAGCCCTCTGGGACCGATTGTCTAAATTGCATGGCTTTCGCTCCCCGCATGCTCCCCTGGCCCCGATCCTCAATAATAGCGGGTTCCCCCCGGGTCTCTCACCCAAATCGTTCCAGTGGTGGACAAACAAGGGACTACTCCGTATTGCAGACTTTTGTGACCATAGAGGTATTCTTAAGAAACAACAGTTGATTGATAAATATACGTTGCCTGCCTCAGAATATTTTAGGTTCACTCAAATTGATCATTTTCTGCGTTCTCTCTCTAACCTCTCTGACCTGACCACCATGACTTCTATGGAATTTTTGTGTCGCAAACACGACAAATTGCGGGGCTATATTTCAATGATTTACAATATGTTGACGGACTCTCCTCTGAAACTCCCATACATGGAGCGTTGGGAGGCAGACGTCCAGGAAACCATTGATTTGGCAGACTGGCATGCCATGGCTCAGGAGGCCTCCAGATCCCTAATTAACACCTCAATCATAGAAGCTAATTATAAGGTACTACTGCGTTGGTACATGGTGCCGACCAGGATAGCATCCTTTGTGCCCGGGGCGTCTCCTCAGTGTTTCCGAGGCTGTGGCCAGGTTGGTTCTATGTTCCACATTTGGTGGCAATGCCCCAAAGTGAGACGTTTCTGGATCAGAGTGTATAACTGTATATACTCTCTTACACAGATAAACCTGACTAAGTCACCGCAGCAGGCCCTACTGGGCAGAAAGGTGGACACGGCAACCAGGGCGCAAAGGAAACTTATAACATTTATTTTTACAGCGGCCAAAATTACGATTGCTAGATCTTGGAGGTCTCCTGTCCTGCGGTTTGAGCAACTTAGACACAAACTATCCTGGATAATGCTGAATGAGAGGCTGTCGGCTCAACTGGATGATAAGATGCACATATTCGACAAAGTGTGGGAACCCTGGCTCAATTATCTTACTGGGAACGAATAAGTAGTCCGCTTGGGTCTGGAGGTGGGGGTCCGGTGGGCGGGGTTGGGTCCATTTCTTCCTCTTTCTCTTGCCTTTTCTTTCCATTTCTTCTTTCTTCTCAATTTCCTTTATCCGCTATATTTGTCTCTCAGCAGCCTTTTTCTTTTCTTTTTTTTTTTTTTTTTGCTGAGGATTTCTCGGTGGTCATCGGCTGTGGTTTAATCTTCTAGGTTGGTTTCAGCCCAGCTATCTAGCAGTAGCCTATATCTTTATCAATTATCGAAGGCTGATATTGTTTGTTGGAGTTCTGACGCATTGCGGGGGGACGTCTCTATATCTCCACGTGTGTGGGAGTCCTTGAGCCCTCACTTCGCAAGGTCTCCCTCCTGGGAAATAACAAGTTTCCTACTGTATTTTTATGCTTGTCTATCCCGGACTGTACTACCTGACCACTGGGACTGTTATACGGTTTCGTACCGTTTTTCAATTATTGCTATTTTGTTATAACACACGTTTGTATGCTGAAAACTTTCAATAAAAATCATTGAAAAGAAAAAATTCCTGGTCGTAATGCATTCTGATCTACTTATAGTCAGGTCACTCTTGCCCCTTTAACTAAGTTTCTTCATTGAAATCCTTCTAGGAAGGGGGTGATTTAATTTCTTTCCTAGCAGGATCATATATAAGCTTGGGGCGGAACCTAGTTAGTGGAAGTCCATGCTGGCTGATGGGATGATGCGGGCCAGGAAAAAGAGATGACCTGGAGAACAGCATCTATATTATGTACCACCCCTGTGATGGGCGTCCCGGCTACTGAGCACAGAAAGATACAGTAAATCCAGAGAGTATTCACAGTGCTTCACTTTTTCCACATTTTGTTATGTTACAGCCTTATTCCAAAATGGATTACATTCTTTATTTTTCTCAACATTCTACAAACAATATCCCATAATGACAATGTAAAAGAAGTTTGTTTGAAATCTTTGCAAATTTATTAAAAATAAAAAACGAAAAAAATCACATGTACATAAGTATTCAAAGCCTTTGCCATTACACTCAAAAATGAGCTCAAGTGCATCCTGATTCCACTGATCATCTTTGAGATGTTTCTACAACTTGATTGGAGTCCCCCTGTGGTAAACTCAGTTGATTGGACATGATTTGTAAAGACACACACCTGTCTATAAGGTCCCACAGTTAACAGGGCTTTTCAGAGCTAAAATCAAGCCATGAAGTCCAAGGAATTGTCTGTAGACCTCTGAGACAGGATTGTATGGAGGCACAGATCTGGGGAAGGGTACAGAAACATTTCTGCAGGTCCCATTGAGCACAGTGGCCTCCCGCACCCGTAAATGGGAGAAGTTTGGAACCACCAGGACTCTTTCTAGAGCGGGCCGCCCAGCCAAACTAAGTGTTCGGAGGACAAGGGCTTTAGTCAGGGAGATGACCAAGAACCCAATGGTCACTATGACTGAGCACCAGCGCTTCTCTATGGAGAGAGGAGAACCTTTCAGAATAACAACCATCTCTGCAGCATCTCTCCACCAATCAGGCCTGTATGGTAGAGTGGCCAGATGGAAGCCACTCCTCAGTAAAAGGCAAATGGCAGCCCGCCTGGAGTTTTCCAAAAGGCACCTGAAGGACTTTTAGACCAAGCGAAAAGAAATTCACTGGTCTGATGAAACAAAGATTGAACCTTTTGGAGTGAATGGCAAGTGTCATGTTTGGAGGAAACCAGGCACCGCTCATTACCTGGTCAATACCATCCATACAGTGAAGCATGGCGGTGGCAGCATCATGCTGTGGGGATGTTTTTCAGCAGCAGGAACTGGGAGACTATTTAGGATTGAGGGAAAGATGAATGCAGAAATGTACAGAGACATCCTTGACGAAAATCTTCTCCAGAGCGCTTTGAACCTCAGACTGGGGCTAAGGTTTATCTTCCAACAGGACAACAACTCTAAGCACACAGCCAAGATAAAAAAGGAGTAGCTAAAGGACAACTCTGTGAATGTCCTTGAGTGGCCCAGCCAGAGCCCAGACTTGAACTCGACTGAATATCTCTGGAGATATCTGAAAATGGCTGTGCACCGACACTCCCCATCCAACCAGATGGAGCTTGAGAGGTCCCGCAAAGAAGAATGGGACAAACTGCCCAAAAATAGGTGTGCCAGGCTTTTAGCATCATACTCAAAAAGACTCAAGGCTGTAATTGGTGCCAAAGGTGCTTCAACAAAGTATTGTGCAAAGGCTGTGAATACTTATGCACATGTGATTTTTTTTCTTTATAATACATTTTCAAAGATTTCAAACAAACTTCTTTCACATTGTCAATATAGAGTATGGTTTGTAGAATTTTGAAGAAAGTAATGAATTTAATCAATTTTGGAATACGACTGTAACATAACAAAATGTGGAAAAAGTGAAGCGCTGTGAATACTTTCTGGATTCACTGTATACTGCTACAAAATATGGAACTGATGATTGCCAACAAAAGGGTTATTAATTTGTTGGACTTTTTCTGAGAACTGTTACAATAAAAATGAGTTGGACCAAGCTTGTGGCTGCTTCATTTGTCTAAAGTGGCTCCTTAGTACCCTTGCTGCTGTGAAATGGGGTACTACCCTGTTAAGCTTATGCTAGACTGCAAATCTCATGAGGTACCAACATGGAGAAGAAGGATCCTGGTGAAACCAGCTGCATGCAAACATACTCAGGCTAGGGGATGGTGGTGCATAGGAGAGTTGGAGCCACTACTGGAACCATTTGCAAGACATTCAGGCCTGATGCAGTGAATGACCTCAGCCAGAGGAGCAGTGCTGAAAGAAGTGACCAGGAGAATGGTGAGTATATGCAAAGAGCACACCATGTCTTAGACACACCGGTGTATGCGTGAAATGGAGTACTTAGAGGGCTGCGGACTGTGAGTATGGCTGGTGTTAGGCCTGAAGAAGCTCTACTATAGGCAGTCCCTGGTGGAGTACTTGTGGGTGATTCAGTCATGTTCTGGGACCCACCTAAATTTTGTACTGTCAGAGAAAGGTCAGAGGCAAATGTGTAGAATCGTAAAGGATACCCTTTGCACAGCTAATAATCATATTTTGTATAAAAAGTATTATAGATTATGCTCCAAGAATCTTTTTTGGGAGCGTTAACAGTGGTCACATGATCCCTTTCTTTCTCTGTGCACAGTACTCAGCATAGGCATAGAAATTGCCTCCGGAATTCAAGTCCCAGCAGCCCTTGCCAGACTTTTCGTTGCAGAAGAAAGAGAATAGTACCTTTCTGGATAGTGGTCACACATCAGAAGCATGCATGAAAGGGTGGCAACACCACTGCTGCTTTGAAAGAAAGTAGGTGAGCATTGTAAAAATATATAAGCTGGCCATTGCTTGCTCAGGATTTCTAGAGGTAAAAAATATATATATATATATATAAAGGTTGGGTAATGGTACACTGTAATGGTTTGGGGTCAGATTTACAGTGAGGCAACTCCTTTTTTCAAAAGCGAAGGTTAGCAACAGCTTGTTTTTCTCCTGACCAAAACAAAGAGGCTGTGGATATTTGTTTTTTTGATGAGACCATCACCCTATCTATGAATATAACCCCCTACATCTTGGTGGTAAAAAATGTATTAGCAACCTATTTTTTTAATGATTTGCATAAAAAAATCAAATTGCTTTAGCATATAACCATATTATCAAGAGATGCCAGCACACCAAAGGATTGGGTGAAAGTTTTATGAGTGTGACAAACACCAATGTTTTAGGGCCAAGCAGTTTCTATGAGACCTGGCATAGAGCTGTGGTGTGCCTGCCCATGTACCGGATCTCCTCTTAAGATGGCTGCACAGCAGGCATCTAGCTTTTTATATTTTCATACAGGGTTAAGTGTAAGGGATATGTAAATTAATTTTGGGTACATGGGGTGATGTTCCTCTTAAAGGGTATGAAGCCCATTTCAACTGAAACTGTAACCCCCATATCTCTCACCCTTTCACTCAAAAATGTCTTCCTAAGAACACCTTTATATTACCTAAAGCCACCCTCATGTGATCCTCTTCTTAAAGTCATGCTCATGACCAATGATCCTTCGCTGCAGTTCAGGTCCTTATTGTGATGTCACCAGGCCACCGCTGATGTCTTGTGGTCCCTGTGAGGACCCCACCAATTAACCCAATGGAAGGTGTCTCCATCCTGCTACAGAAACATGGGCACCTGAAGAAGGATCTTCTACCTCTTCATTCCGGAAAAGTGAAAACTGGCATGTCACAGGTTTAGGTAAGTATTTAAGCTATAATTGGGGGAAAACATAAACAGTGGACCATTTGACTGCACATGTGTCACGGTTACATGTTCCTAAACTCAGGAAGAAAATAAGTTCCTGGTGTGGAACTAATGTGGATATGGGTTGTATCACTTTACCCTCCCTAGATTGTATTGAATTGTATTTTAAACTGTACTGTCTTCCTCCATTTTTCAAAATGTTGGTGCAAAGTAAATCCTGTATTATAATAATAATAGTAATATTAATCTCTAGTAATCCATTCCTTTTTGTGGAAATGGGAAGCCTTAAAATGTATAAAAAAAAAATGAGAATGGATTTTCTACATTTCTTTCATAATTGTTATTTATAAATGTTGAGCGGCAGCTATGTCTCACAAATTTCAGTATTTACAGTAAATCTCTAAAAACATCTTTTTAGGAGAAGAAATTGCATTGTGGCATAAGACAATAGTCTGAAGTAGTACTGATTATTATCTTAAAGCTTTCAAAAGTTATCAAATTTTCTGTCATTGCTACCAATCTGATAATATCAGCTCAGAATTGTACTACTTTTCTGCATTTTCAACTTTACAATTTACCTGCATTTTTGTGTACTGATAAATTTCTGTCATTCAAAGGTCGCCCTCTATTGGTCTCTTTCTAAGTGACACTTGAAATAAGCCAAACATCTTTCTAGTTGGTGCGTATCGAGCAGATAATGAATAGTAATCACCATAAGATGTCAGATCACAAGTATATTGTTTGCAAAATCCTATGCCAGCTGGAGCCTCAAAAATGTCCCTGTTTTCAGGTTATGGGAGATTTCTGTTCACCTCCTATGGCATAGCCAAAACAAGAAGTGAGAAGAAATCCCTCCAAAGTGAGGAGATCCCAGGGTGGCACCAGGGTCTCCAGAACTAGTGACCCCACTGTCAGATTTCCCCTCTGTTTTTTTTTTTTCTGGAGACAACAAAAAATTAAAGAAACTCCCTAGCTTTCAGGTATAAGGTGTGACAGGAAGTCAGGTAAATCTGTGAGTGTTGTCACAGATGGGAGATACACTTCTGCTTGGTTTAGACAATTCACCAATTACTATAATAGGGTGTCGGCTGCAGAAGGCAGCAGAAATGTCTAAAGACGTTGAACAGACTTCAGCTGTTCAGAATGAGGAAGTTAAGGCCTCTATAATTTGTCCAGAGGAAATCTATTGAGGGCTGCCTCCTGAAGCTGTGTGAGCTAGGGATAGGAGAGCAGTCAGATGTTGTCTCCTGAAGCTGTGTGAGCTGGGGATAGGAGAGCAGTCAGATGAATGCATCCTGAAGCGATGTGCGCTGAGGAGGATAAAAAGACTGAAGACTTCTCAAGGTGAGGTCTTGGATTATTTTCTATGTGAAGAGAAAAATCCATCAATGTTTTCTATGTGAAGAAACAATGAACTATTCCTATGTGAAGAGAACAATAAATGGAATATTGATGGTTTGCTGTAGGATCAGCAAAGTCTGTCCAACAGTAGGTTGGGGACAGACTCCGTAGGTAGGTTCCTGGGTGTGCAAAAGTAGCCGCCCACAGTGGCAAGGATTTATTTTGTGTTTTATTTTATTTTTGATGTTTTGATGCTTGCACTTGTGTGAAGAAAAATTGCAAGAATAAAACCCTACACTGTTGTTTGCAACCACTTCTCGGCTATCTCCCTGTGTAACGAACCCAAAAAGGGGTCATCCACACCCGCCACCGAGCTAATCCCTCACAAAGGGTAAACGTGACCACTAGAAAGGGTGAATCTCCCTAATGGGGGCACAGACAGCAATAAAAACCTGACAGGGGTTCTAATCCCTCTTCACTCTGCAAAAACCTATTAAATACAGTTTTGCTTTTGGTTATACTTTAATAAGATCTCCCAATCGATAAATGAGTCTCCTGTTCCCTTAACATGTGTATTCATGGGTGCTGGAAATGGGTTAACAGCATATGTTCTATGCTTTATCTTCTTTAGTTAGCAATTCCTATTCCCCTACTTCTCCCATCCAAAGTCCTCCTCCCCTACTGTTTCCCATTATATTTTAAAGTGCTCCGAAAACTGTTGCTGCTATATAAATCCTGTATAATAATATTTAAAAAAAAGTCCTGGGATAACCACTAAATTTCCAGGACATTTAAGGTAATTACTGAGCAGAAAATGGGTTAAAACTGAACTCCAGGAAAACAGCTAAATACAAAAATGAAATCCATATATCTGCCAAAAGATATGTATTTCTGTTCATCCAGTCCTGATGTTTACACAGCTCTGCCACACGTCACAGCCCTGTCTGGGCTACAGTAACACCCTTCTCTGTTCTGCGGCTGGACAGTGGAAAGAGAAGCAGCGGACTGATGAGATCACTTTTGTCACTCTGCTCTCTCTTTCTTTCATCAGGTTCCTTGTCAACACTGCTCACCTGACTGATATCTTGTGCAGTGTTCCCCTCTCCCAATTTAAGCTCTGCTGTATAGAAAACCACAAAAGACTTATACCAAGCCAAAATGGTACTTACATTGTTTTTATTAAAAGTATATAATGTATGGATGTATCAATAAATACAGAGCGGCAACTGATTTGAGTCTTTTATATCTGTCAGCTTTACCGTTGACCAGGGGAGGCATGGGGGCAGAGGTATCATTTTTTTCTCTATAGCTGAAAAACTGCTTTAATTTTGACACAAATGGGGCAGAGTGGGTTACTGCTTCGGTTCATTAGGCAGTATAGTATCTGTGGGCGTATTCTTTTTTATAGGTGGGTTTGTTATCTGTTTCATTTGGTGTCAGCTAATTATAGGAGCCTCCTGTTATCTGATTTTAGAAGACACTGTATGTAGGAGGCACAGAGGAATACAGTATACTTGCTAGGACACAATAATAGAAGTGATCAGGTAGGAAGATCGACAAATAATACAAGTCTGTAGGCAAATCCTTCCAGTTGTTTAAACACTTTTGTTTATACATTTATAAATAAAGGTAAGGTTTTTCGGGAGGAGATGGGAGATAGTAAATGTAGACTTTGTCCCCTAAGTAGCTGCTGGATATTTTTAGGTCCTCCAAAAATTTATATGAGTGATTTTGACTACAGCTGCCCCAAAAAGCTCACCAACCCACCAGCAGCAATCAAATGACTGATCTCTTCTTTGTCAATCTTTGCTTGCAGGTTTTATTGGTTCATTGTTCAAGGAAGAGAGGGTTAGGGATTTCGTAATACCCATAACAAAAACAATGTTCTCCCTGTTCGAAAAATTCAAGTTGTGTGCCTTTAAGCCAAGACTGGCAATGGACAGAGAAAAGTGCATCTCTTTAACAGCCACCTTCCTATCTTCCAGGTCCTGGAATAAGCCCATTCCAATCGTTGGGACCTCGATTTTGAACTCTTTCCTCCCCAGGCAGCAGGCTTTGGGGGCATAAAGGCTTTTGGAATATTCTCATCCTCCCTAGAAAGCAAGCATTGGGGACTATGTGGCTGGGTCTTTCACATTGGCATGCTCTCCAGGCAAAGCCTGGGAGAAAAGCCCCCCCTCTAAAAGAGCTCGCCAAATGTTTATCTCCTTCCCCAGCCCACATCATTGGCAGGAAACCTCCTAGTGATTGGCCAGAGTAAATTAAATATTTATGACAAACCCATATATTTTTTTCTCTATCTACTGGGAAACACTCTCCAGAAGCAGGCAGAAGTAAATATTCTCCCGGACTTTGGGAAACCCAAAGAATCCAGATAATATAAACAATCAGGGCTCAGGTTGACTAGAGCCTATCTGTCCACTGGATTTGGAATAGGGACTCTCCCGTTTATGGCAGGGTTTCAACAAAAACGTAAAAAAATAGCCAACATTATCGAGCTCCAGAAAGGTTAAAGTAGTACTAAAGTCTATAGTTACATAGTTAGTGAGGTTGAAAAAATAAACCAGTCCATCCAGTTCAACCTATGATGCGTGTGTGTGTTTGCTTTTAACCGTACATTGTATACCCCTATATGTTGTGGTCTTTAAGATGCCCATCTAATAGTTTTTTGAAACTATCGATGCTCCCTGCTGATACGACTGTTTGTGGAAGAGAATTCCACATCCTTACTGCTCTTACAGTGAAGAACCCCCTGCGTATTTTAAGGTTAAACCGCATTTCCTCTAGTTTTAGTGAGTGGCCACGTGTCTTATTGTATTTCCTTTCTCTGAATAGTTTGTTCCTTATGCTAGGGTTGCCAGTACAGTATTTGTACATTGATATCATATCCCCCCTCAATCGTCTCTTCTCCAGAGAGAATAGGTTCAGTGCTTGTAGGCTTTCCTCATAGCTGATGTCCTCCATTCCCCTAATTATTTTTGTTGCCCTTCTCTGGACTTTCTCCAGTTCCAGCACATACATTTACATATACATTTTTTATCTGAAACAATTCTTTGCTTTTAGATAGATTAGGGTAAAAAATGCCTCACTACCTGTCCTACCCCTCTCAGTACCTAAACACTTACCTGGCTCCATGTCACCACTCCAGCACTGTTGCCCTCACTTCCTGCTTCCTGAAACTTGGGGCAGCAATATCATTGCACAAAGTAGGTAAGTATAGCCTTAAAAAAATAATAATAATAATAACACATTTTCCTTCAGTATCACTAGAACTCTAGTGACTAACAATTACATAATTCCCTGAACCTGCCTGAATTCTGGAGCTATGCCTAAAAATCAGGGAGTCAGTCTACTCAACACTGGCAATTCAGTTTTTGGTAGCTGCTGGAGAGCTAAAACAAATTCTTATGTCTTTTAGGCCCCTTTCACACTGGTTCACTTCAAAACTGCCAGTAAAATGCTGAGTGCCTTTGCAGTGCTTTTGCTGCACTTTTGAGGTGTTTGCAGTGACTCAAAAAAAAAGTAAAACGCCAGTAAAATGCTGAGCGCCTTTGCAGTGCTTTTGCAGCAATTTTGAGGTGTTTCTGGCACACTTCCCATTCATTTCAATGGGGAGGAGCGTTTTTGGTGTGTTTTTCTTTTTTTACCTCCGCAAACATGCTCCAAAAATGCTGCAAGCAGGATTTTTTTCACCGCACCCAAAACGCACTGACCCAGTGTAAAAGCATTCATTGATTTTAAAGAGGAGCATTTTTCTTGAGCTTTTTTTTTTTTTTAACGCAAAAGCGATTGAAAAACTCCTGTGAAAGGGCCCTTAGGGACACTAGTGGCAAAATCTCTATGCTTGAGTTCAATATATTGACATCCCACTCTCCCTGTTTTTTCTTTGTGTTTTTTAAATTCTATATCATGCAGAATGCAGCAAGAAGAGTATGAACATATAGGAACACCTTTGCTGCAGAGATATGGAGACTATGGGAAGGTGATGGTGGGAGGGAGCGGGGCCAGTAACTATAACATAGTTACTGGCCCTGCTCCATGCAACATTACTCTGCTGCAGTCCCCAAGTGATATGAGAAGCCTTTATAGTGCCAAGATTAAAGCAGAATTGTACGATTTTGTAAAAAAGGTAGCGTTTTGGTGGCCAGCAAAATTCTGTATGCCTCTTTTGCCAGAAAAGCTCTTACCCTGTCTGCTAGCCTTTTTTTTCCTTATTACCGCACATATGGAGCATAGCGTACAATCTCAAAGTGCCAGGGGGTGCCTGAATGTAGTAACACGTGTGCTAGAGTTACATTGTCCCTGACTGGCTAATGGGGATAGCTGAAGACTCTGGACAGAAGACTGGAAGAAAATGGAAGTGGTGAGATCACAGATTATCACATCACTGCAGGAGGACACTTTAGGAGGTAGGTCGGCCATAATAGGCAAGTATGCTGTGCATTCTTGGAAATATACTTGCGGATTCACAAATCAGGGCATTGGGCCCTAAACAAAGTTCCACTTTAATATCTGAAGTTGAAATTATGAGATGAAATCACATACAGGATGACAGGGTCATCTTGGTATTCTTTTGAAAATAGAGAGATTGAGAGCTGAATTGGGGACCCTGAGATTTCAGGGGAAAAAACGGAGAATCTAAAATTAGTCTAAAATACTGAAATCTTTAATGATGGCAGCTTCAAATGCAATGATCTTAATGTATTCTAATATTGCAAATATATTCAAGCCTTTATATTGTGGATTTGCCCCACCACTATCTTTCTCTCAGGGCGTCGATAGGACTGGGACGTTGACCAGTTTTTTCGACTTATGCTTGCCCAAGAGTTTCATTCTATATGGTGCATAAAAACACAATAATTGTTGCCTGATCCAGTCAAAAATCTCCAGATTAGTTAATGATTGTCAAATGTCTGTGACTTCGTTAACTTTCGAATACTTGTGGTTGCAAGACAGTGTATTGACTGTAATATTTAGTGAGCCAGATACTGGTATTTGTGGTTCAACATTTCAAGTTTTATGGAAAAATATAGTATGATGGAGCTGTAAAAAATCCAGTAAATTTTGTTTAATCACAGGGCTGAATTTACCATAAGGCGCAGCTGATTTGAGATTATAGACAGCAGGCTACCTGCTTGGTGGTGCACGCTTTGGTTGCCAGTGAGTTTCTAAGACTTCAAAGAGAGTTTTTGAGCAATAATCGGTGGAATACCTCTCCTTTTTTTTGATTGTATAGTACAGGTATAGAAGTGGAACATTTTTGAGTCCACCATCAGGAACAGCTGAGGGATCTGATGTCCGTTTTGTCTTGGTATTTACTATTTCCCCCCTCTCCTCACCACTCTTGGAAGCATACAGTACGTCATCTGCACCCTATAAGGAAACGTCTTCAGCAGAGTTTTTTCAACATTTAAACACCTCTCTCCTGAGAAAGCCTCTCTCCTGAGGAAGAGTACCTGCAAAACAAGTCAAGAGATTGTAGTTTCCACACACACTGCAACAATTTTGTGCTACAAAATCAGATTTACTGGTATATATTCAGTGGGGGACATGTGTAACTCACCCTCATAAGTGGAAGGCACTCTATATGTTTATATATACAGACTCTGTGGCTAGGTCATACTATGTCAATAAGGGGTTGTTTTCATATATGTTTTCTTATGTGTGTTGGTTTTAAACTTTTTGGATATATTATTTTTAAAGACTATCAACCAGACCTATGCTGTGCTGATTAGTCATAAACACTAATAAACATTTTAGGCTGGGTTCACATTGCCGCGACTTGGGATCCAACCTGTGAAACCCCAAGTCGCATGACATGTGAAATACCATGTTAGGTAATGAAAGCTGTCTTAATTAGCACTACTGAAGACTCTCCGACTTTAGAAAAGGTTCCTATACTACTTCAAGGCGACTTCTATTCGACTTGTGCCCATAGACTTTAATGGAAGTTGAATCCTCATTTATATTGATGTGATTTGGATCCGACATTACAGGAAGATTACCCAGGCAGTACATGGCATCTTCCTCGATGCTGTTATCTCTGCATACCTGCACAAGGCAAAGTCACTTCAAAGTCGCATCAAGTCTCATCAAAGTAGTACTCAAATCACCAGAAAGTAACCTGGCAAAGTCACACCGTAAGTCAGTTGACCTTAGGGTCCCAGTAGTGTAGTAGAGGTTTCAGCTGTGACAAACAAGATTCAGCCTAAACTGCTCTCTCCCCCATTTGTTTGTTGTGTTCGCCCTGGCGCATAAGCATCCGCATGTTTGCCTCTGATGGATCGCGTGTCACTTGTCTTTGGCGTAGGCCTATTCGTGCGCACTCGGGAATCTTCCCATTTAAGTACAGGCGTATGCCGCATGGTGGGTGTGTTCTAACGCAATTTGGCGTGCACATGGACGCCATGCACCACACCGCACATGCATAAAAAAGGACACGTTCTGCAAGGAACTGTTTCCACCACACTAGCCTCTGTCACAGGCTGAAAGGGACACAGAGCAGCAGCAACTGGGTTGCGTGAGTCACTGTGGGTGTATGTTACTGGCACTAATAGGTCCTGTAACTTAGGTAATCTGTGTTGTGTGCATTAGGCTGTATAAGCTTGGCACAGACCTTGAGTACACTTTAAAGGTAGTAGCTCATGTTTGTCTTGCTATAAAGCAATGTCTGCCCGAAAAAGGGCTGGAGGTAGCACAG
Organism: Pelophylax lessonae; assembly: GCF_965119305.1. Taxonomy (NCBI): domain Eukaryota; kingdom Metazoa; phylum Chordata; class Amphibia; order Anura; family Ranidae; genus Pelophylax; species Pelophylax lessonae. The sequence continues at coordinate 183,353,048 of NC_138778.1, forward strand.
TTAGAAAGGGCACTATAATGCCACTGTCAGGCCCTGAAGGTCCTAGTCGTGTTTCCACTATGTCTACTCCGCCTGATAAGCCAGAGGCAATTAGCCAATCTAAGCCATTACGGTTGTCAGGCATAGTAGCTACTTTGTGTACTTCTGCCACAGCCTATGTTACCAAGGATGATTTGGCATTGGCATTAGTCAGCCTAGAGGGTAGGATTGCTGACATGATTGCAGCACCACAAGGAGGAAAGAAGTGGGTTAGATCCCCCTCTCATGAGCCGCCCCCTGAATCAGTTCAGGATTGGGCAAAGGATGTGGAAGATGTAACTGAGGGTGACCCTGTAGAAGGTCAAGCTGCAAGTTCCACTTCCGGGGAGTCAGAGTCAGAGGAATCTCTATTAGCCTCTTAATCCCAGAGATTGTTTATCCAGTCTCTGGCTGAGATGGTCCGGCTGAGTTTAAACTCCCACCCTTAGAGACTACTGAAACCTCTTTTTGCTCCCTAGGCTCATTGCGTCCTCCTCAGAGTCCTCGGTCATTTCCCATGCATCCACTCTTGGAGCAAGAAGTGTATAATGACTGGGATCATCTGGATAGGATGTTTGCTCCTCCTAAAAGGTTTTTATTGTTATATCTTATGGAGGATACGTTTTCTAAGAGATGGAAAATTCCCACTGTGGATGCAGCCATTTCTTCGGTTAACAAGAATTTAACCTGTCCTGTGGATAATGCCCAGGTTTTTAAAGATACAGCGGATAAAAAGTTGGAATCTTTATTGAAAGCCTCAGTTGTAGGTTCTGCAGTACAACCATTAGTAGCAGCCATTGGAGTGTGTCAGTCTTTGAAAGACCGCATTCAATTCGTTCGGTCGTAGCCTCCCTGCAGGGAGAGGAATTTCTAGCATCCATAGACATCAAGGATGCATATCTTCGTGTGCCTATATTTCAGACCCATCAAAGGTTCCTTCGTTTTCCGATTGGAAACCATAATTTCCAATTTGTGACCCTGCCATTCGGGTTGGCCACAGCACCAACAGCGTTCACAAAGATCCTAGCTCCAGTATTGGTTGTTCTAAGGTCCAATAATAATTTGACAGCTTGGCTATTGAGGCCTTAATCTTGGAAGAGCAGGGTGTATCTGGCCCCACAGTTCATACACTGATAAACTCCAGAAAGCCAGTCTCTAGAAATATTTATTACTGGCATCTCCGTACATATATTATCGGGAGAATTCTATCCTTCCTACAAGCAGGGGTAGATATGAAATTAGCCCTGAGCACGATTAAAGGGCAGATTTCAGCTTTATTTTTTATTTTTTCCAGAAATCGATCACTTCCCATTCGTTGGTTCAACCCTTCATCCAGGGAATATTGCGTTTGCTTCCATCAGTGAAGCCACTGTTGTGTCCTTAGGAGAGTCTGGAGGAAGAGTGGAGAGGCACAGAATCCAAGTTGCATGAGGTCCAGTGTGAAGTTTCCACAGTCAGTGATGATTTGGGGAGCCATGTTATCTGCTGGTGTTGGTCCACTGTGTTTTTATCAAGTCCAAAGTCAGCGCAGCCCTCTACCAGGAAATTCTAGAGCACGTCATGCTTCTCTGTGCTGACCAGCGTTATTGAGATGCTGATTTCATTTTCCGACAGGACCCGCCTCACCTAAACCCCCTAGAGAATTTGTGGGGTATTGTCAAGAGTAAGATGAGAGAAACCAGAACCAACGATGCAGATGAGCTGAAGGCTGCTATCAAAGCAACCTGGGCTTCCAAAACACCTTAAGCAGTGCCACGGGCTGATTGCCTCCACACCACGCCGTGTGCATTGATGCAGTAATTCATGCAAAAGGAGCCCCGACCAATTATTGAGTGCATACTATACTGTACATGGACATACTTTTTAGTAAACCAACAGTTCTGTATTAAAAATCCTTTTTTACATTGGTCTTGAGTAATATTCTAATTTTCTGAGATATTACATTTTGGGTTTTCACTAGCTGTGAGCCATAATCATCAGAATTAAAATAAATGCTTGAAGTATATCACTCTGTGTGTAAATCTATAAATATGAGTTTCACCTTTTAAATTGAATTACTTAAATAAATAACATTTTTGATGATATTCTAATTTTAATCAATGCACCTGTATGTCCTTTCAGGGTGGCAAAAAGCAATCCACAAAAGCTACTGGGTACAAATGTTTTTTGATTGTGTCTGTTTATTTTGCTAAATTATTCCCATTTTATAAAAGAAGAGATGTGAGTGGCACCTCCTGGGGACCCAGAACGTATTGAAATAAAAAAATGCAGATTACGTTTGAGTTATTCATAAACACTAATGATCTGGGTTCACATCATTTTTGGCCTTTTCGTATTTGCAGATGCTAAAATTGTTGGGATGTGGTGATCTGTCAGTTGCTACGGCAATGATAATATGCAGAGGCTGGTGATTGGTCTTAGTTAACACCATGGTAGTTTGTTATTAGTATAGATGTGTGATATTTCCATATCTGGTATGGAGATGATACAGTGCACAGCTATATTTTTAGCACTATATTTTTTTACACAAAAATACAATGGGAGATCATTATATGTTACAAATATGCACAATTTTGCAAAAGTATTTCCATGTATAGAATGCAAACTATTGCTGTTTACTGGCAGCCTTGAAGAAACAGAGAACTGGCACACTGGAAAGTGTTATCCAATATTCTACTGGAGATAACACCACACATGATCGTTCCTTCATAGGCTTTAGGCTGGGTTCACACTTATGGGAATTGGATGCAGGTTTCCAATTCGCATAACAGGAGAGTGTGAACGGCTCTCAATAGAGCCCTGTCCATACATCTCCAGGGCGGCTTTGGAGCGCACTGCGGAATGGGTCCTGTGCATCTTTGGCTCAGTTTCAGGTCCGAAATCAGGCAAAAATTCTGACCTGATTAGTCCCTGAAACAGAGGACAGCGATGCAGTGGACCCCTGCTTTGAGCCGCTCCACAAATAGTGTGAACCTAGGATAAAGGGCTCATTCAGATGGGCACTGAGACCTGTCCTCTGTGCTGAGTCACTTTTGTGCATCTACCTCAGAGGTGCATGCTGGCAAGCCATGAAGGTGGATGCAGATGTAGTGGTTGCACAGATTTGGTGCATTTGGATTTGTGAAAATTTTAACATGTGACAAAATCTGTGCAACTGCTGCATCTTCATACACTTCTATGGTTTTCCTGCACACAGCTCAGAGGTGGATGCACACGCAGCAAAAAGCAACTCAGCACATGACTGGTCTTATCGCCTAACAAAGGTTCACCTATCTCTCCCATCAATGTCTTCCTTTTAGCACATGTGCATGTAGCGGTGCTTGATTGGCTTATTGACTCTCCCTATTCTTATGCCCCGTACACACGCATCGATTATTGGCCTGGAATTTTCGGCCAACATCCAATCGGCCATTTTTCGGCTTGTTAGTATGATGCTTCGGACAACCGACTCCGACTTTTCGGCCGAAAAAAATCTGGTGTGCAGGCTATAAAATTTTTGTTGGCCGTCAACACAACGGCCGATTTTCCATCAGTCAGTACAGATTTCGGCAGACAAAAATCTGATGAGCAAGACTGGGCATGCTCAGAGAAGAAAAAACACACGGAAAGTAAACCAGCACATGACATCACTTCAGAAGTAGATTTTTGTTGGCCGAGAAAATTTGTGTGCAGTCTAGGCACATTCCAACCAACAAAACACCACTCTGGACAAAAGTCGGACGATCGGTCGGCCGATAATCGTTGCGTGTGTACCAGGCATAAGAGTTCTATTGTGCAAAAGTTTATATGAGGTACATACCAAGATAGATTACAGTACTTATACCATTTTCATTAAAAAAAAAAAGCTTTGATTGAAGCAGGGTACAAAGTGGACGCCAGATGGTACTTGGTCCCAGAGCGTCTTTAATAAATATATCCAGGCTTCTGAGCCTCCTGCTTCAGGGGTTGTGGACAGATAGGTACGTTTCTGCACGTTTGGTGGACTTGCCCCTAAGTTGGTCACTTTTGGATGAGGGTACATTCCTTTGTATTTACAGTTACAAAAGATGCAAGCATCGCCCTACTAAACAAAGCAGTCAAAAATGTCCCGCACCACACACAGACCTTAATATACTTTATTTTCCTAGAGGCCAAAATCGCTATTCTGAACATTTGCATTTATTACATGCTACTTGTGGAGACAACAAGAAGACTTACCATTACCGAATCTGGGGAAAATAGACCATCCATCCAGCTATCTGTTACGCTCTGACTGAGGGAGAACCTACTTACATGCTATAATACATTCTACATCTGGTAAGAGGCTCTCTAGTGTGGTTTACACGAGGGTGGATGTGCATGATTTTTGCTATTTTGGATTGCTCAAGTCTAATTTACTTCTGGTAAGAAGTACAGCCAGCTGGTGGTGGGACTACATTCACGTGGATAATACACAGTTTGGGACGTGGTTTCCAGCACTTTGGCATTAATACCACAGTTTCACCTAAACACTCATCACTAGAATGTGGATATCATTTGATGGACTTTAAAGTGTTGAATTTATTCAGGATTCTGTCACATCGTCATCACAGTTATTTATATTGAATTGTTTTGTTGCAATTTCATCTATACGTTTAGCGCACCAATTATTTATAACACATTCACACTTGGCACAGTATCTTGGTTGCAGCTTCACTTTTATTCATTTATCAGTGCACCCTATATTTATAATCATTATAATTAATTAGCTAGGCATCCCGGATCGCGGGTGAAATCGCCACGATTCTGCCCACGATCCCGAAACGACGCAAATTGCGGGACGCACTTGCAATCCCTGTTACTTCTAAAAGCACCCTGCTGATGGTCGCCCGTTGAATTGCAGTAAATTTGCACAAACAGAATTGTGGAGTGCCTGTCATTCAAAAGAAGTACCGGAACTTCTTTTGGGACACAGGCGTCCCGCTTTACTGTTAGTGTAATTTTTCCCTGATTCATCGGGGGAGAATCGGGGGATAATCGCGCCGGGGTGCCATTGGAAGTAATGGGGATCGCAAGCACGTCCCGTAATTTGCGTCGATTCGGGGCAGAACCGCAGTGATTCCCCCGCAATTCGGGATGCCTAGATGTGAGCAGAGCCTAAGCAGAATAAGGGAGCAGATTACCTAGTAGTGCTGAGAAATAATGTCTGTAATAAACAATGTTTTTAAAGGACATTTTAAGAGCGTGTCTGCCCAGCTACACGGTCTGATGGAGGTATACAGCAAAAGCTGCTGAACTAAATCCTTACAGAACATTTGGCCGGTGAAACCATTCACCTATTTGTATTGCATTTGTGTTTAGTTGCTTGCCTGGAGCTCTTCGTTTAAATGTTTGTCATTCTTGCACTATCAATATGTCAAAAAATTAAAATTTATATGGCATAGTCTGGCTGTATGTGTTATTGGCATTCTGTGTCTATAAATATAAAATGTTTTAACTTTCCCCTGAGTTCTTGTAGGCTGAATGTACACTATGGCATTGTGGTGATGCACTTGAGGGATATTCATTCATTCTGAATAACAATAAAATTGCACTGCACTACTGTGCCTTGTGGTGCACTGCATTGCTAAAAATGCAGGAACCTTTTTTGGCATGTTCTGGGGAGTTTAGGCAGCTAATTTGAATAATATTGATGGGCAACACAATGTGTGTTTAATGCACAAGTCTGTGTTTCCTGTCCTTGCAGGGGATAGCAGTGGCGGCTGGTGCTCAAAAATTTTTTTTTTGGGGGGGGGGGGGGCGTGCAAAAAGAAAAATGTAATAGGTATTGCTTCGCAGCAAAAAACGCGGTAAAAAAATTGCGTGACTTTGAGGTCATGGTACAGGCATGGCACAGGTGATGGTACAGGCATGGCACATGTGATGGTATAGGCATGGCACAGGTGATGGTATAGGCATGGCACAGGTGATGGTACAGGCATGGCACAGGCATGGCACAGGTGATGGTATAGGCATGGCACAGGCATGGCACAGGTGATGGTATAGGCATGGCACAGGTGATGGTATAGGCATGGCACAGGTGATGGTACAGGCATGGCACAGGTGATGGTATAGGCATGGCACAGGCATGGCACAGGTGATGGTATAGGCATTGGAACAGGTGATGGTATAGGCATGGCACAGGTGATGGTATAGGCATGGTACAGGCATGGCACAGGTGATGGTATAGGCATGGCACAGGTGATAGTATAGGCATGGCACAGGTGATGGTATAGGCATGGCACAGGTGATGGTATAGGCATGGCACAGGTGATGGTATAGGGATCGCACAGGTGATGGTATAGGCATGGCACAGGTGATGGTATAGGCATGGTACAGGCATGGCACAGGTGATGGTATAGGCATGGCACAGGTGATGGTACAGGCATGGCACAGGTGATGGTATAGGTATGGCACAGGTGATGGTATAGGCATGGTACAGGCATGGCACAGGTGATGGTATAGGCATGGCACGGGTGATGGTATAGGCATGGCACAGGTGATGGTACAGGCATGGCACAGGTGATGGTATAGGCATGGCACAGGTGATGGTATAGGCATGGCACAGGGGATGGTACAGGCATGGCACAGGTGATGGTATAGGCATGGTACAGGCATGGCACAGGTGATGGTATAGGCATGGCACAGGTGATGGTACAGGCATGGCACAGGTGATGGTATAGGTATGGCACAGGTGATGGTATAGGCATGGTACAGGCATGGCACAGGTGATGGTATAGGCATGGCACGGGTGATGGTATAGGCATGGCACAGGTGATGGTACAGGCATGGCACAGGTGATGGTATAGGCATGGCACAGGTGATGGTATAGGCATGGCACAGGGGATGGTACAGGCATGGCACAGGTGATGGTATAGGCATGGCACAGGTGATGGTATAGGCATGGCACAGGTGAGGTCACAGGTCGGCTACAAATCACTTACCTGCTCTCCTCCTGGGCTGCCTGCGAGAAGTCCACGGCGCTGCTCCTCTCCTCGAGTCCTCTTCTTCTGATGGCGGCGGGATTCCAGGAACCGTCCATGGCACTGCTCGTCTCGTCCTCTTCAGTCCTCTTTGACGGCGGTGGGCTCTCTGGGTCTTCCGATCGGTCCGGCGGGAAGGAGATCGGGCGGTGACGGTGCGTGACTGACGCACGCACCGGCACCGCCCCCATTGCGACGTCAGCGGGGTCAGCAATCGGATGTCCTGGATGATGATTGGTCCAGGCTGGAGACTGGACCAATCACAGCCAGGATATCACGAAAGTGGGGGTGTCCTAGCGCTATGACCTGCGCCCAGGTTACGTCCCAGAAGGCAGCCAATCGGTGCCTCTGCTGGGTCGTAAACCCCACCCCCCCCCACCCCCCCATAGCCACCACATAGGCCGGCGAACGGGATTTTTTTTTTTTTACTTTATTGTTCTTTTTGTAATCTTTTTTTTTTTTCCTTTTTTTTAGGGGTGGCGGTGCCCTGGCGCCCCCTATGCACAGGCTGCCACTGGGGGGTAGTAAAATTAAACTCCATATGCATGCAGAGCTGTGTTTCGGCAGCATTTTTGGTGCCTTTCTGTGGGTTGCTGGAACAAAATTGAGTCAGGTGAATGCTTTTCAGCCATTCAGAGGAAGCCTTTTATTTTTAATGAATACAAGACTTCCTATGAGGTGGGTGAATGATGTCACAATTTCCACCATGGCCAATTGGAGGAAGCCATGTACTTATTCATAAAAAAAAACAAATCTTCCTCTGAATGGCTTAGAATCACTCAGCCTGACTTAATTTTATTCTGGCAGCAGATGAGAAGTTGCCTGTAATACTGCCAGAAACAATGCTGCACAATTGTTTCTGGCGGCGGCTTCCAATGGGGGCACTTGTGTGTGCTCGCTCTCGAGTCCCCCCTGCTGTGTCCATTGACACAGACAGCAGGACTTGACCCCGCCCCCTCTTCCGCTCCTCCCAGGGCCTCAGCAAAGGCAGCAAAACCTGGAAGTGAGGGGAGAGAAGAGCTGCAGGTGTGCACAACACTGGATCGAATGAGGGCTCAGGTAAGTAAAAGGGGGAGTGAGGGGGATGCGGATGGCTAAACATTTTTTACCTGCAAGGGTAAAAAATGTTTAGGCTTTAGAACCACTTTAAACCTCATTTGCCATATAGTTGCCCAACTAAAGTGCATTGAGGTTGGCTTGTAAGTTGGATACATTTATTCCTGTAAGGACGTTATTCTATTGCATAGCTTGGTGTCATCTGCAAAGACTGAAATGGTACTTTTAATCCCAGACCCTATACCATTTATAAATACATTATAAAGTAAGGGTCCCAACACTGAACCTGGGGGTACACCACTGATAATCTTAGACCATTCAGAGTAAGAATAATTAACCATTACTCTCTGAATTCTATCTTTTAGCCAATTTTCTATCCATTTACAAACTGATCTTTCCAAGCCAGTAGACTTTGCCTTACACATTAGCTGTGCATAGGGAATTGTGTTAAATGCTTTTGCAAAAAGCATATTATACTCCCAAACGAGTGATGATAAAACACATAAAACCACAAGTAGCAGGTTTTGGCTCTGAGGAAGAGGGTCCTCCCTTGAAACGCGTCAGAACAGCCATACGGTTGCTGACACCGTCATGTCATCCAGTACAGGGGTTCCCTGGAAACTTTGGAGACGACCGGTTTCATTGTGGTTTTTGTGTTTTATCATCACTCGTTTGTGAGTATATTAAGTGTTGTCTTTGGATCTCAATAAACCTTTTTTAGTGGTAATGCAGAAGGTCGGTGCGTTTTTTTTTTTTTTTGTCTTTTAGTGTACTTTGAAAACCCTTGGTCCAGAAGGAGCAGCAAGACCTTGAGAGGTGCACACCAAGACCATATATAAAAGTACTTATCCTTCATTACACACCAGCCGAGCGCAGGAGAATTGTTGTTTTTTTTTTGCAAAAAGTATACCAGGTCCACAGCCATGCATTTGTAGTGTGCCAGTTCCCCTTTTCATATTTTCTGAAAAGGTGAACTTGCACTTTAAATGACATTTTTGTGCTTGGCGTTCAGCTATAATAATTTCTAAAAATAAATACTAAACTGTATTAAAACTGCCTGCGTTCAGTTGTAAACTGTGTTCAATTGTAACTGCCTGCGTTCAATTGTAAACTGCGTTCAATTGTAAACTGCGTTCAATTGTAACTGCCTGCGTTCAATTGTAAAGATCATACAGAATGAAAATAGAATGCAGCATGCGAAAAAAAAAAAGACTTCACAGTACGGTTGGAAAGTTGCAAACCGTGGACGTTCTAAGGATAAAAAAAATTCTGGAACAAATCTGCAAAATGTATGACTGCCGTGCGAACAGTTGGCATCAATCCAAAGTGTAGAATGCACGGGGCTGTAAGTGTGCTGCTTTCTAAAGGAAGCCTTTTCTTTGTTGCCAGTAGCAATCAATCAAGTACCTGTTTTATGATAACTAAAATCTGATTTTTTGCTGTGGGCAACACAAGCAGTTCTCCCAGATGCTGAATTCTATTAAGACCTGACCCCTTTGCTGGTGACTTTTTGCTACACAATTGTCCCTTGCACACATCACACAACACATGAACACAAAAATATGCAGGCATTTTTCTGAGGATTTAAAAATAGATTCTTTGCGGATAAAGTGTTATAAAACAGAGCAGAGTACACAGCGGGATGTCAGTGTTCCACCTACTGATTATATTACAGGGTAGTGTATAGAGGGACCTCACACTCCCCTCTATGCAGCTATCTGGTCTGATTCCCACTAATTAACTGTCAGTGTGTTTGCGATAGAAGGGAGGAGGTGAGCGGTGTTATTGATCAGTATAGACCCCTGGTTGGTAGCCTGCGGGGGTCTGGAGGTGACAGCAGGTCTTTTCAATCCCTTTGTCTGTTATGCTCTAATGTCTACTTGGAATGGTGACAATAGCCATCAGGGTACATTGATGTGCCCTTCAGTTTGCAATATATACCATTGTGGTGCTATGTCTCATGGTGGGTAAAAAAAACTTGCCAAGGACATAACATGCCAGTTGGATTTAGTTCCAAGATCCAAACTGCATTTCTTTTTTTGTAAGAGATACAGTAAGTGCATGAACATATACACACTTACTGACAAGAAGATCTGACCTGATACCACTAGTACCACGCCAGTGGCGGCTGGTGCTCCATCAGTCGGGGGGGAGGGGGGCGGCAGACGGACCTGCCCCCCCCCCCATATCACTCCAGCCTGCACCACCACATCTCTACCCCCGCCCGTCAGTCAGTCAGTCAGTTTACTTAACTTGTTCCTTTGGAATGACAGGCGGCGGCTTCCCCCTCAAGCTTCTTTATGCCCCCTCTCGGCGGCCGTCTCCTCCCCCCTTCTTGGCCAATAGCATGCCTTTTCCTTTTGGCCAATTGGGAAACAGGTCTCAGGACACGCTTCCTGATTGGCCGGGAGGAGAATCAGTGTGGCAATATCGAATATTGTCACACAACTGGGTGGGCTCAGGGCGCAGTGCTCTTCGCCCCGAGCCCACCCTTTTTTGAAGCCTATTAGAGCCTCTGGCTCTAATCAGGTGCTTAAAAAAAAACCCCCATTGGAATCCATGCGCCCGGTGCCCTGCATGAGGATTAGGGGGCTGGACGCATGGATGGGGGGATGGCGCCCCTTCGCCCCCAATGAACGGGCCGCCACTGTACCACACTTATCTAAAAAGGACAGTAGCAGCAACTAGCTGAATAAATTGGTCAAGGTGATCATTCATTTTTTTTGTCTATAGCTAAAGTTTAAAGAGAATGTATGATGATTTATTATATGTTTTTAAAATATATATATTTTTTAACATTTTTTAACTGTTTCCCTTTAAGCTAGCTAAAGATTAATATTAAGTATTTATTGCTTCACCAAGTTGGTTTGCGGCTACTGTATAATGTGGATTGTGAATAGCCTATGTTGTGAGCAGCAGGAGATCGATCAAACTACCCCCGCAGCCTACTGACTCAGAGAAGGGACCCCCCCACACCCTCTTTTTTAGCAGCTGTTGCTGCATATGGGTTTTCAGCTGGCTAGAAGCCGTCATTAAGTGAACAAGCTGGGTTTTTTATTAGAAACTCAGCTCCTGACTGAGATTTTTTTTAAAGTCCCCTTCGCACAGGCACAAACGCACAGGAATGTGATGCATGGCTTACGTGTGTACGTAATCAACGATTGTGCAACACATGTTGGATATCACTGTACACACTTGAAAAATAGAAATATATCTAGGGCCATCATTTATGGTTAACTCTAAGTTGACAATTTGTGAAGAATTTTAAAGCCTCTTCCTTTATTATTAAAAAAAAATGGCCCCCCATGCAGGCTTAGGTCATAATGTACTAGTATACAAATAAAATTAAAGAGGTCATGGGACTTTAAATGAGGCCGGCCACTTAGCCAAAATTGGTATACAGAATACATATGATAATTAATTTATTGAAAAAACAGCAAAGCAAAACAGCACAAATGTTTCATAATCATTGGTACAAAATGACAATTCCTGAATATGGTAAGAACATATGAAATGAAGAGCTGACATGTAAAAATTCATAGTTAGTAAAATAGATTCATAATAAACTAGTACATAGTAATATATCCGTAACAAATACATGATTGGTATAAATATATTACACAAAAATCTTGACATCCTAAAACTCAACGCATTTCGTGGAACCCTGTCCGCTTCTTCAGGAGTACATTTTGTTACTTGAATGGGAATCTGGGACATCTCTCCAATATGGACTACACACATCAATAAGGGTTAGATGTGCCCACATGTTTTTTTCATTCAATGGATCCCACTCCAAACTTGGCCTGCCCTCCGGACGTCCCCTTGACCTGGATGGGTTCTCCTGCCACAGCCCCGGGGGAGACATGTGTCTGACCCCCCTTTTTAGATGCTGGTCTCACTTGTTGAGCTGACTTACACCTTCTTGCATCACACTCCTGAAGAAGCGGACAGGGTTCCACAAAATATGTTGAGTTTTAGAATGTCAAGATTTTTTGTGTACTATATTTATACCAATCCTGTATTTATTTTTTACGCATATATTACGATGTACTAGTTTATTATGAATCGACTTTACCAACTATGAATTTTTACATGTCAGCTCTTCATTTCATATGTTCTTACCATATTCAGGAGTTGTCATTATGTACCTATGATTATGGAAAATTTTTGCTGTTTTTTCAATAAATTATCATATGTATTCTGTATACCAATTTTGGCAAAGTGGCCGGCCTTATATAAAGTCCCATGACCTTTTTAATTGTGTCTGTATACATATTTAGGGATGGAGGTCTCCCACTGTGGATGCTTCGGGTCAGAAGGTTTTTTCTATATAATGTACTAATATGCACTGCACAATGTACATTATGACAGACTTGCCAGCAGACGGAACCTTCCAGCGCTGTGCTGACACGGCTCTCCTTGGTCTCCAGCCGTGCTGCCACTATTTATAGGATACCTTGTATTTTTTTCAATGAATACAAGGCGTTCTCTAATTAGACAAAGAGAAGATCATGATGTCACCACCCCTCCTCTATTTATCATCCAATCAGAAAACATCTTGTATTCATTAAAAAAATACAAGGCATTCTATGAATTAGGGATCGACCGATTATCGGCAGGGCCGATATATCGAGGGCCAATATGCACTTTCCCCGATATATCAGTATCGGCCCCGGAGGTGCCGATATTACTGTATGTAATATTAGTGTATGTAAAATCCTAGCATCCACTTTATTAGTGTTTTATATAATGTCCAGTGTGTGTTTTTGTAATCTAATAGTGTGAAATTCCTTCATTACATCGCCGCATGGCACTTCCATGGCCCCGAGCTGTCAGTGGGGGAGGAGAGAAGGACAGCAGAGCGGGAGATGTAACGAAGGTATTTCACACTATTCTAATCTAATACCCGGTGCTTCTGTGTACACTGCAGAGGGGAGGCGCTGAGATCCTCATCTGACACCTATGAGAGGAGAAAACAGCAGAGTGGGAGATTAGCGAGGAGAGCCCGGATCAGCGATGTAACGAAGGTATTTCACACTATTCTAATCTAGTACCCGGCACTTCTGTGTACACTGCAGAGGGGAAGGGCTGAGATCCTCCTCTGACACCTATGAGAGAAGAAAACAGCAGAGAGGGAGATTAGCGAGGAGAGCCCGGATCAGCGATGTAATGAAGGTATTTCTCACTATTCTATTACAAAAACACACACTGGACATTATATAAAACACTAATAAAGTGGATTCTAGGATTTTAATGACACTAAACTAGGTTCACACGGGATTCCTGGCAGGCAGAGAGGGAAGGGAAGACCGCACATTACAGCTAAAAGACCTACCCCACATGTTCAGTACCAGATTTTTGTAAAAAATTGTCTTTATTTTTCAAAACTTTAAATGTACAAAATCTCGGCCCATATCGGCCGATACTGATATGCAATGGCCAAAATGTCAGTATCGGCAATGAAAAAAACGGAATCGGTCGATCCCTACTATGAATGGCTGCAGTGTTCACTGAGCAACTCCCTGTGGTCAGTGTGAAAAAGGGAAGTCACTCAGACAGTACCCAGAATATCACGGCTATAACTATAGTAGTGCTGACTACTACAGTGACAGTGAGCTTCTACAGAAGACCCTCAGATATGAAATATGCAAACTTACAATGGTCTAAGCTGCACTAATGTAAGTAAGCAATTAAGATCATACCTGGAGTTCAACTTTAAATAGTTCAGATTTAGGGCCATTAAGAAGATGGGAATGCTGGCAGTCATTGAGATTTAATTAGCTAAAAAAAAGGCAAGTCAGGCTGAGAATCAGAGGCAATCGGGAGGAAGACTTTGAACCACTAAGCCACTTTCAATCCAAAATTTCAATTTATAAATAATAAGGAAGTACTATGAGGCCCTCGATCATCTCCCTGATCAAGAATAATCGTTTGTCAGTTTTAAAAATGTGAAAACTAATTTCTGATAATTATGGAACATTTCACCTAACATGAAAGTAAATATTCAAAGATATTGGAATTTATGTTTGATGTTTGCCATGACAGAAGGACTTTAAGTACAACCTAGAAGTGTGCTACTACTCTGCTACCATTGAATGTTATCATTCATTGCCACACACATTAATATTTAATTAGTGCCTAAGGGGATTTTTCAAGCTGGCTAGTCTTGATATTTATTCCCCACTGATGAGGACCAGTGATGGTCTGGTTATGTTTGATCTGCGGTCAATCAGCAGTGAGCTATCCATGGTGCTGTAGCAATAGCTATGTGTTTCCAGTGGCAGGAGACTACGGTAAAGAAGGGGGAAGTTCTACCCATAAAAGACTAGCTTTCCATCTATGGCATTGGCAACAACGAGTGGTGCCTTTTATTATAGCGTGTGCTCATCCCTCACAAAGCAGCATTCAGTTTTTTCACATATTTTGCTTTATTCTTTTATTTGCTTTTTACGTCTCTAGCAAGTTTATTGTAATCAAAAAGAAAATTCTTTTATCCCCATTTTTTCATGTTCCCACAAAAACTGAAAAGGAAGAAAGAATTTGAATTTTTTTTTTTTGTATGAGTTTTGAGCAGGTGTTTTATTGTTGTGTCAAGATCAGTGGTGCAGCTACAGAGCAAAGGGTCCTGGTCCAAACTTTACACCTGGCTGGCCCTCTATTGCTACGTTTCCCTCTTCTGAGTATCTGTTAGCTCAAATCTTGTCAGGAGGCAATCACGATGATATTACAGCCCTTCAGTTGCTAACCCCCCTTTTCTAGATAGTGAATTCACCCCCGTCCGGCCGGGAGTTATGACAACACATAGCACTCAAACGTAGTGCAGTCACAACTAATTTTATTGCACGTGAAGCTCATATTTAAGGCATGTTTTGAGCGGGAAAGACTGCTCCAAACCGGTTTATAATTCATCAGTCAATAGCACATATCAGACAGAATAGTACATAAAAGGGCCTTTGCTTTCGCCATGCATTTGTGTCAATATGAGGTGTTTTGTATCGGTCCGTCTTGTGTTCAGCTTGTCTGTGTTAATGTAAACAATTGTCAATTGTTTATGGTGGTGTCAGTCTCTATGCAAAATGTCTTGTAATCTAAATGCTAAGCCTTAACTCGTTAAGTGTCTGAATGAATGAATGGAAAAGTGTTGAACATGTCAATGTCTTTTCATCTATATGCAAAATACAGCTGTCTGCTGTCCAAGGTTGTTATGAATGGTTGTCCGTCTAGCTCGTTACGATGTAAATGCAAGGGCCCACATTTCATCACAGGATGGGCATAAACTGAAATATATATCTGAAATATCATAAGGCATGTTAATACAATCTTTCAGTATCCCTTTCTTACATACACTGCTATGTAATTACACTGATGCATCAAGATGTTTCTCCTTTCACATTTTGCATTTAGGCATGTGCTCTGATGCCATGTGTGATCTAAACCATTAGATCAGTCTTTCTCAACGTTTTCAACACAGAGGAACCCTTGAAATAAATTTCTGGTCTCGGGAACCTCTGCTAAAAATTAAAAATCTACAACTTATGACACATTAGTGTGACGGTCAGTGGGAAGAATGATCCTTACTCTTGTCATCATTGGGAAGAAATACCCCATTACAGATAGCTAAAAGAAACTATGGTGTCATTGGAAATTCCTATTGCTCAAGGAACCCCTAGCAACCTCAGGAGGAACCCTAGTTGAGAAACCTTGCATTAGAGTAAATACAAAGTAAGCTTATAGGCTTACAGTAACCAGCCTAGGGTCCCTGAATCAGGTGCCTGGTCACTGTTGCTATCTCAATCTCCAAGCCTCTGACCAAGGATCCTGCGGCTTTTTATTTATGCCTCTGGATGTGGCCCTGAGAAACTATTGTGGACCACCAGAAATGTGTTTTATATCATCCAGTGATATCAGTATAAAGAATCCTCTGCCCACAGTTTATCCAGAGAAAGGAGAGAACTAACCCAATAAAGCATGGTCCAATTTGTTTTGGCAGGGGGAAAAATCCCTCTTGATCCCCTTCATGAAGGCAATTGGATATTCCTTGGATCAACAATCTCTGGTGTTATTACCCATACATGGTAGTATCCAGTTGTATTTTGTGCATTTATGAATGCATCCAGCTCTTTTTAAATCAATCTACTGAGCTGAACCCAAACCATTTCTTGTGGTAGTCTATTCTGATTTTTCACAGCTTTTACTGTAAAGAAGTCTTTCTATATGTGGAGATTAACCACCTAAGGACCGCCCCACATACACATACTGCGGCAGGGCAGCCCTTAAGCGCAAAATCACGTACCTGTACATCATTTCTTCTTCCTGGTCTGTGGCGCGCACCGCCAGAGACTCGCTCCTGCTGTGATTGGACCCGATGTCCGCTGGAAACCTGACAATCGTTCAGAGAGAGGCAGAGTGGCTAGCTGCCTATGTAAACAAGGCAGATCACCATTCTGCTAGTAAGGAAGACAGAGATCTTGTGTTTAGGCTAAGCAGGAACACGGATCTCTGTCTTCCTACAGTGCAACCATCCCCCACACAGTAAGAAAGCACTCCCAGGGAAAACATTTAACCCTTTGATCACCCCTAATGTTAACCCCCTTCCCTGTCAGTGTCATTAGTACAGTGACAGTGCATTGGTGTCACTGGTCCCCAAAAAGTGTCAGTGTCATATTTGTCTGCCACAATGTTGCAGTCCCACTAAAAATCACTGATCGCCGCCATTACTAGTAAAACATATAAAAAAACAAAAAGTCCATAAATCTATCCCATAGTTTGTAGATGCTTTACCAAAAACATGTAGCAGAATATATAATGGGCTAAATTGATGAAGAAATTTGATTTCTTACATTTTTTTATTAGATGTGTTTTATAGCAGAAAGTAAAATTAGATGTGTTTTATAGCAGAAAGTAAAAAATATTGTTTTTTTTTTTTTTCAAAATTGTCGCTCTTTTTTTGTTCATAGCGCAAAAAATAAAAACCGCAGAGGTGATCAAATACCACCAAAAGAAATGTTTTGTGCAAAATGTGTATTACTTCTGAAAATATATTAATATACATAGGACAGTTTTAGATCTTATAAGGTGTGAGCCGCATCAGTTTTAGGTGTGAATCCAGCCTCAGGGGTTCCCTGTCTCTTCATTATGCATCTAAAGGGCAATTCCTCTATTAACCACTTAAGCCCCGGAAGATTTTACCCCCTTCCTGATCAGGGCATATTTTGCGATTCGGCACTGCGTGACTTTAACGGACAATTGCGCGGTCGTGCGATGCTGTACCCAAACAAATTTGACGTCCTTTTTTTTCCCCACAAATGGAGCTTTCTTTTGGTGGTATTTGACCACCTGTGCATTTTTTTGATCATGCGCTATAAACAAAAAAAGAGTGAGAATTTTGCAAAAATAACAATATTTTTCAAATTTTTTTATATGAAATTCCCGAAAAAATCAAAAAATCAAAATTTTTTTAACATTTCAGGCCAATTTGTTTTCTGCTACATATGTTTGGTAAAAAAAAATCGCAAAAAGCGTATTTTGATTGGTTTGGCAAAAGTTATTGCGTTTACTAACTAAGGGAAAGATTTTTGTCATTTTTATTGGTTTTTTTTTTTAACGAGTAATGGTGGCGATCTGCGATTTTTTTTTGCGGGACTGCGACATTGCAGCGGACAGATCGGACCCTTGACTGACATTTTTGACACTTTTGGGGTTACCAGTGACATTACTACAGTAATCAGTGCTATGCATATGCACTGTTACTGTAAAAATGACACTGGCAGGGAAGGGGTTAACTTTATTGGAGAGGGAGGGGTTAAGTGTGTCCCTAGGGGCGTGATTCTATCTGTGATTGGATGTGGCTGTGTGTGTAACAGCAGCGATCAACGGTCCTACATAGCAGGACCGTATGATCTGTGCTGTTACACAGGGGAGATTGACAGGCGGCTTTGTTTTCATTAGCTGCCTGCCTTTCTCCCAGTGTAACCGACGATCGCGAGTGACCGGCGGACATAGGGTCCGCCGGTCACTCGTGCGGGGGGGGGGGGGTCCGTGAGCGAGCGGGCGAGCGCTCGCTCCCTAGAGCCTCACAGGCTAGCGACGTAGTACTACGTCGCTTTGACTGTGAGGGGCTGACCGCCGCAGTAAATAGTCGTGCGGCGGTCGGCAAGAGTTAATGCAGATTACAAATTGCTAATAAAATTCCCAAACTATGACTTCAATGATACTGCAACTCATATAGGGCCGGATTTAAAGAAACTGCAGCTTCAAACATCTATGACGTGTTTCAGTTTCGCCGCGTTCAAATCAATTAACTGGCGCTGCGGCGAATTGGCGAGTAAAACAGCAATAATGAATTCCGCCGTCAGCGGGATTCACTTACGATCGCGGCTTCGCCAATTCGCAAACTTATGTCTTCGTGCTTATAGCAGTTTCACATAGCGATGTGGGCTAGTGGATTAGTGCACACATCACATGTCTGTAATTCATCTCCCTCTGCTGTAGGTTCGAGGCTTACCATCTCCACCTACTTTTTTTATTTTCTTTTTTTGTTTATATTGCTAAAATGTAACGGATTACATCATATATATTGCTAAATAATGTTACACTCAGAAGCGCTTGCAAGCTTACACCATTTTAAGTGTTTTTTTGATCTTGTCTGTGTGTCGAATCGATCTTATGAAGGAAAGTACCAAAGGCAAGTGACCAAACCCCTACCCTACTTCAGGGCAAGATGAAACCTAACAATTTTACCATGGTCTTCTTCCCACATTCCATACAATGTTTAGTTCTTTAGCTATATGTGCTTTTTAGCCTTAACACACTCCTTTTTTTCCACCATACAGCTTTATTCTGCACAATAGCTAAGTGCTTTGCAACTTCACTGCAGTTCACAACGTCATGGGTTCAAATCACATCACTACACTTGGGATCTCTTTTCACTCTCATTTTTTTAAACAGTTTTTTTAAACTATCTTGAATTTGGGGGGGGAGGGGGGTGTCCTACCCAAATTTCAAGCACATCAATGGAAACAACACAATTTTGATTTTATGAGTGTGGTCCTAGTTTTATCGAGATGCAATTCTTTACATATTTACCATGGTTCTTACAATTTCTTGACCAATAAACATAGGTGTCTGATATTGGACTCTCTCCATATTTCAACAACACAGACCCTCATAGTCCAACACTACATTTGCCTCACACCTCAACACAACACTGTCACATCCCTACTCTACATTACAACCCCTCACATCACCAGTACAAGCAGCATGCAAAGTTCAAAACTCCGGCCTTGGCAGCTTAATGGGCCATACACTAACAATTTGTCTAGACTTTTTCCTGTAGACTTAACCAAACCATATAATAGAAGCTCAAACCTCAACACTTTCAATTTGGATGCAATCAGGCAGGCCCTTGCACTACATAGAAAATGTCAATCGGAAGGATAAAGTCTTCTCTAAATCTTACAGTGTGGATGGCCCTTTTGTCTGTAGGCACCCACACAAAACAAAAAAACACATGTTCAATTCTAATGTATTTATTTATTTGAGAATGACAGCAGAAGGAGGGATGCAGCAAAAGAATATTGTCACTCTCCAGTCCGTGTGCCTTTACAGCGCCAGACCACGATCTTTGCTCCATGGCTACGGGATTCTGATGTCTTCCACAACTTCCGGCAGAGTTCAGAATCCATTCTGCACCTCTACCAGCTCATAGGGGACAGGCATGGCAAGGTTGCTGGGCAGCTTCCAAGCCACTTTCGAAGTTCCAGGGTGTTCATGTTGGTCATTGGCCATGTGCCTTACCAAATATCCACTGACCACAAAAGAAAATGAGTGGAGTCCATCAAGGTGGGTTTCTACCACCTACACCCGCAAGCAGTACCACTCCTGGAAAAATAAAACAAAGGATAAGACATTTCATAATGAAAATCACATCTTAATGCCTGTTTGCTTCATTCTGAACTTCATTTAATTTCGACATCACGAGTGAAATAACACATTTTATGCCAACTTACACAAACCAGAAATCATTAATGTAAACATTTGAATACACACCTGTGACGCCAGACAGCCCATCACCACAGGCTTCCCATGGTACGTGCCATGATTCCAAGATGTTGATGTTCTGGAAAATTACAACACCATAAGATACCAAGCAGCCGTTCATGTTATCAATAACTACACAGGTGGCATAGACACAAATAAACACCTGCCAGCTCTTCTCAGCCCTTTACACTATTCACAATACCAACATGTTTATGGTTAGAGGTGCATGTTTTTGCTCAAGTAACACAATTTTACCAATGTTGACTACACTTTATCTACAATGGCAAGTGTCATTGGCAGATGATAATCACCCTCTGTCTCCCTGTGAGTGGCACCTCTGCTAACTAGCTAATTAATACACATGCCCTATCTTGACCGGTTACAGTACTTACATGTAAAGTGGCTAGCAACCAGGGTATTCCGGGTGGCCATACCGGCAGCGGTGCTCCGCCGCCTGGGGGCCGCCGGCTGACGGACCTCTGGCTCCCTCTCCTCCGTCAGCTCCCAAGAATCATCCCGGGCAACGCACATGTTGTGCAACACGCAGCACGCCAGGATGATCTTGGAAGCCTTTGTAGGAGAGTACAGGAGTTCACCCCCAGGCCGGGCCAAGCAGAGAAACCGGGACTTGAGAAGACCTATGGTCAACTCAATGATACTCCGGCTTCTCCGCAAGGCCCTGTTGTAATTCCTCTCTGCTGGGCCCTGGGGGTACCTGATTGGAGCCATCAGCCACGTCAGCTGCGGGTAACCAGCATCCCCTGAAAAATAAGAAAAATATACATTAGTTATTCATATCATGTGACTTTAGATGACTCCTCAAAATGGGAGACAATTAGGCATTTTACTAAACAACCTGCTCGTCTGTTTGCAAAAAATCATATGAAACATCTCAACTCTGTCTAACTGCCTAAATCACTAATACAAATGGGAAAAAGGACACACAAAGTGGTGGGTTTCTCTTGCAAGTTACAACTTGGCCCCTATTTTGTTCCTATTACATTAGCCTAGGTCTTACTTCTGGAATATATCTGCAACTAGAGTGAGGAAACCAATATTGACTCACTTATGCAAAGTACTTTGGGGATATGGCAATACCATTGGAATCATTTGTAGGTTTTCTTTGGGTGGCTAGAGGACACAATTTACACATTGGTTAACCACCTTCATTGGACTCAAAGACAACTTTGCAAATCTTTCTTTTGTGAGCTGCTAAGCTGCTGATCTGGTTGTGTGTGAACAGCCTGACAACTCCTAACACATCCATTTTAGGTAGGCTTTGCTTAAATCAGGGTGTACACCGATGTAGCTTATTCCTATGTCTATGTAATCTTACAGTTTATGTTGTTAAGACAAAATACTTTACCAATAAGCCACCCTTCGGGCATTTGTCCACTTTCAAACACCTCGTACAGAGTACTTGTTCTTAACATACTGGAATCATGGCACGACCCTGGGTGACCAGTGTTGACACTCATGATGCGCTGTTTGGCGTCACACACTAATTGGACGTTCACGGAGTGGTACTGCTTGCGGTTCCGGTATTCACTTTCGTGGCTCCTTGGGGGCCTAATGGCTATGTGGGTGCCATCGATTGCCCCTAGGATTTGCGGCATGTGTGCCCGCCGGTAGAAACCCAACTTGACTTCATTCCACTCATTTTCATTCTGTGGCCAGTGGATAAAATTGGGCACTATATCCACTATGGTATTAATGACCAACATGAACACCCTTGAAACTGTGGGCTGGCTAATGCCCATGATACTTCCCGAAGTGGCTTGGAAGCTGCCACGCCCTAAAATATACAAAGTGGCCAGCAATCTGGCCATGCCGGGCACCGCATGGCCGCGCTGTGTGTCCGGGTCAATTTTCTCTGCTATGAGCTGGTAGAGGTGTAGAATAGTTCCTCGCTCGAGCCGGAACTTCCTCCTGACATCAGAATCCCGCAGCTTGTCCAAATAGATCCTTGGAGCAAAAATGCGTGGCTGGCGAGGTAAGGGCACACGGACTGGAGGTGCTGCTGCTGGAGGTGCTGCTGCTGCTGCTGCAGCTTCCCCACCTTCTGCTGCCTCCTGTGCCAGGGCCTCCTCAAACAAGGCACCGATAAATGCCAGCATTGCACCATCTAATGCGTCTGGGATATCGTCCTCCATTTTGAACGCGCAAATTCGCGAATGCGCAGATATATATAGAAACGGCCGCTAATTATCACACCTGTGAGCCAGCTATAAAAGGAGCACATGGCCAATATGGCTGCTGGATGTTATAGATCGATGTTTCTTATGTGCTAGCAAGACCCTGTGACCCACAACCTACATTATCTGGAGGTAAGACAATTGTATCTCTCTCTCCCAAAAAAAAGGAAGGAGAGAATTTGTACTTATCTTGGGTGTGCTTAAGTTGTCTATGGTGAATCCCCTCCAACCCACAATAGCTTGGGAACCCCTCAAGTGTCTTTTAATCATTGGCAGTTGGCCCCATGTGCATGTGGTTTGGACATGTGTTTTCTCATGTTTGTTAAAGGTGTGCAGTCTAGATTTGGCATCTAAACCTGCCCCCTTACCTTCCCAGCTTCCAAAGACACCATTTTTGCTTTCCTGATAACTGGAATTTATTATGTGCACGTATGTAGGTCATGCGATTTCTCATGTATGTTTAATGTTTGCAGCCTCCTTTTGCCTATAAAGGATTACACCACCCCCCCTCCACCAAGTCTGTTTGTGCCATTAGGTAAGTGTTTGGAGGGCCTCGTGTGATTTGTACCCATATGCGATTTCTTATGTGGTTTTTTTTTCCATTTCTTTGCAGCCTCTTCTGCTCTTTGCCACCACCACCACCACCACCACTGTGTTTGTGCCATTAGGTAAGTGTTTGGAGGGCCTTGTGTGATTTGTACCCATATGCGTTTTCTTATGTGTTTTTTTGTTCCATTTCTTTGCAGCCTCTTCTGCTCTTTGCCACCACCACCACCACCACCACTGTGTTTGTGCCATTAGGTAAGTGTTTGGAGGGCCTCGTGTGATTTGTACCCATATGCGATTTCTTATGTGTTTTTTTTTTCCATTTCTTTGCAGCCTCTTCTGCTCTTTGCCACCACCACCACCACCACCACCACCACTGTGTTTGTGCCATTAGGTAAGTGTTTGGAGGGCCTCGTGTGATTTGTACCCATATGCGATTTCTTATGTGTTTTTTTTTTCCATTTCTTTGCAGCCTCTTCTGCTCTTTGCCACCACCACCACCACCACCACTGTGTTTGTGCCATTAGGTAAGTGTTTGGAGGGCCTCGTGTGATTTGTACCCATATGCGATTTCTTATGTGTTTTTTTTTTCCATTTCTTTGCAGCCTCTTCTGCTCTTTGCCACCACCACCACCACCACCACCACCACTGTGTTTGTGCCATTAGGTAAGTGTTTGGAGGGCCTCGTGTGATTTGTACCCATATGCGATTTCTTATGTGTTTTTTTTTTCCATTTCTTTGCAGCCTCTTCTGCTCTTTGCCACCACCACCACCACCACCACTGTGTTTGTGCCATTAGGTAAGTGTTTGGAGGGCCTCGTGTGATTTGTACCCATATGCGATTTCTTATGTGTTTTTTTTTTCCATTTCTTTGCAGCCTCTTCTGCTCTTTGCCACCACCACCACCACCACCACCACCACTGTGTTTGTGCCATTAGGTAAGTGTTTGGAGGGCCTTGTGTGATTTGTACCCATATGCGTTTTCTTATGTGTTTTTTTGTTCCATTTCTTTGCAACCTCTTCTGCTTTTTTTGCCACCACCACCACCACCGTGTTTGTGCCATTAGGTAAGTGTTTGGAGGGCCTCGTGTGATTTGTACCCATATGCGATCTCTTATGTGTTTTTTTTTTCCTTTTCTTTGCAGCCTCTTCTGCTCTTTGCCCACTACTACCACCACCACCACCAAGTCTGTTTGTGCCATTAGGTAAGTGTGTTCTGTAACTGTTCACTAATTATACTGTATATGAAGAGCAATCTGCAAATCCTGTTTTTTCTGTTTTCTCTTTTGTCATTTCAGATTTAGGAGTTTGGGGCTCTTTGCTGCTGCTGGACAGCCAGATTCTCTGCCCACCTCGTGCTCCCATGGCCCCACCCACTGGAAGGATGAGAAGGGGCAGGGTGGCCAGGGGGGGCAGGGTGGCCAGGGTGGCCAGGGGGGGCAGGGGGGGCAGGGTGGGCAGATCGTCTGGCTCTGGTGTGAGGGAGGCTCCAGCTGTATCCATGAGGGAGTCCACCATCCCCATCCCGGAGGAGGAAGCCGGGGGAGGTGGTAACACACCAAGTGGACAAGCTGGCTCTTCTGACAGTAGTCCTGGAGCGGGTCCGTCCACCAGAGTCAGCTTGTCCACATTATCCCGGCTTCCCCGTTTCAACCACAATCAGTACTGTGCCCTGGTCCACGCCTATATGGCCAGATATCAGGCGATACATGGGACCAGGGCCGCGTCTTACTCAGTAACAGAGAAGAACAGATTGTGGGATGAAATCCGGGATGCTGTAAATGCACTGGGTGAAGCACCTCGCCACCGTGACAGTGTGCGGAAGAAGGTCAACGACATCTGTGGGTCCGTTCGGAAGAAGCTAATTGCATGGGCTGCGGAGGGTCTTTATGACCGACAAGGTCGGCTGGATGAACGTGCACGAAGTTCTCTCTGGGATTATCAATTACCTTTCTTGAACATCATAGGACCTGATACCATCTTTACCAGAGAGGACTTAGATTCGGATGCTTTGCACCGAGGTAGGATATTATCTTGGATGTCAATTGTGTGAGTTGTTTGGAAAAGATTAACTACTATCCTATGTGTGACATTAATAGAATTTGATACTTGCCCTTCCAATTGTCCTTTTTTTGTTTTCCCCAACCTGCAATTTGTTCATCTGTAGCACGGATCTCAGCCCCTCCACAGCCCATGCAGCTTGGCGAACCAGACGGACTCACAGGTGTTGACATCAGTGCTGACCCTCCTCCTGGTAGGTCCAATATCATACTGTGCCAAACAATGTAGATGTTTTTTTTTTTCCAAGATAGCTCATATTGCTATGTCCTTTACAGAAGATCCGCAGCAGGGAACACACCCAGTGCAGCTAGGCCTGGAGGAAGGTGTTGGTATGTCTAGTCAAATAATGTTTTTTGGAATCTTATTAACCCCATTAACACACATGTTTTTTCTTATGAAAGAGTGTTGCCTTTTAGATGTTTACCCTGCAAAACACAGTTGACAGCATTAATGGGTGCCGTCATTAGTAGGCAGACCAAGCCTTCTTAACCTTTGGGAGGGTTTAGCAAGTGTCCTATGAGCCCAGGAAAGCACTTTTGAATGTTTGGCCTCAATGCTTCATTCATGAAGCTAGGAGGGCAATCTGGCCATAATCATTACTGACTAAGGTTATGTACTAAACATGTTTTTTTTTTTTTGTTTTTAAAAGAACATCAGGCCCCTCTTGACGTTGCAGCTGGAGTTGGATCAGGAGCTGGCGACGATTCTGCATCCAGTGCTGTGGTATGTGATATAAGGGAACAAGGTGCACATGTAACATTTCAATGGTAGCATTGATTTTGGACTAGATGTGGCTTACATTGTGTGTGTTAAATTAGTGCTATGACATTCTGACGATGCACCAGCACAACAAGAGTTCTATCTTGAACATCAGGGAATTATGTTATAATTTGGTGTGCCACTAATGTTCCAAAAACATCCAGGATCTTTAAAGTCCGGCCCGTCTTTGATTTTCCAGGTCCAAATTCATGGGTATCGTTTGGTTGGGTTGTCCTCTAGCCGATTGATGGCAAGATTTTAGACAACATACGTAGATGTATAAAGTCATTGGTGTAGTAACAGATTTACCAAAAGCATAAACAACCTACCACACCAGGGTTAATTGGGAACACCTTCATGTTGAATCTTTTTTGCCTTTGTCATATTAGTCCTACCAATATAATATGTACCCATTATCAGAAGTGTTGCTAGCTTGGATAATCTTACAATGAACAAGTACTCATTAGAAGCACATCAAACTTTTCAACGTTCTGCTTGGGGTGTTAAGTTGTCAAACTAATCTGAAATATTTAGTCATGATGTTTGATAATGATTTGGTCTATTTCTTCTGCTTTCAGGTAGCCTTAGATGCAGAGGGATTGTCACCTACCCAACTTCGTCCATCTATGCTGGATGTAGCCGAGAGGCTGCTTGATGAGTATCAGGTCCAAAATGAGTTAAGGAGGCGTACTCAGCAATCTACTGAGGCAGTACGTCTGCTCGGGCTCATACAGGAATCTGTAGCAACAATGGTACAGGTTCACCAGGATATGTTACAGGTTCAACAGGATATGCGTAACAGCTTGGTAAGTTTAGCAGACCAGCATCAACGGGATCGGCAAAGTGTTGACACTCAGGTGCTGGCCACACGCCAATGCCTGTTTGGATCTGAAGATGCCCCATTGGCAGAGCCCTCCCAAACATCTCACTCACCTGCCACTGCAGGTTGTGGTAGTGGGAGGGTAATGCCAGTGTTGGCCACTTGTCAGGCAGCTGGGGATGGGACAATTCCTCCTGTAGCCACTCCTAGCACTTCACACTCCGTTCGGACTCCCACACCCCTCAATGAGCAATCCTCCTGCACAACCTCAATGCGCACTGGTTCCACAGTACCCCTTCCACCTGACTACATTCCCTCCACACCTTTATCACTTCACTCCTCCCCAGGCCGTTCTTCTTTTTTGTCACCAATGCGACATGTCGTTTGCCCCCGCACCGTGGACCACAACAACCAATCAACCACCACTCCCCACACATCTTCACAACCCTTGCACCACCAGCAGCATCAAATAGCCTTGGAGCAGCAACGATCCCATCTCATGGTAATGGCACACGTTACCCAAATTCTTAGGCTGAGCACAGAGCAGATGGGACTATTGGCACAAGATCTTCAGTCTGGGACATTTCCAGGGTTCAACACCCTGCATCAGCAGCAGCCTCAGACACAAGATCTGATCCTAATGGGCCACTTTACCAGAACTCTAAGGCTAACCCCAGAGCAGATGGGACTATTGGCCCACCATTTGATGGCAGGAACCTTTCCATTGCTCACCACACTGCTTCAGTCACCACCACCACCACCAACTTAATTTCTTTTTATTTATTTTTTTTGGTTTAGTTTTGTTAATGATTGTTACATTGGCCAATTTGTGGGGCCATTTTTTTTTTAATTTGAGGGTGGCACAATATGATTTATTATAGTGCTTTTTTTGGGGATGAAATAAAATTTTATGCAAAATGATTAGTTTGGGTTTGCTCTTTGGTTTTTTAGGAGTGTTGGTGGCCAAGTAATGGCCCTGGTTAATGTAGGCATTTATACACACGTGCTTCTCGATCTCCAAACATATGATTTCATGTAAATTTAGATAACTCAATGTTCACATAACGACCCAAGAAAAGGTCTCCCTTCAAATGTAGCTTCAAAACAAGTCTCAAGGCTAACATAAACCAAAGCCAACATACTAACAATTACAGACCACACCACTCGACTAAACAAATACAACACAAAAGACATTCGATGTGTACACCAAAAAGAAAACTTGGGTAATAAAATAAATGTTTTAATAACACATGTGGGTGTCTACCAACTGTAGCGTACAAAAAATATATTACAATATATAATAGAATGAACTAAATTGCCAATGTAACATTTGTGTTGCAAAGAGCAACATACTTTAATTTTATTTAGATAAACATATTTTATGTGTTTTATAATTTTTTTTGAGGTTTTCACTAAAACAAGTCTTTTTTGTAAACATTTTTGGTTTAGTTTGTTACCAAAAACAACAAGTCTTTTTTGTAAACATTTTTGGTTTAGTTTGTTACCAAAAACAACAAGGCTTTTTTGTAAACATTTGTGGTTTAGTTTGTTACCAAAAACAACAAGTCTTTTTTGTAAACATTTTTGGTTTAGTTTGTTACCAAAAACAACAAGTCTTTTTTGTAAACATTTTTGGTTTAGTTTGTTACCAAAAACAACAAGGCTTTTTTGTAAACATTTTTGGTTTAGTTTGTTACCAAAAACAACAAGTCTTTTTTGTAAACATTTTTGGTTTAGTTTGTTACCAAAAACAACAAGGCTTTTTTGTAAACATTTTTGGTTTAGTTTGTTACCAAAAACAACAAGGCTTTTTTGTAAACATTTTTGGTTTAGTTTGTTACCAAAAACAACAAGTCTTTTTTGTAAACATTTTTGGTTTAGTTTGTTACCAAAAACAACAAGGCTTTTTTGTAAACATTTGTGGTTTAGTTTGTTACCAAAAACAACAAGGCTTTTTTGTAAACATTTTTGGTTTAGTTTGTTACCAAAAACAACAAGTCTTTTTTGTAAACATTTTTGGTTTAGTTTGTTACCAAAAACAACAAGGCTTTTTTGTAAACATTTGTGGTTTAGTTTGTTACCAAAAACAACAAGGCTTTTTTGTAAACATTTTTGGTTTAGTTTGTTACCAAAAACAACAAGGCTTTTTTGTAAACATTTGTGGTTTTGTCGGTTGCCATAAAAACAACAAGGCTTTTTTGTAAACATTTGTGGTTTTGTCGGTTGCCATAAAAACAACAAGGCTTTTTTGTAAACATTTGTGGTTTTGTCGGTTGCCATAAAAACAACAAGGCTTTTTTGTAAACATTTGTGGTTTTGTCGGTTGCCATAAAAACAACAAGGCTTTTTTGTAAACATTTGTGGTTTTGTCGGTTGCCATAAAAACAACAAGGCTTTTTTGTAAACATTTGTGGTTTTGTCGGTTGCCATAAAAACAACAAGGCTTTTTTGTAAACATTTTTTTTTTTGGTTGCCAAAAACAAGGCTTTTTTTGTTTTTTTATTTTTTTTTGGTGCCCAAAAAAAGGCTTTTTTTTTAATTTTTATATTTTTTTTGGTTGCCAAAAACAAGGCTTTTTTTGTTTTTTTATTTTTTTTTGGTGCCCAAAAAAAGGCTTTTTTTTAAATTTTTATATTTTTTTTGGTTGCCAAAAACAAGGCTTTTTTTGTTTTTTTATTTTTTTTTGGTGCCCAAAAAAAGGCTTTTTTTTAAATTTTTATATTTTTTTTGGTTGCCAAAAACAAGGCTTTTTTTGTTTTTTTATTTTTTTTTGGTGCCCAAAAAAAGGGTTTTTTTTAAATTTTTATATTTTTTTTGGTTGCCAAAAACAAGGCTTTTTTTGTTTTTTTATTTTTTTTTGGTGCCCAAAAAAAGGGTTTTTTTTAAATTTTTATATTTTTTTTGGTTGCCAAAAACAAGGCTTTTTTTGTTTTTTTATTTTTTTTGGTGCCCAAAAAAAGGGTTTTTTTTAAATTTTTATATTTTTTTTGGTTGCCAAAAACAAGGCTTTTTTTTTATTTTTTTTTGTTTTTGGTGCCCAAAAAAAGGGTTTTTTTTAAATTTTTATATTTTTTTTGTTTCCCAAAAACGAGGGTTTTTTTAATTTTTTTTTTTTTTTGGTCCCAAAAAAAAGGGTTTTTAATTTTTTAATTTTTTTGTTTCCCAAAAACGAGGGTTTTTTTATTTTTTTTTTTTTTTTGGTCCCAAAAAAAAGGGTTTTGAATTTTTAAATTTTTTTGTTATATTTTTTTTTAGAATGTCGAAATGTGACAGTTAAAAAACATTGTAAAATTAACCAAACAAATTAAAAAATAAAAACTATAATCTTTTTAAGGGGGACACATTCCTGACAAATGGCTCCTGAGGGGCTGGATCGGCCCCATAAGTTTCTTCCAAAACTAAGATTCGGTCTATGCACCATGTTACGTATTCCAAAAGGACCTCATAGGTGAGGTGCGTGTGTCCTGGGTAGAAAAAGACATGACAATTAGTTTTATGCAAAATGATCCAAACAACGATTGTAATTAATGTGCCTCAACAAATATGCTTAGGAGTCTATTGGTTGGCTTTTATCAACACTCTGAAGCAAATATGCTAAATTGCTGGTGTAAACCTTAAACTCAAACTTTCACAGCAAATTGTTCAAAAGGTTACATAAGATGGCTTGGAATGTTAGTAGCAGTTCCACCAAAGCTAAGTAAAAGGCTTTTCTTCATGTCAACACAAGCAATCATTTAGAAGAATGTAAGGTGTTTTGGGTTCAATTGGTCAACACGATACATGTGCACACATTTATCTCTATCACCATTGGAGTTTGTGTAGCGTTCTCTCTCCCTCTTACTGTCTATAGATTGAACCTGACACATAGTAGAGACTTACCCTTTGGAATTCGGAGGGCCAGTTGTGGACGGAGCAGATGTGTCTGCTCCCCTGATCTCCTTTCCGCCATCCCAGCTGTGTTAAGAGAGAAGAAAAAGTTTATCAACAAATGGACTCACGCTAACTGTAGGTTAGGCAGTCATGAAAACGCTCTAACACCCACTCATTACCCCTCCACATTTCCCTGAAAGTTTTATTTAGACTTTGATATGGTGGTGATGCAGATTTGTACAGTGCAAGCGTCATTCTACTGGGTGAAGCTTGTAGCGTTAAGGATACGTACTCCCTGCTTTTGTGCTGATTGTGTTTTTCGGATGTTTTTGGTGCCTCAGCCCTGCCTGTTCTAAGTGTTGGAAACATATTTTGGGAGGGCTGTGGAAAACTAATCAGGTTAGACTTACACTCTCTAGGTTTTTGGGGACAAGATAAATAACAATCCTCCTTTTTACATGGCCCCTGTACACACCTCTAGGCACCTCCCTCCTGTTGGTTGACCCCACAGCAGGCAGCTTGCTATGGAGGCACATGAGATGAAGCCAAGCACCCTGTGCCTGTTCAGGCACCTAACTGTGAGCCAGCCTTGCCCCCCTCCCTTCCGATGGTCTCAATGATTAGGAGTGACAGCATCAGGAGGCAATATTGGCATGCTGTCACCTCAGTTAAGGAGGAGGGGGAGTCTGTTCCAGACAAGTATTAGTGCAAAAATGTGGACAGTAAAAAATGGTCCCAGTAAGTCTGAGGGGGAATATGCACACCTATCACTTGGAATACTAATGCATAGAATGCATTCACATAAAGAACCTGCTGCCTTTAGAGGAACTTGAAGCCTGAGCGGGGACATACACAGTTAGCATTTCTCCACTTACTAAGTAGACACATTACTGGAAAAGCACACAACTTACCATCATCAGTTTTTTTTTGGGCCCCCGAAGTTGATGGCGTGGCTGGCTCGGGAGAAACTGCACAAAAAGAACACAAATTGTGAACTGGAATGTGGTACATTACAGAGGAAGAGTATTTATGAAAGATTGACAAACACACATTTTCAGTGTTGACTAAATCAGGACATGATTAAATTACAATGTCCACAAAAAATTTACAAGTACAAAGCACACCATTTCCAATGTAGAGAAACTAACACCAATTTAGAATAGGGTGGCTTGAGATAACTTACAAAAGATAACATGTCCTGTAAAGCTCCCCAAAACCACCTTGCAAACATGAAGGTTAAGCAAGAGTGTTTCATGACCAACCTTCCTGTCACATATAGCAAAACTACACTTGCTTAGACTCCAACTTAGATTATCCTAGATACACATCATCCTAGCACACACAATTCATGTGAGAATCTAATTTTAGGTACTTACAGACTAGTTCAGGGGAGCCTGGAGTGGGGGAGGATGGGGGAGACCCTACATGGGGGGATGGTGTCCCTTCATGGGGGGATGGCGTCGTATCTCCTAGAAACACAAAGACACAAATACAATCCTTTAACCAAAGCTATTTGATAAAGGCACACAGAAAGTAGTTGGGAAACATTGAAGGTAGTAGTTACTTTGGACTGGGTAAGCAGCAGCCCCTCTTCCCCAGTCCTCCACAACTAACATCCTCAATGTCAGCTGCTACATAACCCCAATGGCAAAATATAGATATTACAGCCCTTAGATTTCCCAGGACACATTGAACACACAAACACATGTAGAATACTTACTTCCCATTTGAGAAGAGCCCAGGTCCTCATCCGGTTCAGACGAATTGGCCTCTTCTTGGGCAACAATGTGTTCCTGGCCCGGATCCAGGCGACTTGGCCCTGCCTGAGGCTCCTCTCTTGCTGAAGTTACATCAACCACAAAAGAAAACAAAACAAACAATCATTCCTCCAAGTTCGACCTAATACACAACACACCAGCACATCCACATTACTTACAGGGGGCCTGAGAAGGCTGAGCCGCAACATCCTGATCACTGGTTTCTAAAATAAAAGAAAAACATTATATATTATTTATGGACACAAATAGGCAGTAACCTCTCATCATGCTAGCACCATACTCAATGCCCCTACAATTCAGAACATAGAAGTGCACTTACACCAATGAGATGCATTGACCATGTTTTAAAACAGGAGGGCACCATGCAAATTAAGCGGGCGCCTAAGGCCTCGCACCTACAGGGGCCTTGCGGCCAGTGGCGGAGCACCAACATTTCGAAGGGCGCAGTCAGGGAAATCTCCCAAGTAAAAGATTGCTTTCAATCCTCGGATCAAAAAGTTGCAGCAGTGTGCTGCAGTCCCTTCACTGCGTCTGCCAGGTGTCTGTTGTCCGCTGACACTTACTCCTCCTTCTCTGCCTGGGGATTGGCCGTCTGATCATGTTATCCTAAGATGTGGAGGAATCGGTAGGTGTGTACCTGCACCAGTAGGAAGTGACTGGCCGGTCAACTCACTCTGCTATCATCATTTGTTGCTCTGGGAGGAGAGCTCCGCCCTGGACCCGGAACATACAGGTAACCAGGCCCAGACTTGATATTTTGCAGGCTGGTCATAGATTTGTTGTGTCCACTATGCAAAGGGGTTGAGTTGCCCAAGGGAAGTTGGAAGAGTCTGAAAATGGTTGGTGGAGGAGGAGGAGAAGAAGGCCCTGGGTGGCTGGGGGACAAGGAGAGGGCCCCTGGGTGTTTTCTAGAGGAGGAAAGATCCACAATGACGCCAGAGTCAATTGCCAAGGAAGAGAGTGGAGCTGAGCAAGTCCTGCCTATCTGACCTGAAAGCCAAACATGGTGTAGATGGAGCCCTTTGCCCTACACAATGACAGCACCAGAGGTGGAAGGTGAGTGGTAGCGGGTCTTTGACATTATAGAGCATATGGACTCTGTCCATTATTGGTAGTTTTGTTTGGAGTTGTCCTTTAGATGTTTAACTGTGTTGCTTTTGACCCGAGCTGTGAGGGACTGAGGTATGACAGCCCACTATGCTGAGACTTATAGTGCCCTAGAATGTTGAGGACTGAGGAATCCTTAGTCCCTAACAGAGGGCACTACAAGTCTTAGCATAGCAGGCAGTATTTCCTCATTCCACTACAGAGAGGATTACAAGTCCAAGCAGGTAGCCTTCTGCAGTGGGACTTGTTGTGCCCTTGACTGTGGTGGACTGAGGAAGGGAAGTGTAAGAGGGTCTCTGTAAGCTCAGATGTATGGGGGAGCTTTGGGGAACACAGAGTTCCCTTTTACACCAGAGTCCCCAGCTT
>NC_138778.1:183394142-183449099 GCF_965119305.1 Pelophylax lessonae
TGTCAGACAGAAGTCCACATGTCACATAGCCCCAGGCACTGAAGACTTAGAAATGAGTACATTGCATC
This sequence comes from Pelophylax lessonae, assembly GCF_965119305.1. Classification (NCBI taxonomy): domain Eukaryota; kingdom Metazoa; phylum Chordata; class Amphibia; order Anura; family Ranidae; genus Pelophylax; species Pelophylax lessonae. The sequence goes on from NC_138778.1 coordinate 183,394,211, forward strand.
ACACATCTTATGTCATGTATATTAGAGCTTCTGCTTCTATCACTGCGAAAATCCAGATCCTCTGGAGATAACCTCCCCAAAAGGTTAAACCTGCAGCATCTTTGCTTAATCAGCAGCAATGAAGAGATTGCCCACGATGTTCTATAATAAATAATGATTTGGAAGTATGCACTGATCTGCTGTGATTGTTTGTCTCCCATGCATACATGGACATATTTACAGTTTAATCAATCTGATCATGTCAGTAATATCGCTATGTACTCTATATATACATTCCTATTCTAGAAATAAACAAACATGTGATGGGGGAGGGGGAAGGAGAGACAGCGCTGCCCTGGGCACAGGGCTGGCCCAAGACATTGTGCTGCCTGGGTCCAAAAATTAAATACTGCCCCCCCCCAAAAAAAAATCATGCCCACCAAAAGGCCCACACAATTTTATTTTATTCTATGATAATTAAAACTAAAATTTAATTTATCAAGAAGTCAGATTTATATGCGACAGCACCTTGTCTACATGCCAAATTATATGACATACCATTATTTTCAATTCCAAACCATAAACTCTAGTATTATTTAGTTTGTCTGAATGTCTGACGTCATTGCGCACACCCTGCGCCTCCTCATACTCATCAGTTTACACTATGGGCGGCAGTGTGAGATGGAGAAATACCGCCTGTAATGCGCTGCAAAACCGATGACACACACAACTGCTGGAAAAAAAATCTTGCTGCCCCTCTGAAAGTGCTGCCAGCAGTGCTGTATTTTGGCCTAGGCCAACAAGGCCCAGGCCTAGGGCAGCACTTTGCAGGGGGGCAGCAAAAAAGCCACCCCCCCTCCACCTGAGACTCTGTTGGCCACTAGTTGCTAGAACCACCTCTCGCATCCCCCTCTCTCTCACCCCTCTCTCTCACCCCCATCTTTTTTAAACAACAGAGGGACAACTTCTCACTAATCTTCTCTAAGTCACCTTTCCTGGAGGTAACAGGGGATGGCCAGTATATGTAGGATTCTATAGGAGCAGTCCCAGTCCATTTTGCATCCACAGGGACTTAGATCCCTTCTAGAACACCCAAAAGTCCAAAACTCCACAGCAAGGTCTAAAGCCTCGTACACACGCAATGAATTTCCGCCGACCGGTCGTTCGTCTTTTGTCCAGAGTGGTGTCTGTTGGTTGGAATGTGCTCTAGACTGCACACGAATTTTGTCGTCCGACAGAATTCTACTTCAGAAGTAGTAGAGTGTTGGATTGCTTTCTTTGTGTTCTTTCATCTCTGAGCATGCCCAGTCTTGCTCATAAGATTTTTCCCTGTTGAAATCTGTACTGACTGCACGAAAATCGGACGTGTTTTGACGGTGGACAAAAATTTTCTAGCCTGCACACCAGGATTTTTTCGGCCAAAAAGTCGGAGTCGGTTGTCAAGAGCACCATACTAACAAGCCAAAAATCAGCAGATCGGTCGTCGGACGAAAATTCCCAGCCGAATTTCCACTCGTGTGTACGGGCCTTTACTCTTTACTCACAATGTCCCAGGAGTTGTCTGCCACCCAGCATCCACATATATTATCTGTGAGGGAGACAAGGGATTCTTCTCCAAACCAGGACTTTAGGATAATGTCCTCCAGAAAAAAAAAAACCTGAGCAATCTTCTCCAGTCCCTCAGCCCATCATCTGCTGTGGCAATTTCTTGTTTTACCAGCTATCTCCCAAGGACAGCTGCCCCAGGAGAACTTGAACCCCCCCAGAGAGGAAGAAATACTCTGGATAGGCCTCCAAAACATTTATCACCTCCCCAGCAATTCCAGGGATTGGCTGGGGGTACGAAAAATATTCATACTGGACATTTAATTCTCCTAGCTCTGGAACCTTCTCCCAGACGGAAGTGGGAGAAATTAAACACCCAGCCAGGAAACCCTGATTAGACAAAAACAACACATTACTGCTCCACCAACTGCAGTGAAGCCACAAACTAAATTTAACCTAGCTGCCTAACTAGAGGAGGGCAGTACAGGTATCTTCGCCCCTGGGCACTGAATGACCTCGCCCCCCCTCTTTCTGTCCTTTATGGCCAGTGCGGTGCTTTTTTTTCTGCATCAAAAAATCATGGAAAGTACCATAGGTTATATGGGTTTGGACCGGGCACATCTGGAGTATTCTGTCCAGTTCTGGTCATCAGTCCGCAGAAGGGATGTCCAAAGAAGGGCAATGAAATTAATAAGGGGATTGGAGGACCTTAATTACGAAGAGGGACTACAAGCACTACATTTATTCTCGCTGGAGAAGAGATGCTTGAGAGGGGACATGATAGCAATTTTCAAATACCTCAATAGTGATCCCAGCATAGGAAAGAAGCTATTCAGTCTCAGGGAGTGCAAGATGACACGTGGTCACACAATGAGATTGGAGGAGAAGCGGTTTAACCTTAAGCTGCCCAGGGAGTTTTTCACTGTCAGGGCGATAAGAATGGGGAACTCTCTTCCACGTTTGGTGGTGTCAACGGGGAGTATTGATATTTTTAAAAGACTCTTGGACGTGCATCCTAAAGAACACAACATACAGGAATATGGGAAATAAATATTGGCACTGACACACACCTACATAGGTTGAACTGGATGGACTATTGTCTTTATTCAACCTTACCTACTATGTAACTATCACATCAGCGCAGAACGTTCCAGTGTTTTTCTGTTCCAGCACTGTAATACAAATCAGATTTCAGGCATTCCCTGCAACAAAAATGTCATTTTTGGTGAGATACTCCCAGTAGGAAAACAGGTCTAAAGGGATGTAAACCCAGCAGCTTTCCTCATTAGAGCCCTGCAGGTGCAGCAGCTGATTTATAACTATGAAACCACTCCCATTAGATTAACTTATTATCTGGATACAGACAAACACACAGGGATTGCTTCAGAATAACAAAAGGTAGGAATCTGCAACAATGTTTGTTAAAATATTTGCAGTGTACATTAAACACCCAGAGGGGAATGTTTTTTTCTCAACAAAAGTGGAGTTACTCTTTAAAGCGGAGTTCCACTCCTCCCCCCCCCTCTCTGGTGCCACAATTGGCACCTTTCAGGGGGGAGGGGGAAGCAGGTACCTGTTTTTGACAGGTACCCTGTCCCCACTTTCGTTGGACCTCGCCGCTTTGAGGTTCTTCAGAGGTTCGGCCCCCTACTTTTCCCTCTACTTCATGGCCAATTACCGAGTGCAGTGTGCTTCGCGCATGCCCAGTAGGGACCCGGCCGTAAAGCTGCAAGGCTTCACTGCCGGGTTCCCTAACTGGCAATGGCGGCGGCAGCACCCAACAGCCGATGGAAACATCGGCTGCGGTGCCGACATTGCTGGGCTCCAGGACAGGTAAGTGTCCTAATATTAAAAGTCAGCAGCTACAGTATGTGTACAGTATGTGTAGCTGCTGACATTTAATTTTGGGGGGGGGGGGACTCCGCTTTAATGTTGATAATTTTTATGATTTCATCTGGATAAAACCAGCCAGGCAGATATGGCATTGTTTGCCCTAGCTCAAGGTTTAGTTGCTTAACTTTTTGTTTGAGATTTTATGCTATAAAACCTCGGTACTATTGTACTTTGATTGTCTTGTGCCTCTTTTCTGTATATGTAATAAAAAATAATAAAAATTGTCCGTTTTCAAAAAAGAAAAGAAAACAACTATTTTGTTATAATTGTATATTCGATTTTTTTTTTTTATTTCGTTTGCATCTTTAGTGGTGGATAGGTGTAATTGTGTTGAAATGGTGCCCTCTGGTGGACCAGAGGATTGATTATTCCCCAACAAAGACAATGCCTTGACTCTATAGAGCAGTGTTTCTCAACCTCTTTTCAGTCAAGGCACCCTTTAAAATTATGGACAGTCTTGAGACGCCCCATTCTAAAATGTAAAAGCGATTCTGATAATTATACATAATGCAGCAGCATCAATACACATAGGACACTCAGCTTTAAAAGGTGATTTATTTTTACAAAGCAAAAACATTTTTGCAAACTGGTACTGACTAGTATTCCAATGTTTCTCTTATCCCTCAGTTTTTCTCCATCACTTAACTAATGAGACCCCAAAGCTGATGAAGAGAGGCAAGGGAGAGTCAAACAAGGATGTTATGCAGGCAACTAGCATCCTCCTTATCAACTGGTGATGTCATTGGATGTTTGGCAGCTAGAAGGCTGTAATGGTGCACAATGAAAACCTGTGACTTAACCACTTGTCGACGCCCGCTGCCTTTTTAGGCTACGTGACTGGAGTACATGTGGTTTCTGCGGTGTGCGCACGCCGCCGGAGCCGCGCTCCTGCTGTGTTTAGACACAGCGGGAGGCGGGCCTCGAGAAGAGCAGCGGCAATTGCCGTTGCCCTCCCTCGATCGTCCGAGAAACCCAAAGAAGACCGGCCTGCTTATGTAAACAAAGCAGGGGGATCTTCTGTCAGATAGGCAGGGAAAGATCAGCAGTTTCAGCTAAGCTGAAACTTCGATCTCTCTGTGCCTGTCAAAGGACCCCCCCCCACACACACACACACAGTTAGTAAGCACTATTAGGCATACATTTAACCCCTTTGATCACCCCCAGTATTAACCCCTTCCCTCCCAGTGTCATCTATACAGTAACAGTGCATGTTATTTAGCACTGATTACTGTATTAGTGTCACTGGTCCCCAAAAAGTGTAAAAAATGTCAGTTAGGGGTCTGATCTGTCCGCTGCAATGTCGCAGATCACCGCCATTACTAATAAAAATAACTTTTGCGCAAACCAATTAAAATACTCTTTTGGGATTTTTTTACCAAAAATATGTAGCAGAATACAAATTGGCCTAAACTGATAAAAAAATAAATGTTTTAAAAAATTTTATCGGGAATGTTTTATAGCAGAAAGTAAAAAATATGGTGTTTTTTTTTTTAAATTGTCGCTGTTTTTTGTTTATAGCGCAAAATCTAAAAACCGCAGAGGTGATCAAATACCACCAAAAGAAAGGGCTATTTGTGGGGAAAAAAGGACATCAATTGTATTTGGGTACACACGACCACGCAATTTTTTGGTTAAAATAACGCAGTGCCGAATCGCAAAAAATGGCCTGCTCATTAAGGGGGTGAAGTGGTTAATGTAACTAAAAGGCAGGTTTCATCCACACATCGGCTTGTATAGAATTTTGGGGCAATTTTTAGGCATTTTGCCAAGGTACCCCTGAAGAAATCTCAAGGCACCCCAGTGTGCCTGGGCACCCTGGTTGGAAAATGCTGCTATAGAGAATACATGGCATGGTTCATGTTCTGACTAGGCTTGTGACGGTATCAGATTTTCATGCTGCGATTAATTGATTAAGGTTTTGCCACGGTATACGGTATTATCACGGTATTCTATTATTAAATTTAAATTATTAAATTTCCACCTCACTTCAATTTCATTGCTGAATTTAGGGGCTTTGGTTCACTTATGCACATTATTATATAGTCAATCAGTACAGACTCTGTAAACCAGGCCTAAAATAGGTCATCAAGCAGTGTCTGGCCTAACTGGTGATAACTGGTCCTGGCGCTCGGCTCCGATCCGATGGCCTGGTCATTAAGAGGGCAAATCCTTGTGGTCAAGAAGTGGTTAAACCTGAAGGAGGTGTTGTTTATAAATGACTTTACTATTGCTTTAGGCCTGGTTCACATGTATGCGGGTTGGTGGTTCACATGTATGCGGGTTGGTGGTTCACATGTATGCGGGTTGGTGGTTCACATGTATGCGGGTTGGTGGTTCACATGTATGCGGGTTGGTGGTTCACATGTATGCGGGTTGGCGGCCCACATTTGCACAGGCATAGCAGCCCATTGATTTGAACGGGCTGCTATGCCCTCATTTTCCGCAGAAAAAAGGTGCATGCAGCATTTTTTTAAAATTCAGTGGCCTTGAAATCCATCCTTCTTTTGCACCATGCGACTAACCTGCAGTTCCTGCTCTGGCAAGCTTTCTGCATTTTTTGTAGACACTGCTTGATGGCTATATAATAATGTAATGTGGGCTGCTATGCGTGTGTGTGTGTATATATATATATATTTATTAGAGCTGCACGATTCTGGCCAAAATGAGAATCACGATTTTTTAGCTTGGAATAAAGATCACGATTCTCTCACGATTCTCTGTGTAACAAAAAAAAAAAAAATTGGGATAACTTTACTGTTACGTTTTTTTTTTTATTCATTAAAGTCTAATCATTGCGTTTGAAAGACTGCTGCGCAAATACAGTGTGACATAAAATATTACAACAATCGCCATTTTATTCTGTAGGGTCTCTGCTAAAAAAATATATAAAATGTTTGGGGGTTCTAAGTACTTTTCTAGCAAAAAAAAAACTGATTTTAACTTGCAAGCAACAAGTGTCAGAAAAAGATCCAGTCTTTAAGAGGTTAAACTTCCTTTCTCCCTGGCAGAGGGAAGGAAAAGATACAATGTAATCATTTTTGTTTATAGTTAGGAGACTTAGAGCCGGGTCACACTATTGCGATGCGGGAAGGCTGCGAATTCGCAGCCTTTTCCCGCATCGCACACGCACCCCCGGCAGTTCACACTGCCATATGCGATCCGCTGGGGGTGTCAATGTAATCTTAACGACACCCCCAGTTTGATCGCATATCGCAGTGCGATCGTGCAGTTCGCACAGGATGGGATCGCACAAGTGTGAACCGCTGTGCGATCCGATCCTGATGCGGCTGCAAAAATGCCTCCTGTGCGTGTTTGCACCGGGTGCGATGCGAATTTAGCCATACAAACTGTATGGCTAAACTCGCACCGCACAGCTGATCGCATGTAATGTCGGAGCAGTGCGCTCCGACATTACATGCGAACCCGGCACTCGCATCAGTGTGAACCGGGTCTAAATGCTGAAAGGGGTTAGCTGTGTGAGTGAATGAGTCATCCAGCTCACTGAAATGTAACAATTCACAAGTCAGGCAGACTTGACAGAGAAACTCGGTATTTTAAAAATGCCACAATAACAATACCGTGGCTATGCAATACCGCGATATATCGAATTACCGAAAACCGGCATATGTCTAGTTCTGACAAATAAACAAGTGCGCTATTGATGTGAAAATACACAAATATTCAGTCTGCTCTCATTGCCTGATTTGATATAACACTGCTAATGTCTGCTTAATTAATCACTTGCCTACAGTGCACTTTCACCCCCTTCCTGCCCAGGCCAATTTTCAGCTTTCAGCGCTGTCACGCTTTGAATGACAATTGCGCGGTCATGCTACACTGTAGCCATATGACATTTTTATCATTTTTTTTCACACAAATAGAGCTTTCCTTTGGTTGTATTTAATCACCTCTGGGTTTTTTATTTCTTACACAAAAAAAGAAAAAAAGACAGAAAATTTTGAAAAAAAAAAGTTTTTCTTATTTTTTGTGAGTAAATTTTGAAAAGAAATACATTTTTCTCCTTCACTGATGTGCGCTGATGAGGCGGCACTGATGGGCACTGATAGGCTGCGCTGATGGGCACTGATGAGGTGGCACTTATGGGCACTGATGAGGTGACACTGATGAGGAGGTACTAATATGCCGCACTGATAGGTGGCACTGATAGGCGGCACTGATGAGCACTGATAGGCGGCACTGATGAGCACTGATAGGTGGCACTGCTGGGCACTGATAGGTGGCACTGCTGGGTGCTATGAGGCGGCACTGATGGGCACTGAGAGGCGGCACTGATGGACACCGATGGACACTGACGGGTGGCACTGATAGGCGGCACTGATGAGCACTGATGGGCAGCACCATCAGTGCCCACACTCAGTGCCCATAGTGCTGCTAGTCAGTGCCCATCAGTGCCTAGATGAGCAGGCACTGATGGGCACTGACTGGCAGCACTATGGGCACTGATTGTGGGCACTGATGGCGGGCACTGTGGGCACTGATGGTGGGCAGTTATGGCATTTTATTTCCCTCTTGTGTAATCAGGGCACTGGTGATCAGTGCCCTAATTACATTTCTCTGTGTCCCCTAACCGCTGATCGGCTCTCCTTCCTCACACGCAGTCTCTGTGTGAGGAAGGAGAGCTGGCGATGAGAGATGATCTCATATGTTTACATTTGAGATCATCTCCCATTGGATGTTCCGATCGCGTGGGGAGCCTGTTACTGGGAGGCCGTTTAAAGACGGCCTCCCGGAAATTAGAGCCCGTGCTGTAGCTGTCTTTTGGCTATAGGCGGGCGGCAACTGGTTAAAGCTGAACTCCTGACAAAATATTTTGTATATTTGCACTGTAAAAATAAATGACCACTAATGAAGTGTGCCCCCATCTGCAGCTACTGAAGCTTCGTTAAATCTCGTACTTTGGTTCAGCCCGCACTCTCCTGTCAGCACTGATTGGTGCTAATATTTCCACTACCGCCTGTAATAAAATGATCACATTGGGTCGCTCGCTGTACCCCATCCTCCATTCAGAAACGGCCTCCATTCGTGATGTTCAAATGGTAGAATTTACAGATACGCAGTATATGAAAAATAAATCAGAAACAGATAGCTGCGGTAAAGATAGATTGTGGTGGCCGCGCAGATCCGCCAGTGTGAGGCTGTTGCAGGCTTTGTGATCAATGGCTTGGAAGAAAAGGTTTCACTATACGCGGACGATATGTTGGTATATCTACCGGATCCATATCAGTCCCTTCCCACTCTATTGTCTATTATTGAACGTTTTGGTCACTTCTCGGGTTTCCGGGTGAACTGGAGTAAATCTACTCTGTTCCCCCTGGATCCCCAGGTTTTGCCCCCTTCTCTCACATCTTGCCCTCTGCAGGTGTTGGATCGGTTTCGATACTTGGGTGTTGAAATTCAACTTCCCTTGTCTCGTTTCCTCCCCAATAATCTGGATCCTTTGGTCGCTCGACTAAAATCCTCTTTGCAGCTTTGATCCCAGCTTCCTCTCACGGTTTTAGGTAGGATTAATATTTTTAAAATGATATTCCTTCCCCGCATTCTGTACGTGTTGAGTCACTCCCCGGTTTATGTCACCAAGCGACGCTTTCAGGTCATTGATTCGCTCCTCACTTCGTTTATCTGGGGGGGTCGGTCGGCACGTGTAGCTAGAGACGCTCTGCAGTTGCCAGTGCTGGCGGGGGGATTGGCGGGGCCCAACCTACGCCTTTATTACTTGGCCTCCCAGTTGGCGCACGCACATTGGTGGTTTCACCCCGAGGACAATCATGCTGCGGCGGCCTTGGAGGCGGCTATTTTTACATCCTATGAATCTTTACAAAATTTATTGCACCGTAAATCTACTATGGGCAGACTGAACACTGCAATTATCTCTGTCACTCTACGGATTTTTACGGCTACTACATTGGGCGACACTGACCCTCCGGGGTTGTGTTCCCCTAATGCCCCCCTTTGGCATAATCCTCGGTTTCGGGAGTTTTTCGGTCGGGACGACGGTATTTTTTGGGCCCGCCTTGGGGTGAAGTCTGTTGCCCACCTGTATGTCCGGGGAACCTTCCGGTCCTTTGCGGACATGCAGTCCACTTTTGCCGTACCGTCTACGGCTCATTTTCGATACCTACAACTGAGAAATGCTGCGGCCGCACAGTTTGGCCTCCGGGATGTCTCGCTGGAGCCATCCCCCTTGGAATATCTCCTTTCTGACTCTTCACATGAACTGGTCTCTACATACTACTGTAGGCTTTTGCATTCTAAGTCTAAGCGCCTGGCGGTGGTTGAGTCCCAGTGGCGTGAGAACGTAACGGACTTAACGGAGGAGGTGTGGCATGACGTCCTTCCTGAACAAATCCCGGTTGTAATTTCCTCCAGGGATAGAGTCATACAGTTGAAATTCCTGTATAGAGCTTACTACACTCCCCAGTTCCTTCATAAAATCGGTAAATTATCCTCCCCCCTCTACTCTAAGTGTTCTGATGATGAGGGATCCTTTTTTCATATGTTTTGGGATTGCCCACCTATCCGCACCTTTTGGTCGGGGGTGACGGCCTTTATAAATAATATCTCTCAGTTATCCAATGTTTGTAACCCCCTTCGTTGTCTACTAGGGTATGTGGATGATGAGGATGCCCCTGCTCGCACAAAACTATTTTTGCGTTTGCTCTTCTTCTAGGCTAGGAAAGCTATTGCTCTCCGTTGGAAATCTTCCACACCCCCTGACGTTCCATTTTGGATCTCTATTGTTAATCAGGCTCTGCCTTTGTATAAACTGACGTATGAGGCCAGAGGCTGTCCGAAAAAGTTCCGGAAGATCTGGTCTTTCTGGGTAGACTCTGACCTTACTGCCTCCTCGGTGTCTGACACTACCTAGGCGATGTCTAAAGTGCCTTCTTTTGCTGTGAATGTAGTGATATATTGCATGTGATATCGTGTTCCCCCCCTAGGGGTTCTTTGCTGTGCTCCTTTTACCATGACTACTGTATATTCTCTGTACTGTTTTTATTTTGCCATCTGATTTGAGAGGATGCTTTGTATGTTATGCGTATCCTCTCTTTTATGCTGTACTGCCCTTTTTCTTTTGGTGTACTGTGTTTTGTTTGTTCAATAAAAATACCTTTAAAAAAAAAAGATAGATTGTGGTACTGCTAAGACAAACAGAGATTAGTAATATTAGAATGCCATTTGAATGTTCCTTTTCAGTATGTCTTAACCACTTGCCGACCGAGTACGGTAGTACTACTGCGGCAAAGTGGTTCGTTATCGTCTGACGACGTAGTATTAACGTCGTCAGACACTCCCCCTTCTGGGCGGCGCTTGCGCGCCGCCGGAGGCTCGCTCCCGCTGTTTTCATTCACAGCGGGAGTCGGGCCCGGGGATCTAGTGTGGAGATCCGCCCGCCTGTGTAAACACAAGCGGGCGGATCTCCATAGTGACAGGGAGTGACAGATCGGACTGTTCAGCATAGCTGGACATCCGATCTGTCCATGACTCACTCAGTCACCTCCCCCCCTACACGTCAGTAAGCACCAGGCATACATTAACCCCTCCCTCTCCAATAAAATTAACCCCTTCCCTGCCAGTGTCATTTTTACAGTAACAGTGCATATATATAGCACTGATTACTGCAGTAATGTCACTGGTACCCCCAAAAGTGTCAAAAATGTCAGTCAAGGGTCCGATCTGTCCGCCGCAATGTCGCAGTCCCACAAAAAAAATAGCAGATCGCCGCCATTACGCGTTAAAAAAAAAACACCAAAAATGACAGAAATCTTTCCCTTTGTTAGTAAACGCAATAACTTTTGCGCAAACCAATCAAAATAGGCTTATTGCGATTTTTTTTTTACCAAACATAGGTAGCAGAAAACAAATTGGCCAAAAATTTTTTAAAAAATTGGTTTTTACATCTTTTTGGGGGGGAATTTCATATAAAAAAATGTTAAAAATATTGTTATTTTTTCAAAATAAACGCTCTTTTTTTGTTTATAGCGCAAAAAGTAAAAATTGCACAGGTGATCAAATAACACCAAAAGAAAGCTCTGTTTGTGGGAAAAAAGGACGTAAATTTCGTTTGGGTACGGCGTCGCACGACCGCGCAATTGTCAGTTAAAGTCGCACAGCGCCGAATCGCAAAAAGTGGCCTGGACGGAAGACAGCAAAATCCTCCGGTGGTAAAGTGGTTAATTTAACACAGCAGCAGATTGAAATAACATTAATGTGGGTCAGGAATTTACACTGTGCTCAGATTTATCAAGATTAAACTTCCTATATAAATGCTTCTTACAGATGCCAAACATGAGCCAGATGTGGACAGTAATCATCAGAGGCCAGGATTAAAACTCAGATGGTAAGGGCATTTGCTTTATATCGGCAGTAGCCAGTTTGATTTAGTGGCATAAACACATATCTATGGTTGGCTGCTGCCAGGAGCATTCCACATCATATCATCTGTTAGGGGTAACTATCAGCAGGGTTTAGGATTAGGTGCAGGAACCCTCCCCTTTTAAGCCACCCCTTGTCTCCGTCCCCTACCCAACTCCATGTCTCTTGGTTCCACCCACTACCCACCTCCCACTACCACCCTTTTTTAGAGAATACAGAACCAAGTATTTTTATTTTGTGGTGTTAAGTAATTTGTATGCAATTTGGTAATGATAAGAAAAAAAACAGTAAAATAGATCTCCTGAAGCCAGCGACAGTAGACCCCACCCCAGCAATGATAGACCCCCATCCCAGGCACACTAGATCCCCCCCAGCAATAAGAGATCCACCCAGCAACAAAGCATCTCCCCCCAGCAACAATAAACCCCACCCCTGCAATAATATATCCCCCTAGCAACAAAAAAACCCCCCAATCCCAGCAACAATATATCCCTCCAGCAAATTTAGGTTCCCCAGCAACAATAGATTCCACACATAACATCATACCCCCCCCCCCAGCAACAATGGTCCCCCTGTTACAAAATACCACCTCAGCAACAATAAATCCACCCCAGTAGCAACAACAGATCTCTCAGCAGCAAGCACAATAGACCTCTCCCTCAACAGTAGATCCTTGCCAGCAACAATTCGCCCCTCAGGAAGTACCCTAGCAACAATAGACCCCCGTGCAAAAATAGATCCCTATCAGTTACAATAGATCCCCCAGCAGCCAGCACTATAGAACCTCCAGCACCCCTTGCCATTACATACATTCAGTGCTGGAGGTGCAAGAACTGAATTCCCCCATGTTCCCCCTGAAAAAAAGTCCTGACCATCAGAAACCTCCAACCCCCCCCCCCCCCCCCCCCCAAACATACAATCATTTTAGTGCCCCGGCTAGAGTAGGGAAGGCCCCATTTGTTTTCTGTCCCAGTGACAACATTCTCACTAGGACAGGAGGTGTGGGGAAATCTATTTAGCAGGGACATAACCAGGCAATAGTAACATTTTTGCTAGAATTACACTTAAAACAAGAGCCTTAGTGCCGGTTCACACTACCGCGGCACGACTTCGGGGGCCACCTGTGAAGTCGCGTGCACCGCGACTTCGGCGCTACTTGCACGGACTTCACATAATGGAAGTCAATGTAAGTCGCTCTGATGTCGCCCCGAAGTAGTACAGGAACTATTTTCTAAGTCGGAGCGACTTGAGTTGCTCCTATTAGAACGGCTCCCGTAGCACGGAATGGACCGCGACTTGTCAGGCTGACCAGTCGCCTGACAAGTCGCGGTAGTGTGAACTGACACTTATGCTACAGAACAACCTGCGCAAACACAAATGCTGACCCAGTGTAAATATGCAAAATATATCATTGCTGGAGTTCAGCTTTATACTCTTGCTACTGAAGCATTTAGAGTTAATTCACACAGAACAGACAGATGCCGAAGAGGTAACCCACAGCGGTGGTCTGCTAAAGCTCCATTAGGGGGCAGTGTGGTGCGCAGTCCAGAGCATCACACAGCTCCCTTTTTTTCCTTTATTTGAAATGTAGAAAAGTAGACTTCATTCATATCACTGTAAAGCAGTGCGCTGCTATACAGTGACACGCGATCCTGTTTGATCGCATATCGCAGTGCGATCTGACAGTTCGCACAGGATCGGATCACACAAGTGTGAACCACTGTGCGATCCGTATCTTGATGCGGCTGAAAAAATGCCTCATGTGCGTGTTTGGTGCGGATACAGTGCGAATTCAGCCATACAAAGTGTATGGCTGAACTCGCATCCGCACATGAGATCGCATGTAATGAAGGAGCAGTGCGCTCCGAATTACATGCGATCTCGCAAGCCGATAAAATGTGAACCGGCACTAGAGATATCAATTGTTTTCTGTGTGTCCTTAGGGTGACAATGCAGTAAAGTGGCGGTCACCGAACATAGTTTGAATTCAGCCTAAACCTCTTGCTGTGTAGTAGCTAATTTGTGTTAGTTAATTCACTGGTGATTAATCATTAGGAGTAGCAAATGATTGCTCAACTTATGGAACAAATGGCCACACAGGTGATATTTAGCAGCATCTTTAAATGATCACTATCACATGTTCAGAGCATTGTGTGATCATGTGATATTAACCTCTGCTACAGATATTTTCTGCTGTCACTTGTAATCCTTTAGCACATAGGTTTCCAACCTGGAGCACACAGAACAAAATTCAGTAAGGGTGGTAGTGTCACTGTAAACATCACTGCCAGGTCTGCCCACAGTAACAATGGCCGAAGATGCTCCGCCTCCACCTTATTCAGTTTAGAAGACCTGGCCGCACAGCTTTATGTGTTTCCCAGCTGTACAGCACAATTGGTTATGATAGTACTGACAGCTGGGCCGTCTGCACCATGAAAACGCATGGCGCTGTGTGGCCCTACCGCCTGCATCCTAGGGCACATGGCAGCCTGATCACTGAGCCAGATGATCCTAATGAAAGAATTAGAGATGAAGGTGAAAAGGAGTGATAAGAGAGAAAAGAAGACACGTAAATGAATGAGTGAGAGGAAAAGGAGAAGAGACAGCGAGTGAGGCTGGGTTCACACTAGTTCGCATCCAATTCGCATGACAGGAGAGGTGGGCCTGGCTCTCAATAAGGTAGGTTCACACATCTCCGAGACGGCTGCGGAGCGGATTACAGAAAAGTCCTATGCATTTTCTGGTCCGTTTCAGGTCCGAATCCAGCCAAAAATTCGGGCCTGATTAGTCCCTGAAACAGAGAACAGGGACGCACTGGACCCCCTGCTGTGAGTCGCTCCGCACAGCAGTGGGAACCCAGCCTGAAAGGAGCACAGGCTGCAAATCCCACACACTGGAGAGGGATTATGGCTCAGCAATACTGCTGATATCCAGTACTGACCACAATACTGTAGATATCAGCATCCTTCAGCCCATCAAATACAATCTGATGGTACTGACTGGTTTGGCCAAGGAGGAGGGGGAGGGGTAAATGATTGAAAATGGGCTGCCAAGAGGTACACAAATGAAAAATGGTTGGGGACTGCTTTAGTGCAATCTGTAGAACAACTCTCTGTCCCTTATAATGTCTCTGAGACTTAAAAGCCTTATATTGCAGCCAATAGTTCTCCATGCTGACTGATGAGGGGAGGTAACATGGGACAGAAGAGGAATGTCACCAACCACCATCCAGGTACAAGTCAAGGGTCACAAAGTACATTTCCAGTGTAGGAAATCTAAATATATAGGTGTCCCTGGTATATCACTGATCACATTTAGAGTGGCAGCACAGTGGCTAAGTGATTAATGCTTTTACCTAGCAGCACCTGGGTCATTGGTTCAAACCACAACCACGGCACTACCTACCTGGAGTTTGCATGTTCTCCCTGTGCCAGTGTGGGTTTTCTCCAGGTACTCCGGTTTCCTCCCACACTCCAAAGACACGCTGGTAGGCTAATTGGCACGTGTATGTATGAATGTGAATTAGGGACTTTAGATTGTAAGGTCCTTGAGGGTAGGGACTGATGTAAATGTATATGTAGCAGGATTCCCAGCCATTTTGCTGGATGTGGGTCCGCCAGGGTTAGCTATAGCAACAATCGCGCATTTAAGCATGTTCTCCAAGTGTGATCACTGAGACAAGAATCAGTCCAGTATCTTTGGGTTTTGTATTTATTTAGGAACTTGGATGGGAGAAGGGTGAGTGGGATACTCCTCTGGCTCAACTATTCACAATGTAATGGGACAACTGAGAAAAATGCCTCTTGGCGCTGATTTGACGCTGGCTGAATGCCATTCAACGCCGGTTGGCGCTTATTAACACTGACTTGCTGTCTGTTAACACTGAACTGACTTTGACACTCCTCGGTGACCCAAAGTCCTTTGTACTGCTTTCTTTAGCCCATCTGGCTGAGGTAGCTACTTGTAAACACTGCTGCAACTCTTAACACTTCAGGGCCCACACTGGCACCCTCTTTACAGACTTCTCTTCAGGGCTTAGACTCTGGCACCCCCTTTCTAAGCCTTCTCTACTGGTTAGCTGGCTCCTGGATCCCTCTGACCTTCTGGAGTGGTCTCCAATCCTAAGCAGACCCCTGGGCAATTTACAGTACTCACAACACAGCTTTCCTGGAAACCTCTGCCCAAGCAGCTCCGCTTAGTCCACAGCACTCTGGATCTTTCTCCTAGCACACTTGCTTCTCACTGACAGGAGGAGAGGCAGCCGTCACCTCCCTCCTGGGACTCTGCTTCCACCAAAGACGCCCTGTCATGTGCTCCCCTCAGACTTATACCCCCTCCCAGGATGCGTTGTGGCAAATTCTGCCCTCTGGGAAAGATACAAGCCCTGGTGTGCTATTGGCCAGGTTTCTGCCACTGCCCAGTAAGAGCCCTCATTTGACACAGTAAGGAGACTCCCTAAGGTCAACAGTCACACCTGAAAGCACATGACAGCCTAGATGAACAATAAGGCCCATCTGATAAGCAGACAAGCCCCCCCTTTATAATTTGCCTAGCACCTACCTGGGAGGGTGCTACATAAAATATACACTGCTCAAAAAAATTAAAGGAATTCTTTTTAATTAGAGTATAGCATCAAGTCAAGTAAACTCCTGGGATATTGATCCGGTCAGTTAAGTATCAGAGGGGGTTGTTAATCAATTTCAGCTGCTTTGGTGTTAATACATTTAATGACAGGTGCACTAGATGGGCAACAATGAGATGACCTCCAAAACAGGAATGGTTTTACAGGTGGAGGCCACTGATATTTTTTTCCCCTACTCATCTCTTCTGACTGGTTTTCACTAGTTTTGCATTTGGCTAGGGTCAGTGCCCCTACTGGAAGCATGAGGCGATACCTGGACCCTATAGAGGTTGCACATACAGTCAAACTCCTCGAAAATGGCACATCAATATGTCCCATTGCCAGAAGGTTTGCTGTGTCTGCCAGCACAGTCTCAAGAGCATGGAGGAGATTACAGGAGACAGGCAGGAGAAGGTCCTTAACCCATCAGCAGGACCAGTATCTGCTCCTTTGTGCATGGAGGAAAGGGGATGAGCACTGCCAGAGTCCTACAAAATGACCCCCAGCAGGCCACAGGTGTGAATGTCTCTGACCAAACAATCAGAAACAGACTTCATGAGAGTGGCCTAAGGGCCCAACGTCCTCTAGTGGGCCCTGTGCTCACTGCCTGGCACCAAGGCGCTCGATTGGTATTTGCCATTGAACGCCAAAATTGGCAGGTTCGCCACTGGCACCCTGTGCTTTTCACAGATTAGAGCACGTTCACCCTGAGCACATGTGACTGACGCGAAAGGTTCTGGAGAAGCCATGGAGAATGTTATGCTGCCGGTAACATCGTTCAGCATGACCGGTTTGGTGGTGGGTCAGTGATGGTCTGGGGAGGCAAATCCATGGAGGGATGCACAGACCTCTACAGGCTAGACAACGGCAACCTGACTGCCATTAGGTATTGGGATGAAATCCTTTGACCCATTATCAGACCCTACGCTGGTGCAGTGGGTTCTGGGTTCCTCCTGGTGCACGACAATGCCCGGCCTTATGTGGTGAGAGTATGAAGCCGGATCCTGGCGGATGAAGGAATTGATACCATTGAATGGTCCCCACGCTCACCTGACCTACATCCAATAGAAGACCTCTGGGACATTATGTTTCAGCCGCCAGGTTGCACCTCAGTTTGTTCAGGAGCTCAGTGATGCCCTGGTCCAGACCTGGGAGGAAATGCCCCAGGACACCATTCATCGTCTCATTAGGAGCATTCCCCAACATTGTCAGGCATGCATACAAGCACGTGGGGGCCATACAAACTATTGAGTATCATTTTGAGTTACTACAATGAAATTTCAGAAAAAGGGACTAGCCTGCTGCATCATTTTTTCACTTTGATTTTCGGGGTGTCTTTGAATTCAGCCCTCTGTAGGTTGATATTTTTCATTTCAATCAAACAATGTGGCATCCTTTCGTTCCTTACACATTAGCCAGTCCTTAGCAGTATAGATATCCAGCAAGAAAGTTTCCCCACTGAGATCTGATGTGTTTTCAAAGTGTTCCTTTAGCAAGGGTATTATTTAGGTTTCCTCGAATCTGCACAGTTTGGTTTTATATACCGATGCCCCTTATCTGCATAGGCAGTTTTTATTTTGGTGAACCAACCCTTATTTGGCTTCACATAATATTTTAGAGCAGCCTTTTTGCAACCGGGGTGCCTTGAGGTTTCTTCAGGGGTGCCTTGACAAAATGTCTAAATATTGCCCCAAAATTCAATACAAGCTGGTGGGTGGATGAAACCTGCCTTTTAGTTACACTAGGGTTTCATGGAACCCAAAGGTTCCTCCGGAGGATGCTGGGGGTTCATTGAGCAATGAGCAGTTTCTGCCTCTCAGATAAGTTCCCACTGACACCATTTGTGATTTTAGATATCTGTAGGGGATAATTCTTCCTAATAATCACAAGTGTAAGGAGCATTCTTCCCACTGACCATCACACTAATGTATCATGAGTTGCAGATATAGCATTTTTAGCAGGGGTTCCCTGAAACCATAAATGTATTTCAAAGGTTCCTCTGTGTTGAAAAGGTTGAGAAAGATTGAGTTACACATAGCCACAACCTTCTAGCTGCCCACCTCCTAATGACCAATGACATCATCAGTTGATAAGGAGGATGTCAGTTGCCTACATCATCCTTGTTTGACCCTCCCTTGCCTCTCATTGGGGTCTTATTAGCTAAGTGAAGGAGAAAAACTGAGGGAGAAGAGAAACACTGGAAAACAAGTCAGTACCTGTTTTCAAAAGTATAGTTGCTTTGGAAGAATAAATATCCTTTAAACACTTGCCAACCAGTCACGTTGACTGTACTCCGGCAAAGTGGCTCGTTCCCGTCCAGTGACGTAGACCTACGTCGCCGGACTCCTCCTCTTGTGGGCTGCGCGCGCGCGCCGCCGGAGGCTCGCTCCCACTGTATTCAGTCACAGCGGGAGTCGGGCCAGGGGAGGAGCGGCGGTAATTACCGCCGCTCTTCCCCGATCGTCGGGGAATCGAGTCTGGAGATCCGCCCGCTTGTGTAAACAAAGCGGGCGGATCTCCTAAGTGACAGGCAGGGTCAGATTGCAGGGTTCAGCATAGCTGAACCTGCGATCTGTCCCTGTGTCACTCAGTCACCTCCCCCCACACACGTTAGTAAGCACCAGGCATACATTAACCCCTCCCTCTCCAATAAAATTAACCTCTTCCCTGCCAGTGTCATTTTTACAGTAACAGTGCATATGTATAGCACTGATTACTGTAGTAATGTCACTGGTACCCTCAAAAGTGTCAAAAATGTCAGTCAAGGGTCCAATCCGTCCGCCGCAATGTCGCAGTCCCGCAAAAAAAAAAAAAAAAAAAAAAAAAAAAAAATCGCAGATTGACGCCATTACTAGTTAAAAAAAAAAACACCAAAAAATGACAGAAATTTTTCCCTTAGTTAGTAAACGCAATAACATTTGCGCAAACCAATCAAAATACGCTTATTGTGATTTTTTTTACCAAACATAGGTAGCAGAAAACAAATTGGCCAAAAATTTTAAAAAATTTAGATTTTTACATTGGGGGGGGGGGGGGGGGGGAGTTCATATAAAAAAAATGTGAAAAATGTTATTTTTTTAAAATTTACGCTCTTTTTTTGTTTATAGCGCAAAAAGTAAAAATCGCAGAGGTGATCAAATAAAAGCTCTGTTTGTGGGAAAAAAAAGGACGTAAATTTCGTTTGGGTACGGCGTCGCACGACCGCGCAATTGTCAGTTAAATTCGCACAGTGCCGAATCGCAAAAAGTGGCCCGGACGTAAGACAGCAAAATCCTCCGGTGGTAAAGTGGTTAACGTTTGGTGTCCTACATGTATTGATGTTGCTGCGTTATGTAAAACAATCAGAATCACATTTTTTACATTTTAGAATGGGGCGCCTCAAGACTGGCCATAATTTTGGGGGGTGCCTCAAGACTGGCCATAATTTTGGGGGGGTGCCTCAAAACTGGCCATAATTTTGGAGGGTGCCTTGACTGAAAAAAGGTTGATAAACACACTTTTAGAGTGCCAGTCTGTGGCCATTTGCTCAATTTATTCTGAAACCAACATTGTGTAAGCCAGCATTCCATTCAGAATCATTCCCCTCAGCTGGTGTTCCCTGTTCACGTTCCTCCTCTCTTCTTCCGTCGCTCTCTGCCTTCCACTGTGTAGTGTTATGGCTGGAGGAGGCTGGGCAGGTGTATCCTGGTTGTTGTTGATGTGTCGCCCAGAGGTTCAGTCTGTCCTTGACTCTGGGCAGTCACTGAAAGACAAGGAGAAATATCTGTGCAGTCTTTGGCTCAGAGCTGGGAATGCCAGACAGTCCCTGGGAAGTTGGTGTGTCACTGCTTACACTCTCAGCCAGCACACTCTCCTTCTATCAATCTTTCCTCTGCACATCATATTTGTCTGCTTTGTGCATCTCCCTTCCGTCTCCTCTCCCTTCAGCTCGTGCTTTTTCCATTCTGCTGCAGCTGAATGGAAACACGAGGACGCCCTTCTCAGGGCAGCTTATGGCTTGTTCACACGCTATCACTACCGTCAGCTGTCAATATCGAATCGGCCCTCTGGATGTTATTTATGTGAAAACGGCGAATGTGCAGCCAATCAGAGCATAGTGCAGATCAAAGCTAGTCCTCATCCACTGATATTTTGGGATTAGACACATGCTGATGGTTTGGATCACCCACTGGGCCACTTGTGTAGGTTAATGAGTAGGATCTCCCTGTTGAAGACTCCAGGTCTCTCCAGTCCATGGAGCCTCCCCCGTCTCATTTACCCTTCTGAAGGTTTGAGCTTAAAGTGACACTATACTTTATACTTATTTTACAAAAATGTCCATAGACACTAATGGCGCTTTTCCACTGCATAGAACCGTACCGGCTCGGCACGCTTTTGTGCTTTTCCACTGCGGTACCGCATGGTATAGGGTCGGAACGGTTTGGTACGGTACGGTATAGGTTTGCTTTTCCACTGCATGGAACCGAACGGTACGGTACGGTACGGCTCTGAAAAAACAGTACCTACTCGATTGTGGTTCCAACAGGTACCAAACTGGTACCATATCCCACAATCCTTTGCATGCAGTCACTACTAGCCACTGATTGGTCAGAGAATCACACCCACCCCGTTGTTATCCCACCCACTTAACTTTAGTACTACTTTAGTGGAAAAGCAAACCTATACCGTAACGTACCGAACCGTTCCGACACTATACCATGCGGTACCGCAGTGGAAAAGCAAACCGGGCCAAGCAGGGCTGAGTAGAGCCGAGCCGGTACTAGCCGTTACTTGCAGTGCAAAAGTGCCGTAATTGATAAAAGGGCCCTGTAATCCATTTTTCATTAAAGTAGCACTATGGGCAAAACTTTTATTTTGGATAGAGCAAGGGAGGGTTCTAACCCCTGTCAAATTTATTTTCGCCATCTGTATCCCATTGCGGAGATTTGCCTTTACTTCCTGTCCCATAGCCAAACAGGAAGTGAAAGAAATCCCTACAAATTAAGAGAGTTCCCAGAACCCCACTGGAAGATTTCCCCTCTATTGCTTTTCTGGGGACAACCCAAAATTTGGGGTTTTCTTTTACTTTTGTTTTCAATGACAGTGGTAAACAGGAGAAATAGAGAGGATGTATCTCTTTTACCACTTAAGCCCCTCCCTGACCAGGGGGTATTTTGCGATTCGGCACTGCGTGACTTTAATGGACAATTGCGCGGTCGTGCGACGCTGTACCCAAACTAATTTAATGTCCTTTTTTCCCCACAAACAGAGCTTTCTTTTGGTGGTATTTGATCACCTGTGCGATTTTTTGATCATGCGCTATAAACAAAAAAAGAGCGTCAATTTTGCAAAAATAACAATATTTTTCACATTTTTTTATATGAAATTCCCCCCCAAAAAATGTAAAAATCAAAATTTTTTAACATTTTCGGCCAATTTGTTTTATGCTACATATGTTTGCTAAAAAAAAAATCGCAAAAAGCGTATTTTGATTGGTTTGCGCAAAAGTTATCGCGTTTACTAACAAAGGGAAAGATCTTTGTCATTTTTGTTTTTTTTTTAACGCATAATGGCGGCGATCTGCGATTCTTTTTGCGGTACTGCGACATTGCGGCAGACAGATCGGACCCTTGACTGACATTTTTGACATTTTTGGGGTTACCAGTGACATTTCTACAGTAATCAGTGCTATACATATGCACTGTTACTGTAAAATTACACTGGCAGGGAAGGGGTTAACTTTTTTGAGAGGGAGGGGTTATGTGTGTCCTTGTGGGCGTGATTCTAACTGTGATTGGCTGTGGCTTGAGGTGTAGGAACAGTGATCAACGGTCCTACATAGTAGAACCGTATGATCACTATTTCTACACAGGGGAGAATGACAGGCAGCTTGTTTACATCAGCCGCCTGCCTTTCTCCCTCTGCACCGACGATCGCCGAGTGACCGGCGGACATCGGGTCCGGGGGCGCGCACTTGCTCCCTAGACCCTCACAGGCTAGCGACGTAGTACTACGTCGCTCTGCCTGTGAGGGGCTGACCGCCGCAGTAAATAGTCGTGCGGCGGTCGGCAAGCGGTTAAAGTAGCACTATGGCAAAACTATTATTTTTATTTTGGATAGAGCAAGGGAGGGCTCTAACCCCTGTCAAATTTATTTTCGCCATCTGTATCCCATTGCGGAGATTTGCCTTTACTTCCTGTCCCATAGCCAAACAGGAAGTGAGAGGAAATCCCTACAAATTAAGGGAGATTCTTGGGGATCCCCAGATTACCAGAACCCCACTGGAAGATTTTCCCTCTATTGCTTTTCTGGGGACAACCCAGAATTTGGGGTTTTCTTTTACTTTTATTTTCAATGACAGTGGTAAACTGGAGAAATAGAGAGGGTGTATCTCTTTAATGGGGGCACAGACAGAAATAAAAACTGACAGGGACTCTAATACATCTCCACTCTATCCAAAACTAAAAAAAAAAAAAGTTTTGCCTTTAGTTATACTTTAAATAATTACTCCGCCTACCTATAATGTCCTCCATGAGATACCAAACCCTGCCTTTTCCCCCCTTGCTTATGTTTGTTTGAAACAAGAAGAGCCTGTTAATTGTTGTTTCATCCACTGCTTATTGCACACTACAAATCCCATCAGACCTAGTCTATCTCAGGAGCGAGCAAAAGAGGATGGCTTACAGAGGGACCATAGAGAACAAATGTAGCCACCCTCCACCGAGACGACAGACCACAGCAGTACACAACCAGCTGAAATTTGCTTTGTAGGTGGCCCTGTCAGCCCCTCTGCCAAGTCTTCAACTGAAAAATAGAAAGAGCCGGGAGGAAAACTCAATCCAATTGGATGCAGCCGCTGTTCAGATATTCTGACAGCCACTGGTGCTAACTCTCAGAATATAATAACTGCAGCAGGAGATTTCCATCATCTCATGGTGTATGGCCAATTTAAGCTCCAAGCTGCACAAGGTTGAGGTCTGAATACCCAATCAGTAAGCACCAGTGCTGTCATGTGGGAAAAAGGTGGGTCACATGCTCTTCCATACCCAGAAGTATTGGGCAGTTCAATTTGCTCCTGACATCCAAACAAAGCAGCACAGTAGACATGATTAAAGTGCACCTGTTGTGTGTATATGATCTTATAAATACACACATAATATACCTATATACAAACACACACAAACTTATATGCATACAGTGCATCCGGGAAGTACTGACAGTGCTTCACTTTTTCAAAAATGTTGTTATGTTACAGCGTTTTTCCAAAATGGATTAAATCCATTATTTTCCTCAAAATTCTACAAACAATATCCCATACTGACAACATGAAAGAAGTTTGTTTGAAATCTTTGCAAATTTATTAAAAATAAAAAACGAAAAAAATCCCATGTACATAAGTATTCACAGCCTTTGCCACGACACTCAAAATTGAGCTCAGCTGGATCCTGTTTCCACTGATCATCCTTGAGATGTTTCTACAACTTGATTGGAGTCCACCTGTGGTAAATTAAATTCAGTTGATTTGACATGATTTAGAACGTCACACATCTGTCTATATAAGGTCCCACACTTAATAGAGCATGTCAGAGCACAAACCAAGCCATGAAGTCCAAGGAATTATCTGTAGACCTCCGAGACAGGATTGTATGGAGGCACAGATCTGGGGAAGAGTAAAGAAAAATTTCTGCAGCATTGAAGGTCCCAATGAGCACAGTGGTCTCCATCATCCATAAATGGCAGAAGTTTGGAACCACCAGGACTCTTCCTTGAGTGGGCCACCAGGCCAAACTGAGTGATTGGAGAAGAAGGGCCTTAGTCAGGGAGGTGACCAAGAACCCGATGGTCACTCTGAAAGAGCTCCAGCATTTCTCTGTTGAGAGAGGAGAACCTTCCAGAAGAACAACCATCTCTGCAACACTCCAACAATCAGGTCTGTATGGTAGAGCGGCCAGGCGGAAGCCACTCCTCAGTAAAACGCACATGACAGCCCTCCTGGGGTTTGCCAAAAGGCACCTGAAGGACTTCCAGGCCATGAGAAACAAAATTCTGTGGTCTGATGAAACAAAGATGAACTCTTTGGCCTGAATGGCAAGCCTCATGTCTGGAGGAAACCAGGCACCGCTCATCACCTGGCCAATACCATCCCTACAGTGAAGTATGGTGGTGGCAGCATCATGTTGTGGGGATATTTTTCAGCAGTAGGAACTGGGAGACTAGTCAGGATCAAGGGAAAAATGAATGCAGCAAAGTACAGAGACATTCTTGATGAAAACCTGCTCCAGAGAGCTCTGGACCTCAGACTGGAGCAAAGGATCATCTTCCAACAGGACATTGACCCTAAGCACACAGCCAAGATAAAAGGAGAGGCTACAGGACAACTCTGTGAATGTCCTTGAGAGGCCCATCCAGAGCCCAGACTTGAACTAGATTTAAACATATCTAGAGAGATCTGAAAATGGCTGTGCACCCACGCTCCCCATCCAACCTGATGGAGCTTGAGAGGTCCTGCAAAGAAGAATGGGAGAAACTGCCCAAAAATAGGTGTGCCAAGCTTCTAGCATCATAATGAAAAAAGACTTGAGGCTGTAATCGCTGCTAAAGGTGCTTCAAGTATTGAGAAAAGGCTGTGAACACTTCTGTAAATGGGATTTTTTATTTATTTATTTTTAATACATTTACAAAGATTTCAAATAAACTTCTTTCACGTTGTCATTATGGGGTATTGTTTGTAGAATTTTGAGGAAAATAATGAATTGAATCCTTTTTGGAATAAAGCTGTAACATAACAAAATGTGGAAAGTGAAGCGCTGTGAATACTTTCCTGATGCACTGTACACATTCAGACAGGTAGAAGTAGACATTACTGAGCTGTAAGGAAGTCTAATGTGCCTTGACTGATCCAACCGGTTACTGTATCTGTACATCATAGTGTAAATTGATCAGCGCAATGTTCTCCAATGAAAATTGCTCTTTTGTTTATTCTTCTTGACATTCTTGAGTACACAGCAGTGATAATGTTTCAGGGCTTGCAAGGGGAAGGTTCATTTTGACATGAACACATAAAAGAATAATTTTAACGAATATGCTGCTGACCATTTAATGCTACCAACACATGAACTCGCCACAGAAAAGGGAAGAGGAGATCGGCTGTGACTCCAGATCTGTTACAATATTAAATGCAGAATATCTGGGATTGGAGGAAATGTACTAAGAAAAATACAGTGACAGCACCGTGTATATCAACATGCCATTATCCTGGAGGGGGTAGGTTGGTGCCTCAAACCAAGGTGTGGGACTTTTAAGGGCAAGTGATTTATACACAATTGTACATAAAAAGTCCAAATAATTTATTACACACCCCCCTACATGCCATTATCCTAGGAATAGAGGGTTCCACAACCTGGGCCTTATTTACTAAAACTGGAGAGTGCAAAATCTGGCACAGCTCTGCATGGAAAGCAATCAGCTTCCAGATGTGACAGTATTCACCGTCACTGGAATTTAAAGACAGATAAGTAATGGTTTGGATTGCTTCATATTTGCCAGCAATATCTCCATATAGAAATATGAAGATTTATTCCCATTTGCCATGAAATCTGTAATTCCTAAATGCTGTGCATATTACATATCTTTCAATGTCAGCAAGGTTTTCCGTTTGTTTGTGTATTGGGAGGGAATGTGGATTGCCATGTCTCATTGTTAAGTGCTAATGACCTCCCATTGTTCTGTGTCTGGCTATTGTGTACATTGATTGCCCCCTGGGGGCTTCTGTCTCATTGCACATGGCAGTCCTTCTGGTCAAGCTATCGGACCAATCCCTGCTGACTCATTTTCAAGTCCTCATTTGCATGGCTAAGGAGGACCCGAAGGAGGACTACAGGTACTTTACAATTAGAATAAAAATAGAGATTATTGCGCTAACTTAAAAAATGTAAGCAGCTGACATCAATCACTGAACTAGGGAGGGTGATAAATCAATAAATACAAAAATATGTGCAGCGCTAGAAGAAAAAAATTCCCAACAAAATAAATTGTTCAATCGCAGGAAACATTCCACAAGTAACGTAAACAATTGATGGTGAGAAAAAGTCCAATATATAATGGTGCAAATCATATATAAGTGCAGCAAATCCCGTCACCAGTGAAGGTAGAAATATATTGCGCTCACCAGATGGATGGGACCCCAAAACACCATATAGTGTAGGAGTCAAACAGGCTTAAAAATGATGGAGTGTCCCCACAGATTTTTCACCGATTCCAACGGCAACCATGCAAATCTCCGGTAGATGGAATAATTCAGAGAATCCCCTTCCACATGGTGGGTGGTAAAACCGAAAAAAATGGAGGGACATATAGCGTAATATTGCTAAAATCAATTTAATAACAATAAAGCTGATACACTTACAGACATCCGTGAAAGACAGGCATATAAGATGTAAAACAGCTGGGCTGACCAAGTCCTCTTTACATGTTTCGGCATAAATGCCTTTTTCAAAAGATATTTATCTTTTGAAAAAGGCATTTATGCCGAAACATGTAAAGAGGACTTGGTCAGCCCAGCTGTTTTACATCTTATATGCCTGTCTTTCACGGATGTCTGTAAGTGTATCAGCTTTATTGTTATTAAATTGATTTTAGCAATATTACGCTATATGTCCCTCCATTTTTTTCGGTTTTACCACCCACCATGTGGAAGGGGATTCTCTGAATTATTCCATCTACCGGAGATTTGCATGGTTGCCGTTGGAATCGGTGAAAAATCTGTGGGGACACTCCATCATTTTTAAGCCTGTTTGACTCCTACACTATATGGTGTTTTGGGGTCCCATCCATCTGGTGAGCGCAATATATTTCTACCTTCACTGGTGACGGGATTTGCTGCACTTATATATGATTTGCACCATTATATATTGGACTTTTTCTCACCATCAATTGTTTACGTTACTTGTGGAATGTTTCCTGCGATTGAACAATTTATTTTGTTGGGAATTTTTTTCTTCTAGCGCTGCACATATTTTTGTATTTATTGGTACTTTACAATTGACCAATAGGAAAGCAGTTGTTGGGGGCGGGATGTTCCAAATTCTGTATATAAGTCTTGTTCAATAAAGTTGTTCTAGAGTTCCTTCACCCTCAATCTAGAGTTCTGTCTCTTATTGGGGGAATCTGCTGCAAGAGATTGCTATGGTCTTCCATACTCTCTTAGAGAATCACTGAGCTCTTGTAAGAGCTTGTTCTGCTACACTCTCTGGGGAAAAAGAGGTTCACCCACGGGAACCTGGAGCCTTGTCGTAGGTCCAGGGTGGGTAGGAGATTGTGAGACCCTAACCAAGCTGCGGCGGTTCGTGGAGTCTGAAGTGGTTACAGTGTCTGGTGGAGTGCCCTCTGAGCCCCTCGGGAAGCACTAGGAGCATCTGTCAACGGAGGTACCTGGTCAGGGGTGCCCTGTTACGTTATACCAGGTTTTATTGCTAAAGCCTTAACTAAACAAGCTGAAGTTAGAAGCTGATTGGCTGCCAGGCACAGCTTTTGAGTGCTGCAGTTTTAGTAAATCTCCCTTAGTAATGCAAACACTGGTCAGCCTAAAACTCAACCAACTGCCCACTAAAATACAATAATCGAGGCTCACTTTTTCTTTAAACATTTATGAAATAAGTTCACACAATTTTAAACTTCCTTTATCTTTTATTTACACAATATCAGAGTCCTTTATTGTCATATTTCGTCCTTTGCCTCACCTGGTTACTTACATTGAACAGTAGGGGGAGCTGTTTGACAACAGCTAAACCATTACTTTGGCAAAATATCCCAAATTCACTGAATTTGAAGAACATATCCTGAGATCACCCTCAACACGCTTAAACAAAAGTAAAACTCATTCATGTCATATGAAATTTTTCACACGTTCCTCTTGACTTGTTATTTGAATAGCATACAAAAGGGTTTAACCTAATAATTCAAAGCGCATTAACGCAGAGTAACACATTTGAGACCATAACGCACTGTTCTAGCTGATCTGCAGTTGCTATTTGCTATAGGTTACAACATTTTGCATCATAATTTTGCAATTATTTTCTTTTTTCTATTGCTTCCTGTGTTTTCTGTTGTGAGTCAAGGAGGACAAGAAATGAGAGGGTGCAGGTCTTCCTAAAAAAATACTGACATAGGTTCTCTTTTCTACTTCTAAGTAAATGTGCTTTAGCTGATATCTCTGTCCCCGTTAGATAACTAGCCGTTTCCTGCCCTAGTGACAGGGGAAGTGAAAACAAATCTCTCCAATGGAGACACAGACAACTATAAAAAGAAAAAGAAAAAAAAAAAAGCAAAAGAGGGTTTTACCGTTCCGCCCTCTATACAAAAATAAAAAAAATTGAATAGGGTTTTCATTTAAATGCAGGATATGTTCACATTACTCACACAAAAATCATGCACATTCCAGTGACAGGGCTGGGAAGATATAACATACACAGTGCAGAAACCTCTGCAGTCTAGCACTCTCTTTGTGAAAGTATAAATAGGGGCTCTAGATTTGGACCCGTATACTGTTTGCTTGGGTGAGTTTCCCTGGCTCTATTAGAATAATCAATCGACAGATGTACAGCTGTGTATGCCAATCCCAGATCTGAAGTATATACACCAGGGGCTTCTAGCGGACTTAACCCCTGCACTGCTGGACCCCTACCGCTATCTTCTTCCAACTCTTATCTGCTAAAAGCCCAAGTGAGTACTTATGTTATAAGCAGAGGCACTTATGATCCTCCATGTTAATTTAAATGAAGCATTTTGTTGCAAATCATGTATTATAGGGAAAAGGCAAATACCACTTCAAAGTGTATGTAAACCTTAAATGACTTCTATTATTTGCTCCCCCTCGGCTGGTAAATATACCACTTAAAAGAAATACAATAAAAAAAAAAAAACAGTTCTGCCAGAAATATAGAGCTGTCCAGTTTTCTCCAGCAGTCTCATCAGTTCTGCCTAGCTGAATTCCTTGAACTACAGAACCCCTCCACTTATGTCATGAAGATTAGGAGAGAAGGTAGGGCTCTGTAGGTCAACAAAAGATAAAGATGGCAGGGCTAACACCATCTCTTGAGAAAAGGTAGTGTTTTGTCAGTCCAATACAGAAAATTAGGAGTTACGAAAAAAAAAAAAAAAAAAATGATATAATATACGCTGTACAACTCTGCAATACTGATATACACTTAAGGGTTCATACGAAGCTAAAATACGCCCGCATTTCAAAATGAACAAATGAACCTCAGGATATGGTTGTACGTAGCTATAGGCAGCCTGGAACGTAAATGTGTATGGACGTGTTTACACTCAGAACTGTGCATACCCACGTACAGCTGTATACACTAATTCATTGTACAGGCAGTTGTACACAACACCCGTGGCACCCGGGCCCTAAAATGAGCATGTAGACACACTTCTGATGTGTGACAGCATCCAAAGGCACAAGTCTGTATGCATGTTTATGATTGCATACAGCCATATCCTGTAGTTCATTTGTACAGGTGACTGTACGGAACACCTGTAATTCCCAAGCCTGGAAATAAGGTTGTATTTTATGTTATACATTCCAATACACCATGTGCAGAGCCCTTATGGGTTATTCTCCTACTGCCTACGTTAGCCCAGGTCAGGGTGAAACCACAGCAGCCCCCCCCCCCCCCCAGGTCAAGTGGCGGAGCCGACAATCATACATCTGATCAGCTCTGTAGTTGTTGCAGCCTGTGAGGCAGATCAGACGCTTTACTGACAGCTCCTCTTAGCTCTGCCTTGCTTAGGGGTAGGGCTTGAAAAAGCATGGGACCTGCTGGGGCTTAGCCCCACCCCTGCCTGTATGGAGGTGAAAACTTTCAAAGTGCTTCCTGTGTAAACAAATTGCTCACGGTGTGCCCTTGAGATGTGGGTAGGCTATCTTGGATTCTAAAGCCCCGTACACACGGGCCGAATACCTGCCGTCATTGGCCAGTTCACTTAAAACCAGCAGACATTTGTCCTATGTATATGTCACCCTGTCCAACATAACCCGGCCATTTTGGGCAGCTTCTATTGGGTGAGCATGTTGAAAACCAGCAGCCAACCGGCTCCCGGTCAGCAGTCTCAGAGTGCTTTGCCGGGGGGGGGGGGGGGGGCATCCCCCAGTCAGAACACAACAGCTAAGCGGGGGAGATCAATGTACTAACGTCAGATCGTTATTACAGGGGCTCTGTCCGGAGTTGACAGTTTTTTTCGTTCAACCTGCTGGGTTGAACAGAATAAAAAACAAAGTGTGTACCAGGCTTAAGGACCTTAAAGCGGAGTTCCACCCAAAAGTGGAACTTCCGTTTTAGGTAGTAATAACCCCCTGACATGCCACATTTAGCATGTCATTTTTTTTTTTTTTGGGGGGGGGGGAGCGGGTACCTAGTTTTGACATGTACCCGCTCCAACTTCCGCTCGGAGAGCCGCGGCGCCCTGAACGGAAGTTCTCCTCTCCCCCTCCCTCCCTGCAATCTTCTGGGACATGTCAGAGATCCCCAAAGATTGCCGGCCAATCAAGACGCGCAGCGCAACTCGCGCATGCGCAGTGCGTATCCGGCTGTGAAGCCGCAAACTGTCACAGCTGGGTGCCCACACCAGTGATGCCGGAGCCGCCGAGACCAGAGGGAAGAGGATTGAGGCTTCGGGCGGCCGCATCGCTGGACCGTGGGACAGGTGAGTGAAAAGGCTGGAACTCCGCTTTAAGGTAAGCGTAGCCTCAATATACGTTTTTTTCATGTCAAAGCAGGACTACACTGCATCTGAGCACCAAAATGCTATTTAATTTATTTTTGATATTCAAAGCAAACATTTCCATCTATTTAAGTCTCCATGCTTTATTAGGCTGGGTTCACACTGCTCCGCCTTTGAAGTCCCACGACTTCCCTTCCAACTTTGCCCTGCAACATCGGTCAGACTTTAATGAGGATTCCAACTTGAGAGGAGTTCAACTTGGGTCTACTATGGATTTGGGTTATTTTTTTTTTTTTTCTAATACATTTTGCAGTGCCAACATTGCCTCTGAGCACGTCACATGTAAAAAGTCGGATCAGTTAAGATGCTGATCCAGACATGTATATGGCTTAAATTCATTTCTATGGGCTGAAATGGGACAGAAGTCTGACCAAAGTAGTGCAGGAACCTTTTCCAAAGTCAGAGCGACACAAGTCAGACTAGTTAAGACAGCGCTTATAGGGAAACATTGATTTTTTTCATCTCATGCGACTTGTGCTCTTAAAGAGGAAGTAAACTCTCCCCCTCCTATGCTGCTTTTTAATTAGACCATTATATTAAATTCTTCTAACACATTATACAATATAATTTAGCCCAAAACGCATGTTCCTTATGGTGCTTTTCCACTGCATGGAACCGAACGGTTCGGCTCACTTTTGTGCTTTTCCACTGCATGGTACGGTGTAGGAACAGTTCGGTACGGCAGCGCTTTTCCACTACATGGAACCGAACGGTACGGCTCTGTAAACAGTACCATAAACAGTACCACCTCAGTTGACTGTTTGTCACTACTAGCCACTGATTGGTCAGAGAATCGTTGTTATCCCACCCACTTACTTTAGTACTACTTTAGTGGAAAAGCAAACCGTACCGAACTGTTCCAACACTGTACCATGCAGTGGAAAACCAAGCAGGGCCAAGTGGAGCCGAGCCGGTACTTGCAGTGGAAAAGTGCCATTACTGTGTTTAAGATGTTTATAAATTAGCTTCTCCTAGGACAGGCCAGCGCCATATTAAGTCTTGTTTTCTGTGTCTGTATTATAAAATACTCCCCCCCCCTTTCCAGTACCCCTTACTATAATCTCGCACACGCGTGACCGCTTCTCAGCCAAGCCTCCTAGTTCCCGAGGTTGAGAATGTAGTCTCGTGGTATTGGAGCCCAGTGCTACAGAGAGCGGATATGATGGTCACGGCCCACTGCTCAATGGACCATCAGCACAAAGAGCGTGCCGTGAATGGGGGGGGGGGGGGGGGGAGATGCGCATGCGCTGGTGACGTCATTACAGATAAAAGTATGGATTACAAGCAAACTGAGCAAGTAAGGTGACATCTGAGGACAGCGATTAATAGTGCTTTTTATTCTGATTTATATGTGCTAAAGTGATGAGAGAGAGTTTACTTCCACTTAAAAGTTGGAGGAATTGTCGCACCAGTGTGAACAGGGCCTTATGCTGAGAAACCACTTATATAGAGATAAATGATTCATGTAGCATTTACTTCCTGGAATCTGCCTGCCTTTAGCTCAGGAATGCAGACAGCAGAGTGTGCTTAGCTAAGAAACTCCTACGATGTATGACATCATTTGCCTAGGCCTAGAAAACATGAAGTAACTGAAGAAATGTTAAAAAAAAAGTTGATAAAAAAAGTTGATAACAAGTAAATATGACATACTTTCCGACCTATTTACTAATGCTAGCAGTATAAAAGTTTAACAATAGTCAATGTTGATTGAGAAAGTGAAGTTCTGCTTTAAGTGCATGAGTACTAAGTACTGTACAAGAATAACACTCTGAATCAAGTTTTTTGCTATTCTTTCACACAGCTACATATTCCATACACACAACTCATGACCAAGCTTCCACTCCTATATTTTAATACAGAATGTGCAGCTAAACAGGAGGCAATATTAAATACACAGAACATGTATGTGTTTCATTTGAGAAGCAGGTAAAGTCTTTGTTAAAAGTCTCTTTGCTCTCTAAACAGCCTCCTCTCCTTTCTCTGTCATTAGTGGTTTCAGGGATGTTTCACAGTGGATGAGGGGCAGCAGAGAGACTAGGCTGAAGGACAGTCCATGGATCTGAAGGAATCCCCTACATTTCATGTCAGATACTTGAAGACAAGAATCATGACCACACAGGTGACAACCATGCCTCCAATCATGATGGCTTTATCTTGAAATGCTCTCTTCTCAATCAGCCGCATAACTGTGTTGGACAGACCCAGCATGTTGGCCACATCCAGGATCTTCTTCTGGGCCCCCTGAGGAGATAACAGGACAATGGGGACAAGGAAGGGAGGACAGAGGTAAAAACAAGGTGTTAAATGGATGTTGGTTTAGAAGACATATTATCTATGTGGTCTGAATGAGAAGCAGAGATAAAAAAATAATATCTTGAATATCATTTACTAACAACTTTATGTACCCAATAATTAGTAGGCTTAATTTATCAAAGGATGTCTGTGTGTTCCCTGTAGCAACCACTCCAGCTGCACTGCATGGTGGTGCACTCCAAGCATGTACAAAAAGAGATCTGTACTTTCAGCTAATTTTAAGATGTTAAAAAAAAGAGGAAATAAAAAGTGTGCTGCTATGATGAACCTATAAACAACCTAAAATAGAATTGCAGATCCCATTAATTCAAGCACTCAAACTTGCTCAATGAAATAAGTAAAACAATAATGGTGCACGATTCCAGTGTGCTCATCAATCAATTAAAACATCTATGCAGAAATCGCATCAACTGATCAATAAAAACATGTGAAATATATAAATAAATTGGTGGTCGAAGAATTCTATGTTTCTTTTACACGACAATTTTTTCTTGATGAACTTTTTACTATTTTTATTTTTAGTGGACATTTTTTTCTCTTGGAAATAAAAGATTTGTTTTGTCACGACTACATTGTATATTTATATTATTTCACATGTTTTTATTGATCAATTGATGCGATTTTTGCATAGAGGTTTTAGTGCCCATTCACACTACCGCAACTTGTCAGGCGACTGGTCGGCCTGACATGTCGCGGTCCATGCAGTGCTACGGGAACCGTTCTAATAGGAGCTCCGACTTAGAAAATAGTTCCTGTACTACTTTGGGGCGACAACGGAGCGACTTGCATAGACATTCATTATATGAAGTCCGTGCAAGTCGCGGTGCACGCGACTTCACAGGTCGCCCCCGAAGTCGTGCCGTGGTAGTGTGAACCGGCACTTAATTGATTGATTAGCACACTGTAATAATGCACCACTTTTGTTTTACTAGTTTCAAGATGTATTCCAGGTAGGATATATTGTTACTTAGGTCAATTGGTCCAGCTTGGACCAATGTAACCAAGTATATACACCATACCTGGCTGATTGGAAGCTGGAAAGACACTGCTACTCCAGAGATCTGCACTTACTTCTGGATCATGTGACAAGTAGTTGCCCTAATGCAGTCTGAACACAAAAGAGGTGCTGGCCTGATCCACTCTAAATACAGGAGGTCGGCCGCTCAGCATGGGTGCCATTTAGAGAAAGTTTTTCATTTTCTGAACGAATGTAAGGCCTTCTCTCATTGGATGGGGGGGTGGTGGTGATGTCACACTCTCCACCTCTTCCGATTGGAGAATGCCTTGCATACATCACACTGAAAAAGGTTTAAAGAACTACAGGCAAAACTTTCCCATAGCCCAGTGATGGCAAACCTTGGCACCGCAGATGTTTTGGAACTACATTTCCCATGATGCTCAGCTACACTGCAGAGTGCAGGAGCATCATGGGAAATGTAGTTACAAAACATCTTGGGTGCCAAGGTTTGCCGTAACTGCCAAAGCCAAACAGGAAGTGGGAGGAAAATAATTTTCCTTTAGTTTTACTTTATTTGCTTTATTTTAAACATGTTAGATTTCTCAGAGTACTGAATAACTTATTTTCAGACAGATTTAGCAACAAATGATTCTCATTAGAGACACCTAATAAATTAAACCCAAATTAGTATAGGTTTACTGTACTTTCATAAATCAGGTCGTAAGGATTTTCACTGAAATCATTTTAGAATATTAGTAAAAATGCCATTCTAAAAAAGAATTACTGTTAGTTATATAGAAGGTTTGTTCACTGAAACAACCCTGTTATATGCAACAACCCTGTTGTCATCTGTCTACATGTGGATGCATTTAGTGGCCTAATCTATTGTTCATGAGATTGAGACAATAGGAATCATTGAGAGTTCTGGGTAGGCTTGTGCATTGAGTGCCGGTTCACACTAATGCGATTACAGACATCGCATAGAAGGAGCACAGTGCTCCTAAAATCACATGCGATGTCTGTGCGGTGGGAGTTCAGGCATACAGGTTGTATGGCTGAATTTGCACCGCAATTGCAGTGAACACGCACAGGACGCTTTTTTGGTCCGCAGCAGAATCGGATCTCATGGGGGTTCACACTAGTGCTATCCGATTCCTGTGCGAACTGTCAGATCGCACTGCGATATGCGATCTGATCTGGGGGGTGTCGTTAACTTTGAATTGACACCCCCAGCGTATAGCATATGGCAGTGTGAACTGCCTGTGCTGCAGATGCGATGCGGGAACACACAGTATATTCGCAGTGTTCCCGCATCGCAATAGTGTGAGCCAGCACTGAGTTTACTGTCTATAGGTGACAGGGGCCCGGGGCCCATAATACAAGTTGGGTTTTACATTCAGTATCAGCACTATTCACACATGGGGAGAAAATGAGTTCATGTTGGTCAATGAAGGCGAGTGAGCATTGGAGGTCACTGAAAACCTTTCAAAGTATTTATAACAAAACATTTTTTATGCAGTTTTCAATAAATCAGGGAACATTTAAAATTCCTACTAGATATTTTCCGTTGCTGTATGTGTCTCATTTGGGAGATTGCCTTTTACTTCTGTTCAAGAGACACAACAGGTTTTAAAGGGAATTATAGCTGCCAATGGAAACAGTGTCACCATTTAAGGATGTCCCCCTCTTTTTTTGTGTTGAAATCTTCCCAGCAGGACATCAAAATTAAAAAGAAAAAAAAAAAACAAACAAACCCGACTTCCAGGACTTTACTTAAAGTGTTACTAAAGTCCGATTTTTATATTTTTTATTAAAATAACAAACGTTATACTCATTTGCTCTGTGCAGTGTTATTGCACAGAGTGGCCCCCAATTCTCCTCTTCTCGGGTCCCTGGAGGCGATCAAGGCTCCTCTTCTGCTTCCATCCCCATAGCAAGATGTTTGTTATGGGGACACACGGTGCATGCTCACTCCTGGCCTGTGTCTCTATGGAGCGGAGCTTTAAGGTAAAAAATATTTTCAGTTTCTCTTTGCCCCCCCCCCCTTCGCCTGTATGAGGAGGAAGAGAGGGGAGAAGAGATCAGCGCTGGGCACAGGTGCATTTATTCATCCCTTACTTCCTCTTCACTGCATTTGATTAACAGCAGCAAGAGCCAATGGCTCCTGCTGCTGCTCTGTGAAGAGGAAGTAAGGGGAAAATAGATGCACCTGTGCCAAGCGCTGATCTCTTCTCCCCTCTCTTCCTCCTCAAACAGGGGAAAACGGCTCAGAGAAACTGAAAATATTTTTACCTTAATGCAAACAACGCATTAGAGTAAAAAAACATTTTAGGTTTAGTAACTAAGTGGATGTAAACCTCAGACATGAAATATGAACAAAGCATATCCCTCTATAGTGTACACTTGTCTCGATTAAGTGCACTAAGTGTCAATTCTGTTTGCTGCTCCATTCCTCTGCTATCAGCATGAGTCACTTCTGACAAGTTTTTATGACACCAAGAGAAAAATGGTGACAGGGGAGGGATCTACACTTGATTGACAGCCTCAGCTCTTTTCCTGTGTGAAGGGGGGAGAGTGGGGAGTGTCCCTTCCCTCCAATCAGCTCTCAGAGCTCTGTTCACTGAACTTTGCAGAATGTAACCTATGCCCCCCCCCCCCCACTTTGTTTCTGACAGCTCAGACAAGCTGTTTATATTCTAGGCTTTGAACAGATGTAGGGAAGAATGTCTACAAATAAACAGGTACAACTTATGTAGGAGGATTTGTTTAATCTGAGTATCACCTGAGGCCAATCACTTCACTAGGTATATGTAAGGGTTTACAACCACTTTAAAAATAATGTGGGTATAGATATACTTTAAATGCTCTGTAGCAAAAACTAGGTAAATCCAAATGACTTGGTTATTAAAATGGCAGCTACAATAAGTGACGATTGTTGGTGTGGAATACGGTGTAACTACTGCTGCACGGACTAGGTGCAGGAAACACATTAGTCTTACAAGGATTGCTGACACCCTGGAAGGGACAGGAGCAGGTTGATCGGTTTCACAAATTCTCACTATAAGCCTTTTATGAGTTTTGGTGATCATGCAGGGGGGTACTGGTACTCCAACAAACTCTGCCTACAAGAACTGCAATTTAAAGGCCACTCTGACCCAGATATACTTACCTTGCCCATGATCCCTCACTTTTCAGTTGCTCTTTTGGAGCTGCCACAAAATACCTGGCGTTTCTGGGTATTTGAGAATGCGATCTCCTATCATGATGCACTACTTTAGTCTGAGTGGCCAATTGCCAAGCCTGAACACTGTCATGTACTCACCCTCCCAGTGTCAAGAGGCCTGTGTATGCCTAGGTATAGAGCTTGCACAAGGTTTGCCTCCAAGGGCATAGAAACGCAAGGAAAGGTATTCTAAGCAGGTTGGAAGATGGGCTTTAAAGAAACTCTGTCATTTTTTTTTTTCCTGATTGGGCAAAAGCAACAGAGTATATAAAGTCAACCTGTTTTGAGAGAATGAAGAGTCTGCAATTGATGACCTTCTGAAAAATGCTTGACATCTGGTCATCTCTGGCATCAATATTTTCTAAGTCACTGATCCAGAAGAAGCATGGAACCCGTGAGGTCAGGTGTATTGCCAGAACTTTTTGTTTGCAAACATGATCAGAGACAATGACTCCAGAGGTTCAGCATCAATAGGCAGGCCAGGTCTCTCAGTTCAGGTTTTTATAGTATAAATGTGGACTGGATGCAGTAAGCAGTTGTGGGACATTTCTTCTTCCCAGTTAGACCAATTACTCAATGCCCCATCTTGGCCAACTGATTCCCCACCTTTAAGGTCTTCCTTTGGTCCCTCAGCCCTTCCAGTATACTGGTACCACTCCCCAGGAGGTCGTCTATGCCTTGGTGTGCGTTACGGACAGAGGAGTTAAATTGAAGGGTCTCATCAATGTGTATTGAGGTCTCTGAATCCTGTGTGAGAGATTGGTAAGTGACTGCACTGATTATTCGTTCTTATATAAACATTAAGGGTTTCAGTTTTATAGCATTCTTACAGATAATACCCTGAGGTCTCACATCTGTCTACAGTGCACTGGTAGCAATATAAGACAAAAAAGTATACCTGTCATTCTATGGCAAAATTTTGCAAGAAGTAGAGAAAATAAGCATTAGCAGATTCTTTTTTTTTTTTTTTTTTAAATGAAGGTTTTAGTGTATTTGGAAAGGGTTAAGTCACAGGGACAACATACTTTAAAGCATGCCACTTTGTATATACCGCATATCCAAAATGTTCAGGTGCCACATGTAGGACAATGGAAGCCCCTGCAGAGGTCCCTATACAGCTGCCTCTCACACCTTAAGCTGGCCATAGATAGTTCAGGAACAGATTCCTCCTACCACACAAATGAGGTGGATGGAAAAATCTCCCTGCTAGGACATTGTATTCTGACAGCTACACCCAGCGCTGTCAGAATACATTGATCAGTGGCTGCAGCTCAAGTTTTCCAACTTGTCCGTTCAACAGAAGTCGATCCAATGATCGACTTCAATCAAATGAGGATATCCACACATGGATCGAAATTCGGCCAGTCCCTGCTGAACTGGCTGAATTTCGATCAGTCTTGGGCCAGCTTAAGAGTCCATTCACACTGGCACGACTTGTCAGGCGACTTGGTCAGCCTGACAAGTCGTGCACCATCGCTCCCACTGTGTAGTACAGGAGCCGTTCTAATAGGAGCGACACAAGTCGCTCCGACCTTGAAAAAAGGGTCCTGTACTACTTCGGGGCGACCTGGAGGCGACTTGCATTGACTTCCATTATGAAGTCCGTGCAAGTCGCGCTGTACGCGACTTCACAGGTCGCCCCCCGAAGTCGGAGCGACCTAATGTGAACGGGGGCTAACTCCAGCAACCTATCTAGTGCTGTCATATCAACAAAGAAAAATGACTAAGGAAGCAAAGAAAATATCCTGGCTTAACATGACACATTCAAAATATATTAAAACCTTCATCACTAAAATTAAACAAGTACAGTGCCTACCTTCCAAACCCTCTCCTTTTAAGAATATGTCTACTATGAAAATTGCAAATGGACGAAAAGGAGAAGTTATGTGACAGAGCAAAAAAAATTGGGATGAACTTCAAGTAAGATTAATAGCAGACTGTGTGCATCTATTACACTGGGAAATGAGCATGAGCTGCAGACATGTCCGTGTATCCAATTAGTAACGTCTGGCTGATTGTTTCCCACAAATAGTATTCTTTTTAGTGTAAGGTAAATTAGAAGAAGCAATGCTAGGACAGCAGAGTAAAAGTACCCCTACAGTCTTCGTTTACACCATCAAAAAACAAGGTCTGTAGAGCTATATATGGTAGCCTTGAACATCACTGAGAAATATAAAATCATTTGTATTTTATATAGAGTGAAGGTAGGCGGTCTCTCACCACCCAAGAGATTCTACAAGCAGATGCTTTATTAAAAATGGCATCAAATTTGAACCCAGTTGGGTTATTTAATTTGCCGGGAAAATTAAACCTTCTGCCTAGTATATAAGTATCCACAGTGGTGGGATGGGTTATCCTTTAGCTTTTCATTTCTCTTGTGTTTCTTAAACATATTTCAACCCCTGAAGCATTTTTAAAAAATACACTCACTTAAACTCCAAAAGTGAGTGCCTTTCATAATGGTTGATGTCCAGATCAGGGATTCTAAAGGGTCAGTCCACCATTTCAGTTTCTGGTGGATTCTGGAGAGTTAAACCATGAGTATATTAGATGTTAGGCACTCCAACATTCAGATATCCGTTAATGAGCAGGAGGAAAAACAGAAGAGGTGAGACTATGGCAGATTGGGGCAGAGTCAGGAACCTTTGAGAAGTGTAAGGATTCAGGAAATTACACAGCCAGGGCAGCTTTAATCATTATAAAAATGGGGCAGTTGGCCTGGACCCACTAGGTAAGAGGGCAGATCAGCCAAATAGTCCAGCTGATCATAACCATCATCAGGGCAGCGGGACCATTAGGTTCCTTTCACACATGCGGACCGCTCATTTCATCAGTTCAGTCACGTCTTTTCAAAGAAAAAACAGATTAAGTTTTCATCAGTTTCTCATAGTTTATCAGTTTATTTATATCTACTACCAATGTAAACACGGATGAAAAATGGACCGTAAACCGCAGATGTAAACTGATATAAATAGATGATCATTTACATCCGTTTTTCCATAGAGATGCACTGATGTCCGTTTTTCATCCGTCAACAGATGGATGAAAAATGGACAAACGGACTGCATGTGTGAAAGAAGCCTTACTCTCATACTCTTCCTACATAGGGGAGGGGGGGGGGGTGAGAAGAAAGATCCCACTGCATCAATTACAGTAACAGTCAGTGGGACTTATGCAGGGCATAGCAGGCTAAGCCTGATCAAACATTATGTAATTTTCTTTCCTTCAACTACGGGTTGAAGGAAAGAAAGTCGCCGATTCCCCCATCACATTCCGTGTTGATGGGGAAATACCTCCTGTAGTGCTATTGTGTTCTGCAGGTGGTGAGCCTTCCCCTATGGCAGAATACAGTGATCAATGCTGGCAGCTATAACTGCCGGCAGTGATCAGGTAGAAAAAAGACCTGGCAGGCTGGTTGTACCAAAGCCACATCAATTGATCGACTTCCTACTGAACCGGACAAATTCCGATTCGTCTATGGTCAGCTTGAGCCCCTGAAATACAGAGAAGATTTGTAGGGAACCTACCCATTAGAGATTTTAGCCTGAATTTTAATACAATGGTCCTAGATGCAGCTGAGAGGTAAAACTAGTTATCAATTTATAGGTCCATAGTATCAATAAATGAAAGCAATTTGGGAAGTGAAACTTACATTGGTGGTGTAACTCCGTGTCAGCAGCTCCTCGCGCTCCTTATCCTGTTGTTCTCTGGCATAGCGCCGATGTTGAAAGTTTCTCAGCGCTGTCTGTAGATGCTGCACGTCATATTTCAGCTGGTCTACCCGACTATCAAAATAAAAAAAAATGCACAAGAAGGTTTAACTTATTATCCATACAGGGAGTTTTGCAAAATCTCAAGCTGGTGTTCATCTTTTGCACATGCTTGGCTTGCTTCCATTTAAATCCAAAGACCAAAGACGTTTTTAAAATGACACAAATCTAAGCCTGCAAAAATGCAGATCAAGGTGTTCAGTGGCTCAAGCACTGCTCTCTTTCCAAATTCACTGGAGCATTAGAGAGGTTGAACAACACTAAAATGGTAAGACAAGAGGCTGCGGTTACACCAAGTAGCCCTGCAAAAAGCCAAGGGAAGAATTGTCTTGGATGATATAGCAGAATGGATACATGGATCCATGACATTCACTTTGCAAAGCATACTGGTCTTTCCAATAAGAAAAACACTACCTGCATGGGTTTTTTTTTTTGGCAGCCTTTGCAAAATACATTTTTTTTTTTCCTTTCTCTGATAGCAGTGAGAAAGGAGATGTGCACCTCCGCGATTCACACCGCTGTCTGTTTCTCACAAAACAATAAGAAGGTGCCTATGAAGTTTACTGAATGCACCGAGCTTGTCACTTGCTGGCTGCAAATGGCAAACACAAGCCTAAAATAGATTTTGGGACTGTACAAAAAAAAAAATACAATTTATTTTAAAAGATAGCCATTTTTATATATATATATATATATATATATATATATATATATATATATATATATATATATATTTTTTTTTTTTATCTCACATTTTTGTAAATATTTTATTATACCTTTTCATGTGACAACACTGAAGAAATGACACTTTGCTACAATGTAAAGTAGTGAGTGTACAGCTTGTATAACAGTGTAAATTTGCTGTCCCCTCAAAATAACTCAACACAGCCATTAATGTCTAAACTGCTGGCAACAAAA
Source organism: Pelophylax lessonae (assembly GCF_965119305.1). Lineage (NCBI taxonomy): Eukaryota > Metazoa > Chordata > Amphibia > Anura > Ranidae > Pelophylax > Pelophylax lessonae. The sequence goes on from NC_138778.1 coordinate 183,436,588, forward strand.
GTGAGTACACCCCTAAGTGAAAATGTCCAAACTGGGCCCAAAGAGTCCATATTTTGTGTGGCCACCATTATTTTCCAGCACTGCCTTAACCCTCTTGGGCATGGACTTCACCAGAGCTTCACAGGTTGCCATTGGAGTCCTCTTCCACTCCTCCATGATGACATCACGGAGCTGGTGGATGTTAGAGACCTTGCTCTCCTCCACCTTCCATTTCAGGATGCCCCCCAGATGCACAATAGGGTTTAGGCCTGGAGACATGCTTGGCCAGTCCATCATCTTTACCCTCAGCTTCTTTAGCAAGGCAGTGGTCGTCTTGGGAGGTGTGTTGGGATCGTTATGTTGGAATACTGCTCTGCAGGCCCAGTCTCCGAAGGGAGGGGATCATGCTCTGCTTCAGTATGTCACAGTACATGTTGGCATTCATGGTTCCCTCAAAGAACTGTAGCTCCCCAATGCCAGCAGCCCCAGACCATGACACTCCCACCACCATGCTTGACTGTAGGCAAGACACTCTTGTCTTTGTACTCCTCACCTGGTTGCCGCCGCACACGCTTGACACCATCTGAATCAAATACGTTTGTCTTGGTCTCATCAGACCACAGGACATGGTTCCAGTAATCCATGTCCTTAGTCTGCTTGTCTTCAGCAAACTGTTTGTGGGCTTTATTGTGCATCATCTTTAATAGAGCCTTCCTTCTGGGATGATAGCCATGCAGACCAATTTGATGCAGTGTGCGGCATATGGTCTGAGCACTGACAGGCTGACCCCCCACCCCTTCAACCTCTGCAGCAATGCTGGCAGCACGCATAAATCTATTTCCCAAAGACAACCTCTGGATATGACGCTGAGCATGTGCACTCAACTTCTTTGGTCGGCCATGGCGAGGCCTGCTCTGAGTGGAACCTGTCCTGTTAAACTGCTGTATGATCTTGGCCACCGTGCTGCAGCTCAGTTTAAGGGTCTTGGCAATCGTCTTATTGCCTAGGCCAGGCATGTCCAACCTGCGGCCCAGAACCACAGGCAATGCGGCCCACTGCCCCCTGACTATTTTTTTTTTTGCTGGGGAGGAAGGAAGTCGAGTCGGGGGGCACGGCCACAGTGGCTTCCAACTAACTGTAGGCAGAGGCTGCCTCGGAGCCTCTGTCAAAGGTAGACAGCACATTGGTGATGTCTATCATAGGAGCCGGTCCAGGAGGCAGGACTTCGTATGATAGCGGTCACCGGGTAAGCGGGAGATCCCTGCTCTGTGTAATCCAGCGGCTCTCCTCTCTTCATTGCAGACTGCATTGGATGGGCACGCACTGGTGAGGCTGCATTGGATGGGCATGCACTTGTGAGGCTGCATTGGATGGGCACTGATCAGGCTGCATTGGCTGGGCACGCACTGGTGAAGCTGCATTGGATGGGCATGCGGGAAGGGCGCGGCGGCGTTTTATTACTTATATTACCTTAACTGTAGTATATATTTTATATGCGGCCCAAGAAAATTTCTCTACACTCAATGTGGCCCAGAGAAGCCAAAAGGTTGGACACCCATGGCCTAGGCCATCTTTATGTAGAGCAACAATTCTTTTTTTTTTTTTCAGCTCCTCAGAGAGTTTTTTGCCATGAGGTGCCATGTTGAACTTCCAGTAACCAGTATGAGAGAGTGAGAGCAATAACACCAAATTTAACGCACCTGCTCTCCATTCACACCTGAGACCTTGTAACACTAACAAGTCACATGACACCGGGGAGGGAAAATGGCTAATTGGGCCCAATTTGGACATTTTCACTTAGATGTGTACTCACTTTTGTTGCCAGCAGTTTAGACATTAATGGCTGTGTGTTGAGTTATTTTGAGGGGACAGCAAATTTACACTGCTAGGGCTCTTTCAGACGGCCGCTCCGCTGTTTGTGTCCGCTGCGGGACTTTTTTTTTTTTTTTTTTCACAGAGTGGATGACATTTGTGTCATCCGCTCCGTATGCACGCATATCATCCCATCCGTTTGCGGATGATATGCGGACATAATGTAAGTCTATGTGGATTGCGGATGTCAGCGGATGACACCGCTGACATCCAATTTTCCTTCCTTTCCGTTTTTTACACGGAGGAAAAATAGGGTTCTGTTCCATTCCAAAAAACGGAACAGAACTGAAAGGAAGAAAATCGGATGTCAGCGGACGGTATTCCGCTGACATCCGCAATGCCATTGACTTACATTATGTCCGCAAATCATCCGCAAAAAAATAGGATGATTTGCGGACAAGCGGAGCGGCCGTGTGAAAGAGCCCTTATACAAGCTGTACACTCACTACTTTACATTGTAGCAAAGTGTTATTTCTTCAGTGTTGTCACATGAAAAGATATAATAAAATATTTACAAAAAGGTGAGGGGTGTACTCACTTTTTGTGAGATACTGTGTGTGTATGTATGTATGTATATATATATACACACACACACACACATACATACTAATATATATATATATATATATATATATATATATATATATATATATAGTGGGTACGGAAAGTATTCAGACCCCCTTAAATTTTTCACTCTTTGTTATATTGCAGCCATTTGCTAAAATCATTTTAAGTTCATTCTTCTTCCTCATGAATGTACACATAGCACCCCATACTGACAGAAAAACACAGAATTGTTGACATTGTTGCAGATTTATTAAAAAAGAAAAACTGAAATATCACATGGTCCTAAGTATTCAGACCCTTTGCTCAGTATTTAGTAGAAGCCCCCTTTTGATCTAATACAGCCAGGAGTCTTTTTGGGAAAGATGCAACAAGTCTTTCACACCTGGATTTGGGGATCCTCTGCCATTCCTCCTTGCAGATCCTCTCCAGTTCTGTCAGGTTGGATGGTAAACGTTGGTGGACAGCCATTTTTAGGTCTCTCCAGAGATGCTCAATTGGGTTTAAGTCAGGGCTCTGGCTGGGCCATTCAAGAACAGTCACGGAGTTGTTTTGAAGCCACTCCTTCGTTATTTTAGCTGTGTGCTTAGGGTCATTGTCTTGTTGGAAGGTAAACCTTCGGCCCAGTCTGAGGTCCAGAGCACTCTGGAGAAGGTTTTTGTCCAGGATATCCCTGTACTTGGCCGCATTCATCTTTCCCTCGATTGCAACCAGTCGTCCTGTCCTTGCAGCTGAAAAACACCCCCACAGCATGATGCTGCCACCACCATGCTTCACTGTTGGGACTGTATTGGACAGGTGATGAGCAGTGCCTGGTTTTCTCCACACATACCGCTTAGAATTAAGGCCAAAAAGTTCTATTTTGGTCTCATCAGACCAGAGAATCTTATTTCTCACCATCTTGGAGTCCTTCGGGTGTTTTTTAGCAAACTCCATGCGGGCTTTCATGTGTCTTACACTGAGGAGAGGCTTCCGTCGGGCCACTCTGCCATAAAGCCCCGACTGGTGGAGGGCTGCAGTGATGGTTGACTTTCTACAACTTTCTCCCATCTCCTGACTGCATCTCTGGAGCTCAGCTACAGTGATCTTTGGGTTCTTCTTTACCTCTCTCACCAAGGCTCTTCTCCCCCGATAGCTCAGTTTGGCCGGACGGCCAGCTCTAGGAAGGGTTCTGGTCGTCCCAAACGTCTTCCATTTGAGGATTATGGAGGCCACTGTGCTCTTAGGAACCTTAAGTGCAGCAGAAATCTTTTTGTAACCTTGGCCAGATCTGTGCCTTGCCACAATTCTGTCTCTGAGCTCTTCAGGCAGTTCCTTTGACCTCATGATTCTCATTTGCTCTGACATGCATTGTGATCTGGAAGGTCTTATATAGACCAGGTGTGTGGCTTTCCTAATCAAGTCCAATCAGTATAATCAAACACAGCTGGACTCAAATGAAGGTGTAGAACCATCTCAAGGATGATCAGAAGAAATGGAAAGCACCTGAGTTAAATATATGAGTGTCACAGCAAAGGGTCTGAATACTTAGGACCATGTGATATTTCAGTTTTTCTTTTTTAATAAATCTGCAACAATGTCAACAATTCTGTGTTTTTCTGTCAGTATGGGGTGCTATGTGTACATTCATGAGGAAGAAGAATGAACTTAAATGATTTTAGCAAATGGCTGCAATATAACAAAAAGAGTGAAAAATTTAAGGGGGTCTGAATACTTTCCGTACCCACTATATATATATATATATATATATATATATATATATATATATATATATATATATATATATATATATATATATATATATACACACATACACATACACACATACACACACACACATACACACACATATATATGTGTCTCACTTTTGTGAGATACTGTGTGTGTGTGTGTGTGTGTGTGTGTGTGTGTGTATGTGTATATGTGTATATGTATACACACACACATATTACACACACACACATACATACACACACAGTATCTCACAAAAGTGAGTGCACCCCTCACATTTTTGTAAATTTTTTGTTATATCTTTTCAGGTGACAACACTGAAGAAATGACACATACACACATCCTTTTTTTTTTTTTTTTTTAATCGTTTACTGCAAGCAAAGATTTGATAATTATTTCCCAAATAGATCTTTACGCAGGCAAATCCCCAATTGCTCACTTCCTGGCTGTGCACTCTTTTGTCCTGGTGCTCTGTGGGTTAATGGAGGTAACTACCTGCTCAGTATGGAAAGTTGACTTGCTATCACAGAACCATACACAGGAAACCTGTTCCAAGCCCTTCTCCTGACCTGACTCATTTAAAAGCTTCCCAAAACCGCCCTGGGGGTGTGTGTGGAATCCGAAGCAGGGGGGAAGTGTGCATGCCAGCTACAGAAGTATTCCAGTTCTCACTCCTTACCTCCCCCTCTTTAGTAAATTATTATTCTTGTCCATTTCCAACCCTTTTTGAAGTCCAGGTTATAACAGCAGATAGGATCTGAGGCATTTTTCAAACTATAAAAAAATAATTAGAATTATGGAAGCAGAGACTTGTAAAGAAATTATTTTTGCTTCCGTTTCATACCAGTAGAGTTTAGCTTCTTAACCCGTTCCAGGTAAGTTCTCGACTGTACCCTACAATGGGTAGCAGGTAATAAATGCCATATCTGAGTCATGCGGGTAAAAGCGGATGACAGGAAAGATGTAGATCATTACAAAGGTTGTAAGGGCACTGACTGGTCTCCCATTTAAAAAGTTATCTTTGGACATTTGCTAACAAATTTTTAAGAAATGTGCAATTTCAACTAAAATGTTTATTTTGCTGATTGTACAATTTCTGTACATTTTCCATCCCAATAACCTACATCTATGTAATGCAAGTCCCGATTCACACTTGTGCGATGCGGGAAGGCTGCGAATTCGCAGCCTGTTCGCGCATCGCAAACGCACATCTGGCAGTTCACACTGCCATATGCGATATGCAGGGGGTGTCAATGAAATGTTAACGACACCCTCAGTTTGATCGCATATCGCAGTGCGATCTGACAGTTCGCACAGGATTGGATCGCACAAGTGTGAACCACTGTGCGATCCAATCCTGATGCGGCTTGGAAAAAGGGTCATGTGCGTCTTTTGTGTGGGTGCAGTACGAATTTAGCCATACAAAGTGTATGGCTGAATTCTCATCCACACATCCGATCGCATTTAATGAAGGAGCAGTGCGCTCCGAATTACATGCGATCGCCGCACAAATGTGAACTGGCCCTCAAGGTCCAATGTAGTCATCTATTCCATTTTTCTGTTTCAAGTATTTTATTGAATAATGCAAGTGAGTAACAACGTTTGACATACAGAATAATGCGAGGTAGTGTAAACAAAGCTCGGTAACAGAGCATGATCAATAACTAACTACAGCAAATCGTGAGGGTAAGAAGACAAGGGGCGGTAAAATGGGTGGTCACGAGAGAATAGTGATTGGCATTGCCAACCTTTCGGCACCCCATATAGGGAGTACACTGTGCCTAGGTGCGGAGGTGAAACCAACCAATTGTTAAACTAAAAAGGAAACAGTACCCAAGTCTACCGTACCGCGTGGGAAGAGGCAGGGGGGGGGGGGGGTGAGAGGAACCTCACGGGTATCAACCAAACAGGAGAAACATGGGCTACAGTCAGCCAGAATGAGCGAACAAGTCGAACAGGTAACCAGTAAACTGTAGTTAAAATGACAAGGTAGAACCAAACTCAGACGTTGTAGGTGCTACAACATATGTATGCAGAAGAAAGGAAGCAGGGCTGGGGGGGGGGGAAACAGGGAGAAGGGGGTAACAAAAGCATCTATTCAATTTTTATCCAAATAGGTGGACCATTGATTGATTTATTGTAGATGAACACTGCCCATGACAACAAATTTAAAATTTAGAAATTGACCATTTTTCTGACAGATAATCATTTTGCATCCCTATTTTCCAAGAGCATAGACAATACGTATGCCCATTTCCTTTACCTGGAAGCATAGATTTTAAAGTATTAAACCCAAAAATGTAATGCATTCAAACTTACCGATCATTAGATGTGGTGGCTGCATTGGTTTTCTTTTTTTAGGCTCCCCACCGCAAAGGGGGACCTTTGGACAGCAGCATTGGTATTCTGGAGGGAGGGGACTATTAGCACTAGCAGATTAAGATACACTGCCGATAAAGTGTTAGCTGGAGTTCACCTTTAATTTGGTAGTTACAGAAAACATTTTTTTGGGGTGAGAATACATTTTATATAAATAAAAGCTGATCATTGTAAGCGCCGCTCTCAGTGTTAAATGGTTTGTCTCAGCCCTGTAACTGCTACATCTGCAGGACCGCTTGTTCTTTTGAAAAACAACAGACCTACTGCAAAATAAAGGAAAAAAAGCCTAAAAAGAAAAATGAATACAGCCATCACATCTAAGAACTGGTAAGCTGTACTATAATAAAATGTTTGCATTTGGGTTGAATACTGCTTTATTATTATCTTTCTGCCGGTCACCCCCACCTTTTATTTAAAGCAGGAAAGGTGAAGAGGAGGAGAGAACTGCATTCAAAATAATTTAAACACCTCAGTTGCCTCATTTTAATTTCTAGCAAATAAAAGGGAGTTCTGCTTTAACATAGAATTTTTATGGCAGAAAAAAAATTATATAGACGTTTTTTTTGAGAAATATTGTTCAAGGTAACAATATTCAGTCTATTAAATATTACACTTGATATCAATAGTAGCTGAAGAGGTCTATAAAATGACTGACTGAAACTGATATAAAATAAGTTGGCAAAAATGTTAGAAAGCCGAAAAAACTAATATTGTACCCCCAGCCACATTTTTTTTATTTATTTTTTTTTAAGCTTTAGATAGAATTGGAAATGGATAAATGATATCCCCAGTTGGTTTTTTATTGTGTCCCTGTGAATATTTTCCCTCACTTTGTTCCAGTCACTGGGACAGAAGGGAGCAAATTTCGCCAATTGGGCTATGAACACCCAACCCAAATCTGAATTTATATCTGTCCCTACTTTATTCAATACCAAAGGGAAATTATTTCCAGGGGTTCCACTTCAAGTGGTTGGGATTTTCACTTTAACTCAAAGCTGCAGTGTTCTCTGAAGACGCTGGTGAAGAGACCATGGTATACATTTCACTGCATTGTCTTGGCTCAGATTCAGAACATCGGAAACTAGAATAATTTAGCTACCGAGGCTGAACACAACTGCCAAGATGAAAAATTGTGTAATGAAATAAAAAGGCAGTGCTGGACCTAAAGCTAATACGGGTTGATGGTTGTCCATTCAAATGAATCCCAGTCGCTCAGAAAACATGAAGTGAGGGGATAGTCCCACCAGAGTGGAACACACCTGACTTGAGAACTACTCTATATTACCAAAAGTATTGGGACGCCTGTCTTTACACACACATGAACTTTATTGGCATTCCAGTCTTAAGCCTCGTACACACGTGTCGAAATTCGGCCAGGAATTTTCGTCTGACGACCGATCCGCCGATTTTCGGCTTGTTAGTATGATGCTTCCAACAACCGACTCCGACTTTTCGGCCGAAAAAAATCTGGTGTGCAGGCTATAAAATTTTTGTCCGCTGTCAAAACACGGCCGATTTTCGTGCAGTCAGTACAGATTTCGACAGGGAAAAATCTTATGAGCAAGACTGGGCATGCTCAGAGAAGAAAGAACACAAAGAAAGCAAATCAACACATGACATCACTTCTGAAGTAGAATTTTGTCGGTCGACAAAAGTCCAGTGCAGTCTAGGCACATTCCAACCAACAAAACACCACTCTGGACAAAAGACGGACGACCGGTCGGCGGAAAATCATTGCGTGTGTACGAGGCTTTAGTCTGTAGGATTCCATATTGAGTTGGTCCACCCTTTGCAGCTATAACACCTTCAACTCTTCTGGGAATGCTGTCCACAAGGTTTAGGAGTGTGTCTATGGGGATGTTTGACCATTCTTCCAGAAGTACATTTGTGAGGTCAGGCACTGATGTTGGATAGAAGGCCTGGCTCGCAGTCTCTGCTCAAATTCATCCCAAAGGTGTTCTATCGGGTTGAGATCAGGACTGTGCAGGCCAGTCAAGTTTCTCCACCCCAAACTCGTTCATGTAAAGGCAGGTGTCCCAATACTTTTGGTAATATAGTGTATTATGTAAACAGAAGAAACCAAGAGCCAATCATTTCAAAATTCCATATATCCTTTATTCTTGACATGGAAATCAGGACCAGTGGCAAAACAGTATTCGACGCATTGGGGCCAAAGAATCCCCCTTCATCAGGGTTTGGTTGCTAGAGTTCCAGTATGCACTGTAATGAAACCTTTTGAATAGATATCTTAAACACTGGCAGGATACAACGGCAATATATTTGCATTGCCAATTTCTAGCTCTTTATGAGATGAAAAATAAAGCCACTGAGTAGACCCTTAACCATCACACTTCTATGAGGTGACATTGCATTCTAAAACCTTAGAGCTGTCCCTGTCTTTGAGGTTATACCAGCCTCCACTCTTCTGAAAATGATTTCCACAACATTGTGGAGCATGTCTGTAGGAATTTGTGCCCATTCAGCCAAATAAGCATTTGCAAGGCCAAATACGGACATTAGATTAGGAGACAAGGCTCACAATTAGCGTCCCAATTTATTCTCTATGGCGTACAGTAGGGTTAAGTTCAGGGATTTGTGCACACCATCCGTATTCCTACACACCAAACTCATTAGACCATGCCTATATGGAGATGCAAAAAGGGGGGTGTCCTGCGCTATAAATTGATAGATAAAACCCACAAATGCAGCTGTTCAAAAAATTTGGCGATTTAGTAATAATTGATGAAATGATACACAGCGCATAAATAGGTGTGACTGAAAAAAGTGAAAAAAAAAAATGTGCAAAATATGCGAAAATATGTGATAGTGTGTGTAAATATTACCATGTAATCTAATATTGCAGCATCAACCTCAAATACATAAATAGATCAATAATACTCACTATAATGCAAAACAATGCTGATACTACAAAAATAAAGTGCAAAACATTGCTAATTCTTCATACTCCGTAAATGTATATGCATATAAATCAATAATAAATAGTCTTTTTCTTAAAGTCCCAAAATTCAAATTTTAAGTAAGTAGCCAGTGAAAGTGCAATAACGCCCAATAGGCGGGCGAAATGCGTCAACGCAATTTCCGGTTTACGGCTGCATCTACGTCACTTCCGGACGCGGTGGAACGCAAGCGGGGACCAGCGCTGCGCGAGCGGTCACCTGCAACCAGGAAGTCCTCTATTCTTATTTCTGCGGCTTTATATTTTGGATAAATGTGAGTGTAATTCTTTTGATTTATTAATAAACGGTTTATCTAAGTGGGATTACACTATTGGAGTTTTCCTTCCGCATGGTCACTAACCACCGGTCCATCTGGGGGAGATTGAGTATATAAGAGCAAGTTTGGTCCAGGGGAAGAGTTTATCTATGTGATTTAACCACTTAAGCCCCGGAAGATTTTACCCCCTTCCTGACCAGGCCCTATTTTGCGATTCGGCACTGCGTGAATTTAACGGGCAATTGCGCGGTCATGCGACGCTGTACCTAAACGAATTTGACGTCCTTTTTTTCCTACAAACAGAGCTTTCTTTTGGTGGTATTTGATCACCTGTGCAATTTTTGATCATGCGCTATAAACAAAAAATAGCGACAATTTTGCAAAAATAATATTTTTCACATTTTTTTTATATGAAATTCCCCCCCAAAAAAAAAAAAAAGTAAAAATCAAAATTTTTTAACATTTTTGGCCAACTTGTTTTCTGCTACATATGTTTGGTAAAAAAAAAAAAAAAAAATCACAATAAGTGTATTTTGATTGGTTTGCGCAAGAGTTATTGCGTTTACTAACTAAGGGAAAGATTTTTGTTGTGTTTTTTTTTTTTAACGAGTAATGGCGGCGATCTGCGATTTTTTTTTTTGCGGGACTGCGACACTGCGGTGGACAGATCGGACCCTTGACTGACATTTGACACTTTTGGGGGTACCAGTGACATTACTCCAGTAATCAGTGCTATACATATACACTGTTACTGTAAAAATGACACTGGCAGGGAAGGGGTTAACTTTATTGGAGAAGGAGGGGACGAAAACTTTTTTTCAGTGAACATTCCCCCGGGACAGTCAGGGCTAGTACATTCCACAATGTATAGCCTCTGATCTGTCCCGGTTCGCACTTACCTACAAGAAGAAATACTCACTTTTAAAATTTCTTCTCCAGCGTTGCCATCTCTGTTGTGGGCAGCTGAAGCCAGCGCGATCCTCTTTTGCGTCCTCTTCCGCGTCTTCTTGTCCCAGAATGCGCCTGCACCGGCCCCGCTCGTCACTTCCGGTGCGGCGCCGCATTCCTCCACAGTTTCTGGGCATGCCCAGAAGCTGTTTAGCAGGGAATGCGGCGTCGCCCCAGAAGTGACGAGCGGGGCCGGTGCCGTCGCATTAATTCCTGGGAGCAATGACGTTCAGCTCCCAGGAATCATCGCAAGAAAGGAAGTGACGTCGGAGCAGCGGCACCGAGGGAGGAAGTAGAGAATAGGTGAGTATTTTCAATCTCCAATTACAAGGTGAGTGAAAAAAAAAAAATGCCTAACTATCCAATTCCTTTTCAGGTGAAGGAGACCAAGCGGATGGGCACATCTATTGGCTCACAGGCTAGTGACGTACCGGTACGTCACTTTGCCTGGCCGGGGCTGACCGCCGCAGTATATGTACTTGCGGCGGTTGGCAAGCGGTTAAAAAGGCATCCTACTCCACACCGGACTAGAGCGTTTTTGACCCACATGCATTATTGCTACGGGGTCCTGGCAGTCTGGTAAGTGGAAGCTGCACAAGATTACACTTTATTTTTGCACGGATTGGCACCAATGTGCTTAATAAGGAGCACAAAGCACATTGCACTTTCACTGGCTACTTGCTTAAAATTGGAATTTTGGGACTTAAGAAAATGACTATTTATTTATTATTGATTTATATGCATATACATTTACGGAGTATGAAGAATTAGCAATGTTTTGCACTTTATTTTTGCAGTATCAGCACTGTTTTGCACTTTAGTGAGTATTATTGATCTATTTATGTATTTGAGGTTGATGGTGCAATATTAGATCACATAGTAATTACACACACTATCACATATTTTGCAAATTTATTGCACTTTTTTCAGTCACACCTATTTATATGCTGTGTATCATTTCATCAATTACTATATGGAGATGGCTTTGTAGCCATGGCACATTCATGCTGAATCAGAAAAGGGCCTTCCCAAAACTGTTACCACAAGGGATTGGAAGTGAACAATTGTCCAAAATGTCTTTATATAATGTAACATTAACAGCACTCTTCACTGGAAACACCTGAACTCAGTAAATTGAAGGGATGAACTTTGGCCATAGTAGGTGTGATTGTGAGATGTCCTCAGAGTAAAGTATAATGCTTAAGGTCAAGTGCAAAACGTTGCACAAGGAAAGGATTATTTGAAATGATTGGAGCACGTGGTGCAAAGGTGACTGAACTATTTTGCATCGAGGGTTAAGGAAGACGATGGACACCCCAGTGATTTACTGTTGTACTTACAGTTTGGCATTCTGCCTTTTGCTGGGAGGCTCTTTGCTACATAAGATCTCCAAACGCTCCAAGTTACTAAAGATCTGGTCTATTCTTGCGTGAATTTCATTCTCCACAACTGGTAGGAAATTAAAGGGAAAAACATCACATGACTAATTTTGAAAATGTTGTAATCTAATGCTTAACCTCTTCCTGCAATGCGTAAAATATAAACCCACAGTATTGTACAATACACAGTTATGCTTAAGGAAATTGAGTAAAATTAATATAAATATATATATATACACACACACACACACACACACACACACACACACACAATCACACATAAATACACTTTTTCCCCCGCTCTTTTTAATATGTAAAAGAAACCACTTTTGGTGTAGAAAAAAATATGTATATATCTTAGAGGTTATACATGTATATGGGGGCAGCCATATTGTTACACAAAGGCTATTCCTACTACTTGTAACT